>NW_028095988.1:5234734-5557234 GCF_014824575.4 Sturnira hondurensis
GTGGCGATGGTGATGGCCGAGTGTCAGAGCGACAGTGGGGAAATGCAGGACCCAGACCCGGACCACGAGGACTCCAACAGGACCATCAGGTGGGGGCTGCATTTCTGCCTCGGTCTGACAGGGGAGCTCCAAGTGGCGTCTTTGAAAGCTCTTTGATATCTTAATCTACTAAAAAATGAAGGTCAAGTGTGTGCCTAATTTGCTCATGAATGAGCTGTGTGCCCTGGAGGACAGAGGGGAACCTTGGAGTGAGGAGGTCTGGACCCCCTTGGGTGGGTGCATCCTTTCCTAGCACCGCCTCGTTCTGTGACCCATTTTATTTTGCATGTGAGGGACTCTCATATTTGCCGTCCGCACATTTGCTACTGAATTGATGTATGTTGAATGCTCACTGTGTGGAAAATACAAAGATCGGGGACACACCTCAGCAGACACCACTTACTTTAGAACTGACCCCTCTTGCAAATGTCACATATACCTACACCTTACTGTGCGTGATTTTATTTCAGAAGTATGTGAAGTTTACATTTGTGATCTAGTCCTCTGTACTTTTCAAATTACTAGATGATCTCCATTTTTTGTGTCTGGGGTCAGCACACTACAGCCAAGTCAGGCTGCTGTCTGTTTGGTAATAAAGTTTCATTGGAACATAGTCATACCCATTCATATTGTCTATGACTACATTTTACATTTGCAATACAATTGTCAAGAGTTCAGTATTCTGCGAAACCTGAAATATTTATTACCTGGTCCTTCACAGAAAAAATTTCCCAGCCTCTGATTTATTTAAACTATTGTGTCCATTTTACAAATGCTATATTCATTGACAAACTGAAATTGTTCATTAGAGAAAAGCAATAAAATAATTAGATTTTTTCCATTTAATGGAATAAAGCACATTTCTAAAACATTGGAAAATATTAGTCCTATGGCCAGCTGAACTTTGAAGGCATGCATTTCTGTAGTATGAGAGGGGAACTCCAAGGACGTGTGGGTGCGTGCACGTGTGCAGGGTGAGGTGGGGAGGGGAGGGGACAGACAGAAAGGAAAGAGAAGCAAGGAAGGGACCGGCACAATTCCATCAACAATAGTTATTCAAAAAACAGTTTAAATGGTATATTTTAATTTTTATAAAATTATTCAGAGAGAGACTCAAATTCATATGAAATGCTATTATCTATAAATGGTTACTATTTTGCCACCAATAGGTAATGAGTAAGCAAAAAACCTTTCATGTGTGATTCTAAATACTGTGGCCTCATTCCACTAAGACAGTAATCTATCTCACATCTATCCCAAAATTGAACACTATATAGTTTAATCTGAAGTCCAAGGCACTTAGTATCCTGCCTGGGGATTTTTAAAATGTACATATAAAATGCATAGCACTCTTCAGAGTAATCCAGATGCTGAAGCATGCTACTCTGACAGTACTTTTCATTAAAAATGGGATCTGAATTTTTTTTTACTTTCAACTTAGACATAGCTAAAATGAAGTTTTATGCAGGAAAAGCTCTCTTTTTAAAATAAGAAATCTCTTTTTTTCTCATTTCTTTCCCGAAATATTTTGATTTTCAAGTCCGTCAACAAGCAACAATATCCCACTCATGAGAGTAGTGCAGTCTGTCAAACACACGAAGAGGAAAAGCAGCACAGTGATGAAGGAAGGGTGGATGGTCCACTACACCAGCAAGGACACACTGGTAAGATCTACAGCAAGCACTTTTCTCTGGTGTTGCTCATGCCAGGAGTCACTAATGGCCCGGGAAGACTGTGGGCCTTCTTCTACGTTCCCGGGAGGGAGCCTCACTGAAGGTGTGTCGTGGGGGCCCGTGGAGCACATTCACAGTCTCTGGGGGTCTGAGTCGTTGAGCAAGCAGTGCGGTTAGACAAAAGTGTGCACAGCCACCTCAGGGAGACAAAAATCATTACCTCTGTTACTGGAGATGATCTTCAGACACCTTGAATGTCCACCTGACATTTTGTAGCAGTTGTAAAAACAGCAGTATATGCTTTCAGAATGCTCCTCTTTGATTCAGAGTTTTGTAAAACAGTACTACATTTTAGGGAGAAAAAGACAATGATAACTATTATATATACTTCTTAAATCCTTAATTAAGTTTTCACTTAAAAACAGATCTCTCGAGAAACACAGTAAACCTATACTGTATTAGGTAAAAGACAACACATTTTAATTTTTTAATACAGTCTGAGCTGCTCAGTGCTCCAAATTTTCCTGATAGTTGGTGAACAAAGTGGTACATGTAGATAAGAGAAAATTTTGATCCATGTTTTGAGGTTAAATTAATTGACGTTGGATGATAAGCATTTTTCTCAGTTACCAGTAGTGTTTTCCATATTACCTCCTTTCTGTAGGAGACCCATTATTTCATCAGATAATAGACACCTATACTCTAATAATTTATCATTTCAATCTTTTGTGCTGGAGATTTATGTGACTTAATGCACAACTCAGCTGAATACCATACAGCTCTTTCTAGACATGCTATAAAATATTTAAAGCATACTTTACGTATTTGACGGGTCTAAGGTTGTAGAAGAGACCAAGAATAATGTGAGGGCTTTTTGTCTAAAAGGATGGTAACACACGTGTGCACACACACACACACACACACAAATGGAGAGTGAACCTAGGATGAAGAAGGGCCTGATCACCACATCAGAGAAGGTTAGAGATCTATAGAGAGCTTAGGAGAAGGTCATCATCTGATGTATTTCCCTGATTTTGATGCCATGGGGTCAATCCTACTCTCCAACAAAATGTTCTGTAGTTCCGTTGTGACCTTCAGAATTCTTCCATCTCTAATGGAAGCCAGGACACCTGGCTGTATCAGCAGGTGTTTATGTTCAGAAGTGTTTTAGAACATTCTTATGTTCTACAAATCTGAGAAGGTATCAACACTGCATCTCCTGCTAAGCCTTTGTTACAGGCTCCAAATCCACATTTAGAAGCAGGCAAATAAACTTAAAACGGGTATTTCCTATCTACTGTGCATGTACTAAATGTCAGGCCCTGTGCTGGGTACTAATAATACGTCGTCTCCTTTATTACTCACGACTCTGATATAGATGTGGAAACCTATCGCACATTTGCTGAAGAGCCACCTTATGGGGTATGAAATTGAGTGTGAGTCTCCCATGCACTTACCACCATAAAACCTTGTCCCCATTTGGAAATGTGTTTATTTTATCAATATTAGATGTTGTTAAAGCATTTAAAAGATCCAGAATCTAACTTCTGTTTCAGCGGAAACGGCACTATTGGAGACTGGATAGCAAATGTATTACCCTCTTTCAAAATGACACGGGGAGCAGGTACTACAAGGTAAGTACGGATGGCTCTTCCCGTGATTGTGGAGTCTCATGCCCCCTCTGCATGGGAATGTCGAGTGTCCAAAATGCAGAGTGATCCAACAGACATGACTGGTTTTGTGCTTGCTCCGAGAGACATTTTTTCCTTCTCTGTTTTTAAATTTTGGAGGACTCAGGCTGTGACCCACAATAGCTGTCTGTGAATGTCAGATTTCCCTGGGGATTGCTCTGGCCCCATGGGAGGGGGTGGGGGGGCAGGCTAAAGGAGGATTTTAGCAGAGGTGTGTGATTTAAACAAAATCCAAGGTCACGGCAGACTAGCTGACAGTCAATTTCTGAAATCCACTATATCTAGCTTTTTTTTTCCTTTTGCTTCTTTTTCTTCCTCTATAGCCTTGCAACATCCTCAGCAGTGGCCAAGGAACCTCGTTGATTTCTCCATGCACTGACACTATGCATAAGGAGCACTTTGCTCTAGGGAGAAACTTGGCAGCAATTTTCATTCTGTCTGTCCACATGAAATACCGCAGATGTAGCATAATGGATCGCCCAGTAAAACAGGGTTCCATAAGCAGCCCACAGTGAAAATAGTTCATACGTGCTCCTTCAGACCAGTGCAGGCTCAGGCTTAGCTGATGTGGTTCCCCGTGACCACTGCACATAGCCCTAATGGAAAAAGGATACCTCATTAATTTTTTAAATAAAAAATATATTTTGAAAGGTATTATGTCTTAGTCACTCCGTACCTTCTGGAAGGCAGTGTGGTGATGAATTTTTTAATTTTAAAAGTGTACTTAAAGCAAATGCTTTTAAAACCAGTCACTGTGGTTTTTCCTCATTAAAACTACTCACTTGGCTGTATTTTTCTATTAACATGTATCAAGTCAAATTATATGAATCATTTCCAGTTCTTTAAAGAACTGTTAAAGTTTAAAAACAGCCATGCATACCTAAATGCATTTCAGAAGTGTCATAATTCCACCTCACTTGTTATAAAAATTGTCATTTATGTTCTAAGTCAGATTTTGAAGCACGCTCAAAATCATTATTCTCGTTGATACTTGTTCTTGCCTTATGAACACAGGGAAAAAATAACTTAAATCTTTCTGGGAAAATACAATGATTAGGTTTCCCCTAGCAAAAGTATTTTAAAATTTTGTTTAGTAATAGTCTGTATTTTACAAAACCATTTTATATGAATGATGGCCATTTGTAATGTCCTTTCTGTGTTCCCAGTTTGCATGTTATTTGAAAGTTTACATGTTTTTGGTAAACTACATTGGGCACACTCTTTCTTCCACAGGAAATTCCTTTATCAGAAATTTTATCTCTGGAACCAGCAAAACCTTCAGCTTTAATCCCTAATGGGGCTAATCCTCACTGCTTTGAGATCACTACAGCAAATGTAGTGTATTACGTGGGCGAAAATGTGGTCAACCCATCCAGCCCGCCCCCCAACGGCAGTGTCCTCACCAGTGGCGTGGGCGCAGACGTGGCCAGGATGTGGGAGGTGGCGATCCAGCACGCCCTCATGCCCGTCATCCCCAAGGGCTCGGCCGTAGGGTCAGGGACCAACTCTCACAGTGAGTCTGCCGCTTTTCTGTCTGTGGAGCAGGAGCAGAGAACCTTCTGGGGGGTGATTTAGTTTCTTTGATAACATGAAATATATATTTAAATATTCATTAGATTCTTATTTTTATTTTATATTAAAATTTGAACAAATTCATGTAAACCCAAATGTTAGGCAATAGCAGAAATCTAGAGCTATTGGACATAAAATATGAAGTGTCCTTGGGCTTGACGTAGAACGCCAGTCTTGCTATTTGCAAATCTATATTAACATGTTTCCTGAAAACCACATAACATGCTACTCTGTGTGTACATGGTGTGCAGAGTACTTGGAAAGCCTTAAAAATGATATCCCAGGAACAAATCTGTGTCATTAGTAGAGTGAGGTAGATTCTGTGAAAATGGGACCAGGATCAAATATCAAGGTGAAATATATTTTTAAAATATCTGACAGGAATATATATATGTAACACACACAAGTATATGTATATGTATATGTATGTATATGAATGTATTTTTATTTTTTATTTTATTTATTTATTTTTAGAGAGAGGGGAAGGGAGGGAGAAAGAGAGGGAGAGAAACATCAATGTGTGGTTGTCTCTCACATGCCCCACACTGGGGACCTGGCCCCCAGCCTAAGCTTGTGTCCCTGATTGGGTATCAAATCTACGACCCTTTGGTTCACAGGCTGGTACTCCATCCACTGAGCCACACCAGCCAGGGCTCTATGAATGTAATTTTAAATTTCACAACAGCTATCAAGAATGGAGCCTGTGAGGAAGACCTTCTGTTTTTCACATCAGGGTATTATCTGATGATCTCTCACAACTACTTAATTGATCTTCCAGCTAATGCATATATTAATAAAATATATTTGCCTATTTTGGTGCTAAGGATTTTACATAAGGTCTCTAATTTAATGCCTAGATATTAACAATTTGCTTATTTTACAGGTGAGGAAATTAGGTCCTAGAGAGATTAAGTTGTTTCAGTTTGTGAACTACAAAATGGCAAGCCAGTACTTGAACTTGACTCTGAACTGTAAACTCAGAATATATTATTTTTCAAAGCCAAGTACTGAGTAAATGTATAAGAGTAAAATGAAAGAAATAGTCTAATAGACATTTCTATAGAAAAATTTAATTGCTATGATTGAAAGATAGCCTGTAGCTTGATTAGTAAGCATGTGTTTACCTATTATGCTGTTAACTCTCTTACTTCTTTTTTTTTTAAACTTGTATTTCCAGGAGATATTTCTGTGAGTATTTCGGTATCAAATTGCCAGATTCAAGAAAATGTGGTGAGTATGCACTTACTAATATAAAACTTGGTAATGTGTTTTAATTGGAAAATAAGGGCATCTTAAAATGCAATTTTATCTACCTAACATTTTAATTTTTTGGTATTTTCTAAAATATAAAATAATATTAGTATCTGGGTACTTTCCTTCCATAAGATTTCATAAACATTATATTATATGTATTTTTGGTGATTTTTCTATAATCTATACTGTAGTGTTGAGAGCTAAATACCTATTTCTCATCTCAGAGAAGCAATTACATTGCCATTGCCGATTTTTCACACATTTGCCCATCTTGGTGCTAGAATTTTAATGGGTCATATTGCAAAATACCAAAGAAGATAAAATTTTTGAGTTGCATGACTTGCTTACACATGCCCTTATTGTCATTTCCTGATTGCACCCTGGAGGGTGTTTTCATGTGATGAGGAGTTACAGATGCTCTTACAGTCACTTAACCACATCAAGGGCCCCCCAAAAAGCTGCGTAAATTAGATTTTATGGGTCTGTGCTCTAGCATCCATGTGACCTGGGCCATCTAACTCCACCCTTTAGGCTCAGTTTGGAAAATTACAGATCAGACATAATATGACATAATTTACACTCTATGGTCTGTTTGCTCTATTTGTTGCACTTTGTCACTAAGGCAAGTTGCCCAGAAGTAGCAAGGCCTTTCTCACCTTATCCAGTGACTCAGACCTTTTGCTGTCTTTTGCCTGCTTTACCTGTAACTAAAAGCAGAGTTTTCAGCCTTACACTGATCTGAGTTAGTTTTCTAAAGAATAAACTCCATGAAATTCTTTATCTTTAGTATAGCTTTGTAACCTTTTCTAAATTGTCATAAACTGAAATCCAGAGATTGGAGAGAATTAAGAATTGCATAGTGAAGACTAGATGAATGTTTATGCTGTCGATCACATAATAGTTGCTTTTGCTTAGCCAGAGAGTACTCTGAGAAATGTAGGTTAACTTATAAGCCTTAGGGGAATTCTAGATACCTGTGGGGTTGTTCCTCCTTGTTTGGCCACAGTCGTGCACTAAAAAGTCTGGGTGGGCTATTGAGCTCTCAGAGAAAGATGGACTAGGTTGGACTCAATGCTGGAGTAGAATTAATTCACTTTCTTATCTCCAGGTAACCACAAACACTCTGAAGGGGTCACAGGATAGAGACAACTTGCAGTTGTTTTCTAGGGGAAAGAACAAAAGAAAAGGATAGGAACATGTAGGATATAAGGAGGGTAGGATTTGATGTAAAAGGACTTATTTTTGAAGGGACAAAGAGACTATGAGTGGAGGGTAGGCAGCAGATTCCGCAGGATGTAACAGAAATATGTGCAGTGGCAAGGTGCATTGTGCTTGAATACTTGTGGTCATCAAATCACAGACTGTAAAACACAGACTAAAGCATTATGCTTTATTTAGCAATTATTATCTCAGAGAGAAAGAGTAGACATTTGGGACTTTGTACCTCCAGAAGCGGTGGAATGAGAGGATTTAAGTTACCTCACAGAGGAGTTTCATAGTGCAGTGCCGTCCCCCCTCCATGTCTGCTGCTCGCTCACCCTCCTGTGACTCTGCTCCCCTCTGAGTTTACACTCGCTTGGGCGTGGGGGCTGGTAAGGAAGCAGCCGCACCATTCCAGCCCTGAAGAGTGGTGTGGTTGGAATTAGGACTGACCCACATTCATGAGTATTTAACCCATATTTCTAAATAGCCATCTGGGTAAGCGAATTTTTTTTTTGAATATAGACACTAAATGATAATTCTGTAATCTTAAGTCTTACTTATCTCTGATGAGACATATTTCATGGACATTACTCAGCTGCTTAAGAGCAGAATCGTTTTCAAAACATTACAATATTACATTAATTGAAGAGTATATTTTGAATATGATGGTCCTATTGCAGATTTCATCTAGTGTTTGCAATATGTTTAAAATATTTATTAAATATTTTGATATTGTATGATATGCTTAACCACAGTGTGATGTACTTAACAACGTCGTGTGATTTGTTAGGACTAACGTTTTGTCCCACTTCCTGTGTGTATTCCCTTGAACTTGCACCTGTAGGACATCAGCACGGTGTATCAGATTTTCCCCGACGAAGTGCTGGGTTCTGGGCAGTTTGGAATTGTTTACGGAGGTGGGTTAGTTCACTAAGTATTTTTACTAATTTAAAAATTAGCTACTTGTGTTTATAAAAGGAATATCTCCAAGAAAATATGTAAAAGAAAAGACCTGTGTGTATATGGTTGTATATAAATCTGTTTTCTATTTTTAGATATTTCTCTTGAAATAATCAGTGTTTGGAAAATTGGTACTTTGATGTTTTGAAAAAGAAGTTTTTCTATTCCTAAAAATCTTTTTTTTTTGCTTAAATGCAGACAAACTATACACAGAACTGGTTAAATATTGTTTTTTTTCAGATATAATGTTGAGAAACCAGGATGTTGTCATTTATAAACAAATTAGTTCAATTTCCTTTTAGCATATTTTGTCAGAACTCAGTAGAAATTCAATCAAGTAACTAAACACAAAAAAATCTTTTAATTCTAGTACCTTTAACAATATATGTATTTCATAAATGTTTAATTTTTAAAAAATTTTGAAATGAAATACTAAATTTTAATTTTTTCTTATTGTCAAGCTTATTTAGTAAATTTATTATTTTAATCACGGCTATTTTAGATTCTAGCCAGTTCTATTATATTTTTCAAGCCTTTAAGAAATATTTAGTGTTCCTATTTTAACTACCCTATAAAAGGACATCATAGCTTTTATTTCCCTAATATAATCAGTAATAAATTATCTTTTTTGTGAGGTGGGGCTGCTCTGAAACAACTGCAGTGTTTTATTCAATATTATAATATTGTATTTTCAGTTAAAAATTAATCAGGTTCTACTGTATTTTACAAAGGAATTTTGATTCTTACAAAATACTCAAATGATTTTTAAAAATATTTTATTTATTTATCTTTAGAGGGGAAAGGAAGGAGAGAAATATCAATGTACAGTTGCCTCTCATGAGTCCCCTGCTGGGAACTGGCCTGCAACCCAGACATGTGCCCTGACTGGGAATTGAACCGCGATTGTGTGGTTTGCAGGCCTGCACTCATCTACTGAGCTACACCAGCCAGGGCAAATGATTTTTTTTATGGCACGCCTCTCAGTGAGTCAGCAACCATTGTGCTTTTTGGTAACGCATAGGAGTGTAATAGGGGAGACCAAGTGCAGTGCAGAGTGTTGCTCTACAGTGTAATAATCACATGCAGAAGTAAATCATGGTGTGTAGAGCATGGTCAATTTCCCTAACTGCACATAATGCAGGGGCAAGGCACGTGTGGAAAATGAGGTTGGAGACACCAGCAGGTGCCAGGTAATTTGTCACAGCCAACATTGAAGGAGCAGACTTAGGGGAGGTCTCCACCAGGCAGACGGAGAGGTGAAGACTAGACACGAAGAGAAAGAAGTAGATGAGGACAGAGTCTCGGAAGAGAGGTCGCCCATTTTAATGACAGGAGTAGAGACAAAAGATTTGCAACAAATGTTGAAATAATGGAAGTTCAAGTTAGTTTGTACACGACAAAAGAATTTGAATGATTAGGCCCATTTTCAGTTTCGAATTTATTTTCATGTTTGCATTCAGTTAACACTACTCTATTCTATACTTACTGCATAGAGTAGCGTAGAAGTTGAGAGTTGAAGGGAGCCCTACAGATTCCATCAAAGGGTTGTTGTGAAAATTGAACGGGGTGTATTGTGGCCAAATGGCCTATAGTGTCATAATGATGATGACAGTAATGATGATAAGTAACATTTTTTGAGTATATATAGTTATCTGAAAACTGTGTGTATTTTACCTATTTCATTTCATCTAATTCTCTCAACCACATCATGAAGATGAGGAACCTAATACTCAGAAAACTTAAGTGATTTGCTTAAGGTCACAAAGCTAGTGAATGACAGAGCCAAGATTTTTACTCTTTTCGTTATAATACACATTCGTTTACCAGGAACTAAAAGTACACTTTCTTAAGGAGAGCACTGTATTGTTGGTATGAGTACTTTCTATATTAAATAGCTCAGTATCCTGTTTCTAAATCATGTTTTTATGAGAAAATAACAGGCTATTAATACACATAGCTTTAATGTTCCAATTTTTTGTGTTTTAAATTGTGGCTAATTTTATAGTACATGTATGATTTAGAATAATGAAGCCAAGAAATGAAATCTTTATGGATACAAGTTAATGCACATCAGAAATGTTAATTTATTCAGTGAAACATTGTTATAATTTCTATAAGTGTTTCTATTTATTCTGGAGTTCTTTAATATAGATATTTAATAACATTATACTAATATTTTTCTTTTTTATTTTAAAGGAAAACATCGTAAAACAGGAAGAGATGTAGCTATTAAAATCATCGACAAATTAAGATTTCCAACAAAACAAGAAAGCCAGCTTCGTAATGAGGTTGCAATTCTACAGGTACTCATTTGTTTTTCATTAGGAGGTCATAGGATACCCTCTCTACTTTTGTAAAATGAAGAAAAGTTAACCAAATATGTGTGGCGTGGGTATTGAGAAACACTTTAGAATTACTGAAAAGGCAGATTATGCGTCAAACTGCTGGCTGGGTATTATCTTTCCTAGGTCTAGGAAGCAGTTCTTTTTTACGTACTTAATTGTAGATTTTTAGACATTATTAATACTCAGTAAATGGGTAATGTTTCAGCATTTGCTCCTAGTGTACATGCTAAGAGCATTTGTTTTACATTATAAATTGCCTTTCTTCATAAACATTTTCCTTTATGTTGTCATAATTATGTAAATTGAGGATATAACTGTCAGCATATCAGGTAAATGAGTAATATATGTTATTAATGTCTCCTTTTGTCTCTTTCTGTAAATCTTTTATTTAATATTAAGCACGTTACTTAACTCTTCTCATTAATAAGTCCCTTTTCAAAGCCATAATTTGTTAATAAACAGTATTATGTGGTAGATATAAGTTTTAATCACTTAAATGTTTTCTGTAGACCGGAAGGGAATTGAGCAATTGTATACTAAATATGGTCAAACTAGATATCTAGTCTAGACAATTTAGGCCATTGATAAGTGCCCATTTTTATATAATTGCCCTAATTCTCTGCTTGTCATGCATGCTGGTCATAATTTCTAATTCATACTTTTATTGGATAATTTTCATTTGATCATTGCTAACAAAATGAAACATTGAATTTCTTCATTTTTTGTTTCATTTAGCTGCCATTTATTAAGTTTCATACAATTAGAAGCTGAAAAAATAAGATTTCTGTCCTAAAGAACTTCATGTATACAGAAAACTAAAAATAATAACAAACCTTTGTAGGATTCAGATTTCTAAAGGTGGTGTATCTGTGCCTCGGATAACTGCTGCCGCACAGAGGACACAGGACCGCTCCGTTAATGCTCTGTTTTCACAGGGGAGAAGCCAGCCACAGCTTTGAACATGTCAGTTCATAGAATCGTAGCTCACAGCCTGCTAATCAGTTAACAAGACAGGTATCTAAAAAGCATTTTAAAGGCAACATTGAGCTGCAGATGACTTTTGAAAACTTAGTAAACGACATGTTCCCAGACCTGGCCCTTGCTCTCCTGGTCCCCGCTCCCGTGTGGTATCCGAGGCCTGTTCCTTTGCAGCACGGCCACTCCAGAGTCGGCATTCGGCGAGATATTCATCCCAACTTCTAGGGCGTGAGAGGACTTTCCTGGTCCATCCTGGTGACAGTTGTAGAAGATGGACTAAAGGGTGTCCAACGTGTGGCCCGTGGGTCACATGTGGCCCAGGATGGCTATCAGTGTGGCCAAACACAAAATTATAAATTTACTTAAAAGCTTTTCTTTTTTGCTTATCAGTTTTTGTTAGTGTTTGTGTATTCAATGTGTGGCCCAAGACAATTCTTCCATTTTGGCCCAGAGACACCAAAAGGTTGGACACTCCTGGTCACTGTTGAAGGTCTGATTTTCTGTGCCTAGGCCTTTCACTCAGCTTTTCTGAGTCTGTCAGCCCAGGCTGCTGCCTCTGCAGTGAGGTAGAAAAATAAGATACACCTGAGCATACCTGTCTCCCATCTCCTCTTCTAAAAGAATAGGTGCAGCCCTGAGAGGTGTGGCTCAGTTAGTTGAGCACGGTCCCACAAAGCAGAAGGTCACCTGTTCAATTCCCGGTCAGGACAAATGCCTGGGTTGTAGGTTCAGTCCCCCATCAGGACTCATGCAAGAGGCAGCTGATTAGTGTCTCTCGCATTGAGGTTTCTCTCCCTTTCTTCCTCCCTTCCCTCTTCTCTAAAAATAAATAAATATAATCTTAAAAAAAATACCTTCCTCTGCACCTTTTTAAAATAAATAAGTAAATACATCAATAAAAGGACAGACGTAATCAACAATTCAAATGCAATAAGCAGACATTTGGTACTTTTTAAATTATAATAATATGGTTTTCTAAAAAACGGTTGGATTCAAAGTCAAATTATGCCCCTTGAGCATATGAAGAGGTCAAGCAGCTCTCATATTATGGCCTGAAATCTCGAACACCTCGTCACTTACCACATCCTCTCTGTCCCCAGTCATTGCTCACTTCATTCGTCCTACTCGTATTGAATCATGTCATGAGCTAAGCACTGTTGGTGTCCGGGGAATAAGGTAGGGACAAAGGCACACCGGCCCTTGCTGTCATGTCTTTAACTTGTATCATGCAGCTCTGTCTTTACTATGCTGCATATTGATGTGTTGAATTTTTCAGTCATGGGCCCTGTACAATGAGTTTTATTCAAGTTTGGCTTAATTAAATGCAGATAATCAAATTTAGGAGTTCATACTGTATCCTAAAGTTGCCATTGTTTCATTGTTTCGCCAAAAATAGGGAACTCATCACCTCCGCCAACTGAAACAAATGAAAAAAAATGTTTGAACTCTTTTCCCATTGTTAGATATGCCAGCCTCTTAGGAAAGATTATAATTCAGTGTCCAGAGACAGAGGAGTTCACTAGCACAGATATCACCAGCTGTGCAAGCATTGCACTCACACTCGATTTAAAACTACAGTGCACTCAACGTCACCCCCACACCTACCCCTGCACCCCTCTTACTGCAGTCTGTTTTCATTTTTTTAATTTTCATAGCACATATCATCTTTTAGACTATTATTGATTTTATTTATTACGTTTATTCTGGGTTCTCTCCCCACCCCAGCCCCACCGACAGAATATACCTACCATGAGGGGAGATATCACCGTTTTATTTACTAAAATATCCCAAACACCTGGCAAACATTAGGCATTTAGCGATACTTGTCAAGTGCGTATTTGTTGTTAAAACTGTACAGAAACACTGTCTTGTCCCATGGAATAGCATGCATAGTGTCTAACCAGGTAGCAGAAGTCTAGACTGTACATTGCTATGAATGGTTAAGTGGTTAGTTAGTTAAGAAAGATTATGTGTGATTTGTTCTTCTAAAGCCTCATTGCCCCATTTGTATTTCTTAAATAAAAAAAGTCCAAACTTTTTTGAACCTGAAAATTCAAAGTATAGTCGGGGTAGGGGCTGAGGGTTGGAATTCAGACTCACTGATTGACCTGCTCAGAAAAAGTATCGTGATTGAAGTCACTTGAACAGTGGAGAAAGTTTTTTTTTTTTCACTAATTTTGAGGAACAGATTTCTGTCTCTCTGGATGTAAAGTGATACCCAGAAGCATTTTGTATCCTCTGTCCTGTGGTGCCAAGCTTACAAAAGTTAGTGTCCTAGTTTCTGGTTGCACCTGGAGTCTGAGAACTTCTGTCCTACCCCTCCCTCTTCCTGGTTCTCCAGAAGGGGATCATGTGGGTTGAAGTAGCTGATTTTAAAGGTCCTCATGCAATCTGTTAGTCTGCTGGTCAAATTTAGATTTTTTCTGTTTGTAACAAAGTACCTTCGTTTATATAAGACTTCAAGGTTGCAAAACAATGGACAAAAAAGTAGAACTGTGTTAGTTTTTTTTCCCATTTCATCTTTTGTATACAACCTAAGCAAAGGCTTTCCAAGGTCTAATTTAGTCATTAGAAAAGTAAGCTTTTTAGATGGTTTTCATCAATTAAAGATCAAGGCAAGTGTCAATCTTACAGCACAGTTGTCCCTTATTTGTATTATTTAGAATAGCTCCTTTCAATACCTGTAAATACTTAATTATTATTATGTGCTTCAGAATGTTAATTAAGGTAGATGTTAAAATTATTTCATAAACTTCCCAAGGGATCCTAATTATATTGTTCTTTCAAATTGTGTAACTTGATTAAAACTACATGATAAACTTGAAATTATTTTTTTTCTATTCATGTCAACAAAATTAAAAATATATAGTTTGATGATTATTAGGGATATAACTGAAAACTGACCTTTATAAGGAGATGCAAGTATATCATAGGAAACTTAGAAATTTAAAATTGAAAGTAAGTAATATTGGAATGATATATTTAACATAATTTAAGTTATTGACATGGGCTTATTTGCTCAACATTTTCTAACATTACAATATCACAATGCATTAAAAGCTTTAGGATAATATTTCTTAATATAATTCTAATTGATACATTATTTATTTTTGTAATTGTCAACTTTTATTTATTTATATAAGGAATAACACCAGAGCTTCTGTTTATGATACAATGATGGAAGCGTTTTGGAATTATAAAAGTACTGAACATAGAGTACAGAATGTAGAAAAAATACATGAGAATTTTACAGGTCATAAATGTGTCCCCTTACACTACACTTATCTCATAATATTACTGCTGTCACTCGGGTTTCTGTAATGTGAAGCATGCCCTCTTCTCAGTCAAGCCTCTGTTAACCTAAAAACAAAGGGCAACAACCCAAAGTGGTCTTGATTTCTGCAGGCTGCCTCTCCCAGCCCGGGTCTAGTTCTCCCTTCTGTACCACGGCACTGCAGATTTCTGCTCTACTCTGCTTTCATTTCTTTTCAGTTCGTAAATCCCTTTCTCACCTTTGGTTTTCACATCCTTCATAAGAAAATACGAGACTTTTTTGCCATACTCCTGTTCTCTACCCCTACCTTTGCTCAACTGTTGCACTGTGGCTATGTTTTAGTCTTTATTGCATTTGACTAATCTCAGTCCTTCAGCAGTACGGATTCTTTGTTCCTCTGCCAGGCTTGCTCCCCGCCTCACCCTGCACTTAACAGATCCTTTTTCTCTTTCCCTGCTAGCTCCTCCAACTGTCCTCTCAAACTTCCTCTTCCATTCATCTAAATGGTTAACTCATTCTCAGAGTGAGGCCATCACTTTAAGTGAGACATCTATCATCTCTTCACAGGTCTTTGTTGAGATCGGATATTTCACAGGCACTGTAGTCTCCTGTTGCTGACCTAGGGCTTCTTCATTTTCCTATGCCACTCATACCTGCAACCAACCAGCCTAAAGCCAAACACTTAAATCTAATGTCCTTGCTTGAAAGATACTCTCTCCTTAATTTTGACTATTTTGCTATCATTCTTCCATTTTCTTAAACAAGAACTTTTTCCTTCAATGAGCATACGGTGGAGTAAAAATAGCTTCTTCCATAAATGGTGTTGGGAGACCTGAACTGGTATATGCCAAAGGATGAAACTAGACCACCAATTTACACCAGAATAAACTCAAAATGGATAAAAGATTTAACTGTAAGTCATGATACCATAAAAGTCCTAGAGGAAAACATAGGCAGTAAAATGTCAGATATCCCACATAGCAGTATTGTTGCTGATCTAGCTCCTAGGGTAAGGGATATAAAGGAAATAATAAACAAATGGGACTACATCAAATTAAAAAGCCTCTGCGCAGCTAAAGGAACCATCGTCAAAATGAAAGGAAAGAAAAGGGAACTGATCATATGGGAGAACATATTTGCCAGTGATACATCAGATGAGAGTTTGATCTCCAAAATCTATAAGTAATTCATACAGCTCAACACCAAAAAGATAAACAATTCAATTAAAAATGGGCAAAGGACCTGAACAGACACTTCCCCAAGAAGGACATACAGAGGGCCCATAGACATATGAAAAGATGCTCCACATCACTAACCATCAGAGAGATGCAAATTAAAACTGCAATCAGATATCACCTCACACTGGTCAGTATGGCTATCATTAACAAATCAACAAACAACAGGTAAAGATGTAAAGAAGAGGGAACCCTAGGGCACTGTTGGTGGGAATGCAGACTGGTGCAGCCGCTGTGGGAAACAGTATGGAATTTCCTCAAAAAATTAGAAAAGGAACTGCTATTCCATTTTGACCCAGCCATTCCACTGTTGGGAAAATCCCCTAAAAATTCCAAATCACCAATGTTATTTATTTATTTTTAGACAAAGGGGAAGGGAGGGAGAGAAACATCAGTGTGTGGTTGCCTCTCATGTACCCCCTACCAGGGACATGGCCTACAATCCAGGCATGTGCAGTGACTTGGAATCAAGCCAGTGACCCTTGGGTTCAGAGGCCAGCTCTTGCTCCACTGAACCACACCACCCAGGGCCAGAATCACCAATTTAAAAGAACCTATGCACCCCTGCGTTCATAGCATCATGGTTTATAATAGCCAAGTGCTGAAAACAGACTGAGTGCTCATCAGTAGATGAGTGGATCAAAAAACTATGGTACCTTTACAAAATGAAATACTGTGCAGCAGGAAAAAAAAAAAAGAATGAACTCCTACCTTTTGCAACAGCATGGATGGAACCAGAGACTATTGTGCTAAGTGAAATAAGTCAGGCAGCAAAAGACAAATACTATATGATCTCACCTGTAAGAGGAACCTAATGAACAAAATAAACTAACAAACAAAATAGAACCAGAGGCATGGAAACATGGAACAGACTGACAGCAGCCAAGGGAGGGGGGGATAAGGGTGGAAAAAAGGGGAAAGGACTAATCAAAGAACCTGTATGAATGACCCATGGGCATGGACAATGGTGTGGGGATTGAATGTAGGAGTAGGGGATGGGCTTGGATGGAGGAGGGCAAAGGGGGAAAAATTGGAACATCTGTAATAGAATAACTAAATATTTTTTAAAAATTAAAAGAAAATGTTAAGTCATTCATTAGCACCTGTGAAGCACTTCCTTTAAATGAAGTGATTTACTGGGCTTCTGGGCCATATAGAAATAAATGAAGGAACTCCCTAAGGTGTTTATCATCTGTTAGGACAATCAGGTACCAGTAGCTACCAGGATAGCTATGGAAGCATAGTGAAATGGGGAAGTGTATGATCAAGGTCAAGGCGATGGAACAGGAGAGTTCCAAGGGAAATACAACACTGATGAACTCTTGAGTGTTATAACCAAAGAAATGGTGTTAAGGGCTATCAGGCTGAGGGCTACCTACTTCAGCACAACCAATATTCTGTGAAAGTGAGTAGGAAATTTAAGGTTATTTTAGAAGAAACAATTCTAAAAAATTCTGTACCTACTGGTGTATGAACAGTTTTGTCAGAAATTTAGAGAGTCTTAATTTTGTAGTGAATTGAAAATCTTGGTATTTGAAAATCAAGCTGTTTTATCACTCCTTTAAATGTATGCATTAAAATCTAAATATAGACATTTGAAATTCTTTATCAATCATTTTTAGAGATACATGAATAGGCTCTATTTTAACCATACAATATTTTACAACTTCCTTGTTTTCTGTGACTATATTATACTTTTCCTACAGAAATACATTCCAATGCAATGTGTTTTTATACTTGAAAGTATTTTATTGGTCCTCTTCATAATTATTTACAATAAAAATAAGTATAATTTTAATTTTTTATTGTATTTTAAGTACCTAAAGCCTTCTGGATTAAGCTGTCACTACAATAATTATTGATAAAAGCTTTATCAAGCAAAATAAATACTCTGTATTTTGCTTGATCAAAATTTAAATACTCTGTAAATTTTGATCTATGCTTGTTCAACATAAGAACTAAAATGTTACTAAAAATAAGTTATTTAATGAGAATGATTTTTTAATTTTTGATAATTTCATGGGTGAATATAACTTATTGTTTGAATTAGACAGAGTTCAGCAACAATTTTATTCCTTTTTTAAAATGTAGAAGCCAAGTTGCAAGCCAAAACAGTGATTTATCTTTAGAAATTTACTTTAATCCTTTGTTAATAAATCCACTAAATTCTTCTCTAATTTCCTTGAAAGCATGAATTGGAAATTTCTTTGGCAAGGAATTATTTTGAAGTTATTAAGGTAATTTGCTTTACACTAGCACAGTATTTTGAAATTTTTTGTTTATTTTCTCCAAGAGTATTTTCCTCCCCATGGGTGGGTGCTCTTGTAATTTGGAATACGTGAGAAGCAGGCCTTTCTTTTGGAAAGTAGGAGAAAAATCATTGTGAAAGGAGACTTGGGAATGGAGAATTTTGAGACCACAGGGATATTCTCAGGCAGATCTGTATTGGAGCATATTTATGGAGTGTTAAGATTCCTTCATCTATTCATTTGAAGTACAGTTATTGAGTTCTCCCCATGTACCAGACAGTAGAGCTACACATGTAAACAGAACAGATGTTCTTAAAACACTCTCTCTGCTTACATAGCCCTTAAAATTCTTTTTGTTCCCAAAGAGCCTGCCTTAGTTTGGAGACCGTGTGGTGGGACAGAATAGAATGTGCAATAAAACCAGAAAATGGGTTTTGTGTGAGTTCATACAGAACCTTAGATGTTGTGCCAGATGAATTGGATTTTATTATGCTCGGATGACTATAAATTATTGAAAAATTTGGAAAAAGAAATTGTTATGATTGCATCAATATTTAGAGATAACATATACAGGAAGAATTTTTAAAGGCAAGAAGACTTTGTGAGAGGCTGTTCTCAGCTAGCAGTGACCGTCACAGTCACCCCATTTCTCTTTCTTTCTACAAAGTGATCTTGGCTGCAGCCCTCACATTTCCATTAGCACTGGGCTAGACCGGGCTTCTGAACTCATGCCTTGCTTACTGGAACTGATGATACTCCTGGTAGCTGAGTTCTCTCCTGCTTCCCATTCCATCATCATCTGCCTGGCCCTCCTTTCCCCTAGTCCATCCTGGAGACCACGACCTGATGAGTCTTTGATGAGCTTCCATCTTATCTTTCCAACAGCTTAGTTTTCTTTTCCTTATTTCATTGAACCTGTCTACATGTCCTGTCTTGCCACAGTGTAAATGATCTCACTGGACTCTGTCTCTCCTGTTCAGCTGAGTCTTTCATTTCTCTTCCAGTCATTGTCATTGTCATACTCTTAACCTCTGCCCATTGCCCAGCTTTTCATTCCAGCCCTGGATGCCAGTCTTGGTTCACCTGGCTCATCAGTGTTTGATAGATATTCGAGATCCCCAGTCCTCTCTGTCTTATGCTGTTTTCCATATCTCCTTTTTATTTTTAATTTCTAGTGTTAGAATAAAGTAGTACTTCAATATTTATTGATGTGTTTTATGTAATAATTAGATTACAAGCAGTTTGAAGGTCTCAGCCATGTCTATTTTTTCAACTTCCACAAGGCCTAGACTGTAGAAAAGATACAGGTAAATTGATTAACATTTGACAAAATTATCTGAAATCACATACTGAATTTCCTTAAATTCTTTCTCAGGTCCTTTGGTACAATACCTTTTGTGTAAATAAATCATTAAGTCTGGGGCCGTAATTACAAAATGTTGGTATTTGATGAGTGGGAAAGATTTGAGGAGTACGTTCATTGTTTCCAGGGGTTACAGGCTGTCTCAGAAGCTGAGCCCTGTGTGTGTGGCAGCAGGCGGGGGCGGGGGATTGTGTATTGTGTGCAGAGGAAATCAGAGAACATGTCACATGTAGATAGGGTTTTTCCTTGACAGGCAGTGGAACCTTAAGATCAACAGGGATTTTGGTAAGGGAACAACATTGGTGGTTCATAGGTTTAAAAACAGAATAAGGTGTAGGAAAGAGGTCTTATCAGTCAGGAATATAGGGAGTTCAGTTGTCAGGGTGAGTGTCATCAGAGATATAGGGGCAGGGTCCTGTGGGGAGGTAACTGACAACAGGTAGCAATCGGAAATCCACATGCGTGCTCAGGTGGGTTGAACAGTCGTGGTGGGGAGTCTTAAGTAGCCTGGCTCCTGAAGCACAGTAGTTAGAACAGGCAGCATCCAAGTCCTAAATAAACTTGAATTAAGACAATGTGTACCATAGTGTTAAAGAACACAGTCTCTAAGGCCCTGGCTGGTGTAGCTCAGTGGATTGAGCACGAGCCTGCGAACCAGACGATCGCGGTTCGATTTCCAGTCAGGGCACATGCCTGGGTTGCAGGCCAGTTCCCGGTAGGGGCCAGTTCCCAGCAGGGGATGCACAAGAAGCAACCATACATTGATGTTTCTCTTCCTCTCTCCCTTCCCCTCTAAAGATAAATAAATAAAATATTTTTTTAAAAAAAGAACACAGTCTCTAGAGTTAAACTGCCTGGATTCAAATATCAGACTTGTATTTAAGAGTTCTTGGGAGCTTGAATAAGTTATAAAGCTTTCTTTGCCTCAGTTCCCTTATCTATAAAACCTCACAGACATGAGAATCAAATGTGATAATTTGTAAAATTCAGCAGGGCCTGGAACACAGCAAAGTTTTTATAGTCATTAGATGTTATTAGTTCACAGCCACTGGTCTAGCTTCCAGGAGCAAGATCAAATAACTCGCTGTTGACTTTTCTAAGTAGGGAACCTGGAGACACATAATTTCATCATAACAAGAACATACATTTGACTCAAAGCCAGGGGTCGGGCTTAATATGCCTTAGCGTGTGCCTGGCCCCTGGTAGGCATTGAATATTTGTGGAACAAATTCTGTAGCCACAGCCGAAGGAAGCATGGAGTGCCGAATTGCAGAGCCTGCCAATAAAACAATAAACTATTTCTAATCCTCCTTCCTTTTTTTTTGTTTAAAAAACATGGCAATTTTTCTTCATGGAGCAAGACTAAATATATATCTTGTGAATACATGGCTTTTTTCTCTTGATACATGGCTTTTTTTCCTCTTAGTCTGAAAAGATGATCAAAAGTATCTGGGGAAGAGATAATCATGATGGAAAACCAGAGAATAATCTTGCCAAATGTGGGTGGGAAAATGAAATATTTGCAAACTATTGATTTTTTTAAAATTATGAAGTCATTTTTTAGAGAAAAATACACCAGGTTTGATTACCTTCTTTCTTTGTGTGTATTGGGAGGTCAGTTTATACTTTTGGTGCTGAAGGGCTCCCAGGCAGGCCGCCGGGCCGCAGCCCCGTGCCAGGGTCCAAGCTCTTGTTACTGTGCAGGAGGAAATTTAACAAGACAGACAGGTTTGGCAAAGCACAGCAGCTGTATCGGAGTAACGGTAAGCACTCAAAGGAAGGGAGTGCAGGTGAACTCAGAGAGTGGCTCATGGCTAGAGGGTTGGGTGGAGGTTTTTATCAGCTATGGGCAAGGGGAGGAATGGGTGGGTTGTGGTGTCTGTCGCCAGGGGTTGGACGTAGCCACAGCTTGTCTCAGTCGCTCCTCTTCGGATAGTGGCTCTTTCTCTGATCTTCTCGGAACTGTCAGGATGATCTGAAGAACATTCAGGGCACCTTCAAAACTGCAAGGGAGGTCCGAGTTGCCCGACTGTAGCTGAGTCTGGGTTTTGTTTGTGTTAACTGTTTCTTACCCAGGAAATTGGGAGGAGGCAGCGATGGGCAGGTGTTTAGTCACAAGTCACATCCACAGTGACCTCACCTAGAAGGGGAGGGACAGGGTAGAGCCCGGGGACTCTGCTTCCTAAGCTAATTCTCCTGCCTCATTGCCATTGTTTCATCTGATATGTTTATTATACTTCTTCAAATATTTCTTTCTCTGTATTTTATTGCAAGAAGAATTTACTTGGAATTGTTTCTTTAGACAGGTTTTTCAGCTGTAATGTAATCTTATCTTCTGCATGTTCCAAAAAGTAAAGCCTGTAGATTATGTACATAGATGTCTAAACTAGAGGGAAAATGAAAACAAAGATTTATTATAACAAAAAGAAAATTAACTTAGAAAACTTTTCAAATATTGTGTCTGATAAGTTAAACCCTTGTGTCAAAAGGTCAGGTTCCAAGTCAAAACTTCTGTTTATGGGGTAAATCTTTTTTTTAACTCTGTTTTCCTTAATTATGGAATTCCTCTGACTTGGTGCACTTGGTTTGCAGGGCTGTTTCAGGGGGACTAAATTAAATCATGCATAGCATGTTTTTTACATCAGTGTTTCCCAGCATATTTTGAGAAGGAATTTAAGTTCATTTGTAAGAGGGTAGGGGGGCAAAGAGTTCCCCGCTAAAACAAGTTATGGATATCCAGGTCATCCACATCTTGGGAGTGAGCACAGTCTTTCACTTCCTGAAGATTCTGAGAAGGCCCATGTTTAAGAACTTGCTTAATTTTGAGAATAAACATGTTTTACCACAGAACCCTTATGCAAAAGTAAGATGTCACCATTGGCCTGTTGGCACATAATGTCTCGTCCTCTCTCCCTGCCCAGTAGACCCCGTACACTCATGCTAGTTCCCATTCTATGACATGTAAGACATGGGCAGGACTATGTGTCTGCACAGACACTTAACATTGTGATAGAATGTTAAGCTTTTTGGTGAAGTGCTGGCATGTAAATGTAGAAGCTGGTCCACAGTGATATGATTTGCTAAACATTATGCTTTAAATCTAACACCAGGACGAGTTTGGATTTGTGTGTTCATGTCTCCAGCCAGGTAGATTAACAGTAATAAAACTGTGCTTCAGCTGTATCTCCATTGCTATGTGTTGGTAGCAAATAGGATAATTATCCAGATATTTGAAGTTTTCAATTTTTATATTATTTATAAATGTACATATATACACACACATATCCCAATTTTCTTATTTTAAGAAGACATGCTCTTAAATCTTGCCTTTCATCTAAACACAGACTGCATATTGGCATAGAGGAAAGGGGGTCATGCTTTCTGGGGAAATGTTTTCTAACACTGAATATTTTTTTTCTATTGGTATCGATCAGTTACTAATTTTCTGTCTTTGTTTCTGGTTCTCCAATATCATGCTCTTTTGATTCATTCAACTTGAAACCCTGACCTTGGGTCGGGGTGGGCATGGGTACTCTGGTGAGTACAGGAATCTTGCTATATGAGGGTCTTTCCTGAGTTCTCTTGATAGAAAGTACTCGCCCACCTCCCAAAATTACAGTATCCACTTCAGCCACATACGAACATCAGTGCCCGTGAAACCTCAGAGTATGAGTCCAGATAGAGGGCTAATTTCCCCTTCCTAGCTCTAATATGCGGATTCCTGGTAATGGGTAGCAAATGTCAGATACTTTTATAGTATTATCACCTGGTAAAAAGTGAAAAAATGCTAGAAACAACATGAGAGATGATGAGAGCTTTTAAAAAGTGCTTTCTGCATAGTCCTTCTCCTCCTCTGCATTTAGCTTCTCCTTCCATTTGTAGTGAAAGAAGAAGACATTGTATTTATCACATGTCTGTAGCAACCTGTGACCTGAAGCCACACCAAAGCACGTCCATAACAGACGGAGTGCAGAATGACTGAGGTGTGCAGAAAGGGTTGTGGGTGTACATTAATACAGAAGGTCCACACCAGGCTTGAGCTGATTTTTTTTTTTTTTTGCTATGCAGATATTGAATCGGTCTTTTGAAAAATTTCCTGATCTGGTATTAATTAATACAATACACAGATTTGTAGCTAATTTAAGATGGAAAAATGTAATGGTCAATTGTGCATATAAGCTAACCACCTACAAGTTGACTCCCTTTCCTGATCTCTGGGCACAGGGTGTATGTATTGCCCTTAGCAGTTCATGGAGATACTTTCATGCATTATTTCTCCGACAAAACGTTGACCTATATTTAACTAAAGTCGATCCATGCCACTTAGTGCCCACCACAGTAGTAACAGTACACTCCAGTCTGATGGATGGGAGAGCAAACAACTTTTACCGGGAATGATTTGAACCTTTCTGAGTTCCTAGAGCCTAATAGGTTAAATTGGTGGCCCTGCTGATCTAAAGGTCAGCCAGCAACCCCTGTTCACAGGAGGAGGGATTAGTGTATCTAATCTTGTTGAAGTAATAGAACGTGCCTTTATTCTTCTACAAAGTTGACACAGTGTGTTAGCTTTGTTTTGTCCTAGGTTAACATCAGTGTGCATTTCTAAAATTTCACATGTGATATTTCCCCACAAAAGTTTTATCTCCTAAAAGACAAGTAACTACTGAAGTGTGAGCCTACTTTAACTAAGTTTTGTCAGCTCCACGTGAAGTGGAAACACGTTCCCCTCCTACAGCCCAGTAATCACGCTCGCTTTAGGCAGGAGGCTTTCCCCAGGGGCTACGCACAGCCTCTCCACATGGCTGACGTCCCAGCAGAAGCCCCTCCTCCCATCCCTGGAGGATAAAATCACAGCAGGGGAAAGACAGGGAGCACAAACTTTCAGGAGCCAGCTTGTAGCAGTTCCTTTCTTATGTAGCCTGTGTTAGGTGAAAAGCAACGGGAAGTTTTCTTTTCTGCCACTTGGAGTAAACTTTCAATTATCAAAATGCAGTGTGGCCCAGATCTTTTATAAGTTACAGAGTCTTCCCGACAGTGACACCTAACCTTTACTGTGTTCTGGGTCTGATCCCAGGTCTTCTGCAGACATTAGATCATTAAGCCCTAGTGGTATTGCAAGGTTAGACACCTTATTATTATCATCCCGTTTTACATACGAAGGAATGAAGTCAGGAGTTGGGAAGTGGCAGAGTTGGAATTGAAACTCAGACGGTCTGTGTCCAGACCCTGTGCTCCTGAAACCATGCTCCGGGCCTTGAGGATTTCCTTGTTGTCACATCTGTAAATCAAATCAAAAACGGTGGGAAGAAGGGAGTTGCAAGGCCTCTTCCGCGTGAGGAGGGTTAGAAGTACAGTGATCATTATCGTCTAAGTAGCCCATTTTCGGTGCTTTCTTTCTCATCCTCAGGCCAATAATGAACCCATAGGAAATTAGATCTTCACAGGTTGTGCAGGGGAGAATTGGCAGGGAGGGAAGGGGTCGTTTAAAAGGACTATCCCAACGATGGTCTTTGGCTGCTGCTGCTTTGCCTGTCTCTTGCTGTGAATGTTTCCTTGTGGGCTTTGAGAACGGGGTAAAACTAAGGCATGTCTTCTTTTTAAGAGCTATATATAAAATAAACACAAATCACTTAGGTAGAAGGAACACTAAATGTTTATTCCTATCAAATATGCTGAAATACTTACAGAAGCAGTGGCCAAATCTATATTTTGAGGCAACAGCACCTGGAAATGACCATACCCTTGGGACTTTGGAAAATCATTTTGCAACTCACACCACTGATGGCATCTCTGCTAATCACATCCATATTATTGGTATTTATCATTACAAATATCATTACTTCTGATCATATCATTTATCAGCAGAATCCTGAGCTTGCTTACCAGTGAGTCAAGTACTTTTTTATTTTTTTAGACTAAAAGTCTAGTACTTTTTTATTTTTTTCTGAAGAGAGGACATCAGTATCTAGCATTTTAGATGCAAAACGTACTATGTCACTAAGTGCATCAGATATGTATTAACATAACTTTAGTAAATTAATTTAAGCTTTCAAGAATATTATCCAGGGCCCTGGCTGGTGTAGCTCAGTGGATTGAGCACGGGCCTGCGAACCACACTATCGCAGTTCGATTCCCAGTCAGGGCACATGCTTGGGTTGCAGGCTGGTTCCCTGCAGGCTAGTTCCCAGCAGGGGATGCATAAGAGGCAACCATACATTGATGTTTCTCTCCCTCTCTCCTTCCCTTCCCCTCTAAAGATAAATAAATAAATAAAAATCTTTGGGGGAAAAAAAAAGAATATTATGCAGGCACTAAAAAGAAAGGAGATACAAGGATTCTTGATCCTTCCATTAACTTTACAAACTTGACTTGGGTACCAAGCACTAGGCTTACTCTGGGGATATAATTGATAAGATACAGTCCTTGAGGGGCTTGTAGTCTTGTAAGTAAGACACATAGATTCACCAATAACTAAGTATGTTAAATGTTAGGAAAGAGGATTGTACCAAAGATGATGACTATACAGACACATACAAGTCGGACTGCGGGAGTCAGTGGAAGGTCCCTGACAGCTGAGAATTCATACCAGGCCAAACAGTTTCGTTCCTGCTGAGAGAACAGTACGTATGAAAGTGCAGAGAAGAGAGAGAACATGGCCTGTTCTGAAAACAGTTTATTCTGACCAGAGAGATGGGTAGAAGTGTAGGAGAAGAAGAGAAGAAGCTGGTGAAGTATTTGGGTGGGAGGAGGAGAAGAAGCCATTTGTGAAGGGCCCTGTGTGCCTTGCTGAAGGGGTACGTGCACCGCCTACTAATGCTGGTGGAGATTATCATGGAACTGCAGCAAGAGGATATGACTGAGAATCACCTCTGGGAAGACCATCGGGACAGTGGGCTGGACGTGAACTAGACCGAAGATAAGATCGCTTGGGAGGCTGTGGCAGATCCGTAGGGAGGAGGTGAGGTGTCCGTGTGGGAGAAATTAGGGAGGTGCATGCTCTTCATTTTAGAGATCAATTGATTTTGGAATTGAGGGAGAAGTAAATATTTAGTGTGAGTCTCAGTTGCTGACGGAGATGGCTGGCCATTTATTGAGAAATGAAATGCCAAAAGAGTAAGTTTGGAAGGAAGGACATTCATTCCCATTGATAGACATCTTTCCTTTACATGACATGCCCCAAAATACAGTTGGGTATAAGATTGTGGAATTTAGGAAAGAGAGATGAGCTTAACTGTATCAATTTGAGTATTATCTTTAGTCTTTTTATAGTTATCTGCTGTCTACATGATGACTTTTTAAAACATCTATCAGAAAGTTACATGCTATTTCCTCTTCATGAGACATTGGGTAACTGTAATTTCTAGGGCCACTAAGGGAAGCCTACATTGGAAGAGACTGTAATTAGACAATGGAAAGAGGGTGTCCTCTTGGCCCTGGCAAACTGGCAGAGATGAGAATCCACAAAGACTCTGAGTGCTGTACCTCCAAGAAAGGCACCTCATGTCCCCACCCACACAACTGCGAATAGTCTTCCGCTTTTCAGGACATTTAGAATTTAAATCTGCACTCGTCACTTTTAAATTTATTTTGTTCGGTGCAGTAGGAGCTAAAATCTAAATCATTTAGTTTTTTTGATAGAAAAGTTGTGAGAAGTCACATTAGGTCTTTCTTGCTCCTAAATATCATGTTGAAAAATTGTCGATTCTAATTCTTCTCTTTCCCAACTCTCATGTTTTAGTGTAAGTATCCGGAATGAAGGGGAAAATATGCCATGTTTAATTTTTCACAGGTATATATGGAATGATATATACAGCGACACTATTAAAATTAAATATAGCTACAAATGAAATGTTAACGCAAATCCAGAGAGTACAAGAAAATAGAATGTAAACATAAAGGTGTTAATACTGAAATAGTTCTTGTCATAAAACATTGTTACTTTTATAAAAGCCTTTGCTTTTGATAGCATAAGAATTCTCTAGGCAACGTGAGTCAGGAAAATTTTTATCTTGATCTCCAAACAATATTTCCTCCCAGACTTCTGAACAACTTATATTCACCTCATGGATATGTCATCAATCTGTTATGTGTGAATGGACACTATTCTTTCCTGTACTTGACCAAATGTTTCATTTCCTGGAAATCGGATTACTTAAATGCAACAAACAGATGGCCAGAGCATCCTGTAGTACTTACTCTGCCATGAAGTTTATTATCTGAATTCCTGAGGTAGGGCCTGGGAAGTTAGCAAAAATTCTTTCTGAATGCTACTGTGCCATATTTGATGTGCACTTGTCAAGCCATTTTTTTATTACTGCATGTTGCCATGTATAATGCACACCCACACGTTTAGGCCAACCTTTCAGGGGAAAAAAAATCTCTCATTTGAACTCAATTATTTATTTATTTATTTATTTATTTATTTATTTATTTATTTATATTAAGCTACTTGTTTTTTGTATTACAGAAGAATTTTAGCATTTATTTTAAACATATTATGCTATAAGAAATTTTCTGTAACAAATAATTAAAAACACAATAGCAGATACGAGGTATTTCAGGTACTACCCATATATAATGTATGCCCTTATTTTTGCCTCAAATATTTGGGCAAAAATGTATGCATTACACATGGCAAAATAAGGTAATTCAGTTACTTTGCACATTAGGAGGAAAACGTTGAATAGATATTTTATATAGAAAAGTATAGTCCTGGCTGGTGTGGTTCAGTGGATTGAGAACTGGCCTGTGAACCGAAGGGTGAAGGGTCGCCAGTTCGATTCCCAGTCAGGGCACTTGCCTGGGTTGCAGGCCAGGTCCCCAGTAGGGGTGTGCAAGAGACAACCACACACTGATGTTTCTCTCCCTCTCTTTCTCCTTCCTTTTCCTGCTCTCTAAAAATAAATAAATAAAATCTTTTCTTTAAAAAGTTTATATATTTTATATTTTACATAGAGAATTTAAATTGTGTACAAGTCACATGGACCAGTGTGACTGAAGCGTATCTTAGAGTTACTCTTAAGGTATTAAAAAGATAACATGAATTGTGCATGATAGTAGAAAATAATAGCTTGAATTTTTTTTTCTGTTTCCAGTCTTCAATATTGTCTTCTCTAGGCTAAAGAAATACTTTCTATCAGTATGGTATGAGAATTTGGAGAAATACAGCATGATTATATTCTGTTCTTTCTTTTTGTTGTTTTTACATGTAAAAACAAGCTTGGTCATTTGGTTTAATGCAAAAAAATACAGGTCATGCATAAGAATTTATGGTGGCCTTTTCTCAAGCACATATAATGAAGTTTAAAAATACCAACTTGTCATATATCAGTTATGCAGGAAAAATAAAGTTGTCGTGCTATTGGAAAAATTTTTCAGCTATTACTCAATGTATTCTTTAGCAAACCTACCTGTACAGCAGAACGTTTTTATTAAAGATCAAGGGCCAACTACAAAAAATGAATGAGTTTGAACTTTTCTAAAACTTTTTTTTAACATTGGTGTATACATAGCCTTTAGTTCAGTGCTTTCATTGAATATATTTTCTTTAAAGATCTATATACCTAAGTGGATTCAAAGTTCTTTATCAAGAAACAGCAATTTTTTCTAATTCTTTTTATTAAAATGCTATTAGAAAACATTTGTAGAGTCCTTCATATTTACAGTGAACATGGCACAACTTACCTAACGGGGGAGAATCTTATCAATCTGCTCCATAATCTTGTGCTAGAACAGTCTGTGAATATACCAATTAGATAAACACATCCAGGTTCAGCTCTCTGTATAGGGGATGCTCCTCAAGTCACGTGGTAAAGTAGGGAAAAGGACAAACGGGCTATATTGAGTGAAGAACTTTAGTGCCGCCAAGAATTTGCATTCTTAGAGGAACACAGGCAGAGGCACGGGAGGGTTGGCATTGTACCGTGTTTTGTCAGATATAATACAACCCACGTTTTTGGCCCAAACTTTCAGGAAGAAATCTCTCATTTTAATTTTTAATTTAATTATTTATTGATTTATATTTAGACACAAAACCCATTATTGTGTTCCAGGGTATTATTTTGCATACAATATCATCATTTCTTTCTAGTGTTACACTTTTAGCACATCAGCATAAATAAAAGAATTAAAAACATATAGATATGGAACTAATACTACCGGTGTATCATACACACCCTTATTCCCACCCCCAAATTTGGGTAAATGCACATTATACATGGCAAAATACAATATATCAGATAATTTACATAGAAGAGCATCTAGGCCACCTACTGATGCCCATTCTCCCCCATCCTCATAGCTGAAAACAAAGTCAGCAGAAGCAGCAGGCGAGTGGGCATGTGAGGTTGTTAATGCCACCCACTGTGCCACGCACTTCAGCTCTGACCAGGAGAGAGGAACAGTGCCCCTTCGTCCTCTTCTGCCCCTGAGGTTGCTCTCCCTTAACCTTCACACTCTGGATTTTCCTCTGTCTACACACAAAGGGTCCCTTTGCCTTGCTGCCTACTTCTCTTGTCTGCTCCTTTCCAATTTCATTGTTCCTGCTCCCCATGCAAACAGCCAGGCCATGGCAATTCAAGGAAGCCCAACTCCCCAGAAAACTGCTGAAGTGCTTCAGGTTATAGTAAACTAACAAATAGTAAGTTAAGGAGATACTCAAAAAGAGGAAGGTGCACTCAGTACGTCTCGTAGTGAACTTACCTCAGGAGAATCGTAACTCAGGCAGGATTCTCATGTTATTCTTAAAGCTTCTGCTGTGGTCATTGATTTAAAAGAGGACAGCTGATTCATGTGGACACCCAGAGCTTGACAGTTTGTCCAGTGGGAGGGGCTCCTCTGTCAGGGAAGGTTGTATAAGAAAAATAAAGTGAGACAGTCCATGCACAGGTTCAGGTGTGAGCAATGCGATCACTCAGATGCCACATTGCAGGCCAGACAGACATGTAGTCATTCCTCAGAGTCTCCCACCTAAGGACCTGACGCTTTCATAATGGTAAAGCCAAAAGGTGTCTGCCCTTACTTGTAGGCAGTCAGGACAGATAAAGGAAGAATAGTGAGAGAGTGAATTTTGTTAATCCTGCCCTCTCTCCACGGCTTCATCTCTGACCAGGAAAGAATAGCTCTGGAGGCCAGGTGTCTGAAGTAGCCAGATTTGACCAGTTAACAGTTTCCAGAACAATACTTCTATAGGTGAAAGGCCATTGGGTGGAGGTGCAGGCATCTCTTGGACCACATTCAGAAACTGGCTGTTTTGTGACTATATTGTGCTGCATGATTGGACACCTAGGCATCAAAATCAAAAAGCCTTATCAGTTATCTGGGGCAGAGATCAAGATTGCCAAATAGTGGAAGGACACCCTGAGCATCCTGGGAGGTTCTGCCAACCATGGTGGGGCTCCGCATCCAGTCTGCCAGGCTGTCCTTGCCAACCGGCATTTCGGAGGACAGCTGCAGGGCAGACTCACCACAGCGCCTTCTGCCACCCAGTACCCGTCCGTGAGGTCTGAACAGGGAGCCATTTCAGGTTCAAGTGGTTTGTGAAAACTCATTCTACATACAATTCTATCACCCACTGAGGGTTTTTTTCCCCTAAGATAAAGCATGTATTTATTTTTTTCTCTGTTCAGCTATTAGCAAATTTAAGTTTGTTCCTGTCTTTTTTCTTTAGGTAATTTTGTTCATGATTTTTTTCGTTTCTCATTGAAATATAAAGGGAATATATAATCATCTTTAATTATCAGGATTTTTGTTGTTATTGTGTGTAGAAAATAAAGAGTAAAGGTCAATGATCAAAGGCTTTTGTTGATAACCCGAGACTGACATTCAGACTTAAGCATCATTACAGAGACCCATCTAATGTTACAAGTAATTTTGCTTGACATATATAACCATTAACATGTCAAGCCAAAGGCAGCCTATTATTATTAGCCATCACTTCATTGTGGAAATAATATTGAGTTCTTGAGAACAACACAGGACTACACCTAGCATTGTATCCCAGACGAAGCAGGGACTCTAGGATTTTTTTTTTCCTGTTTTCATAGTCATCTTCACACCAACCAAGCAGACAGGAGCTTCCACAGCAAAGTACTCCAGCCTCCGGCAGCAGAGTAGTTCCGGAAGGTTTTGCCTCGTGTGCTCCATCAGTGCAGTCAGATGCTCCACATCTACAAATGTCATCCTTTCCTTGTTAAATTTCTACCACCTGTGTGAGGTGGCCTTGCATGCGTATTCAGGACAGCATGCTTAATATTGGAGATGAGCCTAAGAAAGTATGGATTTCTCAATATGGTATTCTAATTAAAACCTAATTAGCAATTCACTGTGCTGGAACTTGGATTTTTAGCCTAGAAAAAATAATTTCACTGTGCATAGAAAGTAAAGATGTAGTTTTTGGAAGCATTAAAATTTCAAAAATATAAGGCAACACATGTGGAATTCAGAGGTGTTAAAAATCTTAAGTGTGGGTTTCTTCATAGCTTATAACTTGAACAGTTTTGTATAATCAGTGAGTTTGCCAACCAGTATCAAAAACCTCATTTTCTTCAAGTGCTTTATTTATCTTTAATAGAACCTTCATCACCCTGGTGTTGTGAATCTGGAGTGTATGTTTGAAACGCCCGAAAGAGTGTTTGTTGTTATGGAAAAACTCCATGGAGACATGCTGGAGATGATCTTGTCAAGTGAGAAGGGCAGGTTGCCAGAGCACATAACGAAGTTTTTAATTACTCAGGTAAGAAATCAATTACAGACAAGAAAAAAAAGATAATATTTAATATCAAATGTTATCAGTGTTTAACTGTAGCTTTTGAGCCTTGTTGTTGAGTCTCTACCTCCAAAGCCTAAACTATACTCAGAAAGGTCGAAGTGGCTTGTTGTATTGTCTAATTTATAGCCGTGGTGTCCAGAGTCCAGTGTACTAAATAACTGATGCATTTAAGGCCCATGTAGTAAGAGTACTGATGACATTTTAAAATTAACCAATGTCACCCCAGTATATTCAATATAAATGAATACATAATTTTTGAAAATACACAGTAACTGAGTCCTGCTTCCTTGAAAATCATTCAGTATTATTGAATTTCGCCTATACTTGTCTTGATTACTATATGAATGCTGTAAAATGCTAGTCTTCCCATTGAAGTTTCCTTAGAAACCTGCTGTGTTAATTCTAGCTCATTTCAGTGTCTTGAGCATAAAGAAGTTTAACTGTACGTTGTGAGTTCTCTCTTGGCCATTTAAATGTATGTCCCTGTAGAATACCTTTTAAGATAAACTAATAGACCAAAGTAGTATTATTTCAGTAATTTTCTTTTTTATAGATACTTGTGGCTTTGCGGCATCTTCATTTTAAAAATATCGTTCACTGTGACCTCAAACCAGAAAACGTGTTGCTTGCCTCGGCCGACCCTTTCCCTCAGGCAAGTATGAAGGCCTTTCCCGGCAGAAAGCCAGCTACAGTGACACTGACCTCCAGCAGGCAGCGTTTTGTCACCTTTTCCCTCGAAACTTTTATTTGCTTTAAATTTCACATGTTCATTTCCATCCATGTCTTACCCTCCTATATTGTTGGGACAGCAGCTTTGTATCCTGGCCTCTCAGCTCAGCCTGCCTAGATCACACGACGAGCCTTCTCATTCAGCTCTTCTAGCTTCTGTTGTGTGCAGATCCTAGAGAAGGGGCAGCCGGAGGGCGAGAACACTTAGCAGGCCCAGGATGCCACCAGCTCTCCAGGGCTGGGCAGACATGAGAGTTCAGTGCTGTTCCCAGGGACAAGTGCAAAAGGGTCTTCTGCTCAAGTCAGAGGATGGAAAACGCCTGGATCTCTCCCCAGGGACTCTTGTGTCTGACATGACCTGATCAAGGTGCTGTCCTGCCTGGCCTCCTTCAGGACACCTTCAGGGTGCCCATGAAGAGCTAATTATGAGATTATTATAGATGGCCTGACAGTCTTGTGCTTATCCTTAAACCTTTAAGATCTTATAAACCTTTTAAGTCCATCACATCCCTGATTTGCAGGATGTTTTCCTGCCTTATAAAACAATATTACAATATTACCTACTTCCAAGTATACATATTTTTACATCTATTTCTTGTGGTTTTAAGGGGTGAGGGAGGGAGGAAAATGTTTACATGATATTTTTATGAATGAAAGCATACTTTTGTGCCAGTGCATAAACCACTATCTTCAAGTGTATAAAATGGAAAAGAGCTATGACTTCTACCGTGAGGAGTCTGTACAGTGTATACAAGGTGTCACAGTTGCCTTCGGAAGACAAGCACTAAGACATTCCCCGCTTGTGACCTTACCATTTTTGCAAACCATTGTTTTCGACAGGTGAAACTGTGTGATTTTGGTTTTGCCCGGATCATTGGAGAGAAGTCTTTCCGGAGGTCGGTGGTGGGCACCCCTGCTTACCTGGCTCCTGAGGTTCTAAGGAACAAGGGCTATAATCGCTCTCTCGACATGTGGTCTGTCGGGGTCATCATCTACGTGAGCCTGAGTGGCACGTTCCCGTTTAATGAGGATGAAGACATCCACGACCAGATCCAGAACGCGGCTTTCATGTATCCACCGAATCCCTGGAAGGAGATCTCTCACGAAGGTAATAGTTTTCATTCAAAAATAATACTGGGTACATCTTTGTTATGTTATTATTTCAGCTGTTAATTATTAAGTGTATAAATGCTCATTGTGGATTGCCCATTGGAAGAGAGAAACAAATCGATTGAGATGGATTGAGAAGAAAAAGGACATAGGGACCAGAAACACCTCCTGGTGACATTGGGCATGTATTATAGAGAACTTGAAAAATGCACATTAAGAGGTAAATGAAACAAAAAGAAGTTGTTAATATTTTGGTATATTTCCTTAGAATATGTGAATATTTATAAATTGGTGTAGTGATAATACCTAATCTTTACCAAGAGCAATCTTGATATACAGCTGAGAGTACACACCTATTTCTGAATTAAATACTTTTAATCTATTATGTACATAAGGACTTTATTAATACTGATACCTTAATTATCATATTACATATATTAGTGTGCCAGGTTCTTTGTGTACTGACTTCCTTTGTGTGACATTAGAGCATGTATGATATTTTCTTTAGCCATTTCCCAGGTATTCGTTCAGTATTAGATCATCTTTATGTATAATTTCTTATGTGCATCTCTGATAATTTTTTGGAGTAGATTACCTTGGCGTTGTTACATTATTTAAATTCTTCTAAATAAATGTTTCCTCCTTAAAGGAAGAGAGATAGTTTTAAAAGAATTGGTGGGGGTAGTCAGGGCAGAGAAACGGCTCACTGAGTGCTTTGGGAAGGAGCTCCTGGTGAAAGTGCTGTGTAGTTTAATTCTCACGAAAACCGTAGACAGGTCTCACCATTGTACCTGTGTTTCAGGTGAGGACACGGAGGCAAAAGAAGTGACACCATAGGCCAAACCACACAGCCAGCGAGCGGGAGACCCAGAATTTACACTCAGTCTACCCATAACTTTTAAACTGCTAGTCCTGCTGGTTTCTTAGTTTTTAGGCAACATCTAATTCTAAGTTCACTCAGGTTTTTTACCACCTAAAAAGCGAAAATAAATGAATAGATAACATCTATTCGGTAACTATTACTGCATGTGGTTGTGTAGAAATCAGAAAACAGCATAATTAAGTTCTTAGATGTCTGTTAGTATTAAATGTCAAGAGCCATCCATCATCAGGGCTTGAATTACTGTTAGGAACAACTTTTTAAATATCCTTAATTAGTTATGAATCAAAGGATTTTTGGTCTACAAAAGAACTGTCATGTAGCCAAAGGGCTAATGAAATATTGAGGACAATTTAACAGAGGCAAAAGTGTAATTTTTTTCTTTCAGGAGGCAGAATAGGGGGATCCAATCAAACCACCTTGTGGCCAGTCCCCATGCTAGGCAACATTTTTCTAAACACGGTTGCCATTGTATTGGAAAGCTGCAGGCCAGAAAGCCTGCGAAATAATGGTGTTCTTACCAAAGTATAAATCAGGAACGGCTCTGAGGCCATTTTCCTGTGACGCTGGAGTAGAACGTTCGGAAAGTAACTTCGTGCTTTAAATGTTTTTTCTTGAAATAGTGCAGTATTTTTTTAAGTGGTGGAACAGATGGTGCCCTCTGGTATTATGGAAATGTGCTGGCCTTGTATGCAGATATAAACTGTTTAGGCCAGAGATGAATCACTATAGACTATGAATGTTTAGTTACCATTGGAAGTAGAGACCGGAAACATAGATATCAATAGCTCAAGACACCCTTGTTGGAAAATCAGGAAATGCACACAGTATACATACATCGTAAGTAGCATTAAAGGAGAGGACAAAGCATAAAATGTTTTTCAAAGAATTTGAAAGCTTGTTGGAGAGATGAATTATATAAATTTGGGAAAATGTTATTTATTTCCTTGAATTGTTAGCTAGGTATAAAATTGGGGTCCCCAAGGTCAGAGGGAAAAAATCACTGTGAACTTGACTAGTTAGAGTCACATACTCAGGGGAGGTGGAACTTAGGCCTGCCACTAAAGAGTGAAAAGGAAGAAAGGCAGCGTTTCAGAAAGAAGGGATTATATTATATAATTTAAGAGGCATTATTCTTGACCAGGAAGCACACGTTTAATTTTCCTATAAAAACATCTGAGTGTTAAAAATGCCTGCCCCTCAGAGTGGTGTGCAGACCGGCTCAGGCAGCGGCCCTCACTTTTCCAAATGATTCAGGCATCAGTTTGGAATCAACTGGCCTCTCTTCTCAGCATTTTCCTGCAGTTCATTCTTGCCCTTGATGCACAGGAGTTGTGCCATTCGCTAACCAAGGTTCTGAGTGGCAGATGAGTTACCTAACTGCTAGTGTATGAAGAGAACTTGTACTTGGACAGAAAGAAAGGTTGGTTAAATTATGTCCAGCCCTGGCTGGTGTAGCTCAGTGGATTGAGCACAGGCTTGCGAACCACACGATCGCAGTTCGATTCCCAGTCAGGGCACATGCCTGGGTTGCTGGCCAGTCCCCAGCAGGGGACTCACGAGAGGCAACCATACATTGATATTTCTCTCCTTCTCTCCTTCCCTTCCCCTCTAAAGATAAATAAATAAAATCTTTAAAAAAGAAGAAATTTTAATTAAAAAAATTATGTCCTACCAGAGGAGGAGGTACAGGCCCAGATTCTATCCCACTACCCTGTTGAGAACAAATAATTTCCTGATTAAAAGTTGAATGGGCTGCTGGCACCAAGTGATTCTAAGCACGTGGGATCTAATAAATACACGAGCAAACTAGTATCTGGCAAAGGGTGGTCTCAACTGATATTAGTAAAATTTGAATCTCAGGATCCTTTAAACCACACCAGAACCACTGAGAATCCAGATACTTGGAAATAAAAATTCAGGCAGGCACCTCAGCCAAAAGTAAAGATCACCTGTCAAGCAGTTTGAGGTATAGTCCTATCTGCTATTCTCAGTAGCCATCACTGACCTCTCTTGGGCTTCAGTTCCTCGTCTGTGAAGCACGGTGATGATTGCTGTCTATGTAACGAGGTCGTAATTGGGACTGAGTGAGGTAAGGATGTGAGAGGCATCTATAACGGCAGGTGTGGGATGAGCCGGGGATTGGGTTTAGGAAGAGAACAGCAGAACACTAAGTTCAGGATTGCTCTGGCGGGTAACCAAGAATTGATTGTATGATTTTAGAAAATATATGCACATGGATGATTTCCCAAGTGTTCTTCAGACATGTCTTTAATTGTATTTTTTTTTCTTGGCATGAAAAGGCAAAAGAAAAAAGTCATAGGGTCTTCGTAGCATACACAGATGTGTCAGAATGAAAAATTCCCTTTAGCACGCATCTTTTTCTGTTGGTGCCGACATGGACGCGATGCAGCACAGCTCCGTCTTTCGCTGGAGCTGTCATTATGCCCTGGGATCTTTGCAACAGTCCCCTGCGAAGTAACTTGTTTTAGTCTGTGGTGGAAACCAGAAAGGTTAAGTCACCCGCCTCAGGTTACACAGCAGTACTTCAAATCATGTGTTTTTACTCCTTGTACCATACAGTGTCACACACCAAAGGGTGCTTATTTCTTATGGCTCGATATGGAGGCCCTATAGAGAATGTTTTAAAGATGTTAATTATTTTTGCTATGATATCATAAGTCACATGCTGGCATTCTTAATTGACCACTGAATTAGTCAGGACTGCAAATCATAGAAACCTACCTCTAACTAACTTGGACAGAAGATAATTTGACTCACACATCTGGGAAATCTAAAAAGTGAACATCATTCACTTGGATCTTGCTGAGTGAGAGGTGGAGAAAGTGTCTGTCTGTCTGTCTGTCTGTTCTGCCTTACATTATGATGGCTTCCTTCACATTTGGACTCTTCATGTGATTCAAAGTGATCCACCATTGGCTCCAGGCTTGCGAGCTACTCACTGCACATGATCTCAGAATGGAAGAGTAATTCTCTCAGTAGCCATAGAGCTCTGACACGGGCACTGACTGGCTGTGCTTCAATCCCACAGTACCCGAGGGGCAATCACACCGTCAGCACAGGAGTCTGGCCTGATGGCCATGTGGGTGATGCAGGGCGCCTCCAAGTTACAGAGAGAAAGTTCCTGCAGGGAAAAGATACTAGGCTAGAAACAAACCCCAACACATTCATTAACAGCGCCCATTATAAAAGTTGGGTTTTTTTGTTTGGTTTGGTTTGGTTTGGTTTTGCACATGCACGCGTGCATATGTGTGTGTGTGTGTGTGTGTGTGTGTGTGTGAATCAAAGTATGATTTGAAAAGAGAAAATTTGAGGAAAACTTAACTTAGCATATGTTATAGGTAAAATGAAGATTGTAAAATGAAATGTTGAGAAAAGTAATAGTTGCTAATACTTCTACAATATCTGCACTATAACGAAACACTACTTTAAACACATATGTATATGAACTCATTTTGTGGCCCCCAACCTTTGAGAGGATACTATTACTGCTTCCATTTCAAAGGCAAGGCAGTGCAAGGAGAGATGGTTAAGTCGCTTGCCCAGGGTGGGACCCAGGTACGAGTGCTGTCAGCCAGCTCCAGGGTAGATGCTGTTACCCTCTGCTTTTACGTTCTCGTCATTGTCTTCCTAACAGATTTTACCATGCCATCATATTAAATTTTTAATATGCTCTTACATGCTTTAGAGCTAGAGTGGCCACACAGTTTTAATAATATCTAAAAATATAGGGAAACAGCCCTGACTGGTGTAGCTCAGTGGGTTGAGCATTGGTTGTGCGAACCGAGAGGTCGCCAGTTCTACTCCCTGTCAGAACTCATGCCTGGGTTGCAGGCAGGTTCCCAGTTAGGGACGTGCAAGAGGCACCAAATCGATGTTTCTCTTACACATCAATGTTGTTTCTATACCTCTCTTCCTTTCTCCCATTACCTCTTTGTTTAAAGAAATAATAAAATCTTAAAAAAATTAAAATTAAAATATAGGGAAACAGGATTGTGTTGTGGAAGACCTGAGTTGAGAACTCTTCTACCCGAGTCCTCAGGACCTCTTTCAAATACTTATTCTCTCAGATCTGAGTTTTCTTGTCTGAAATATGGCGATACGAATTCCTAGTTCACCAGATTATTTTGTTAAATGAAATTGCACTGGAAAGTGCTCCAAACGGTGATTTGGCATTACTGCGACTGCTAAATCTATTGCACACTTTCTATTCCCCAATTACTTTACATGATCTGTACTACATCTGTTTTCACATTCATATTTAGTTATACACACACATAACTATAACTACATAAAGTTATATAACTGAACATACATATTTAATCAGTTGTACATGTAGTTATATGCATATATATGTAAATATATTATGTATAGTTATACATGTAACTAATAAGAATGTATGTGTATAATAAAACACTCCAGAATGAATCAGATGGTTACAAATATACACATGAGGAGACTCCAGGCCATCGTGGAGAGGAAGTTTGGGGACATTTCAGTTCGTTCTCAGGCAGTGTTGTGTGTTCCATCTTGTTTCATTTCGTTGTTGTGACTCTCTGGTCATTTGACATCATCCTGTTTACCCAGCACTACCCGTGAAGAATTAAACGTGGCCTTGGTCTCACCTCCAGCTTTGTCTCATACTAGGCTGGGCTTAGCCCTCACCATATCTGTCCTGTGATCCTTCTCAGTTCTTTGAAAGGACTTGTGCCACCTAGTTTAAAATATACCTTACTGGGTCATGTGCCAAAATGTCCTCCCTTTCCTTACATGTTTAGGAATTCCAAAACAACAAGAGAAAAGCCTGGTTATCCTTTATGTTTCTTTTCTCTAGTACATCATAAGGGTGAATGCTGGGTGGATGTTGAAGCAAAACACAGAAAGTTGCAAGCAAGACTCAGTCTGTGACTTGAGAAGTAGGTACTAAGGTGTGGAGCTTAGAAATGGGGATGGACAAACTAACAGAGCACAGGAGTGTTTGCAGGGCAGGGGATTGGTAACCATCTTGCTAAAGAAACTCGTTGATTACAGCTCATTTTATTGAAGAACCTGTCCTGCTCTAGCTGTCGGTCTGTCACAGCCAGTGTTAAACTCTGACATGCCAACAGTTCATCAGAGGAGCTGGTTAAAAGTGGGAAATTGCAGGCCCCACCCCCATAAACTGCCACCCTGTACTGAGAATTAGGAAGTCCTCGGATCACCCCCTGGAAAACATTGGCTTGGCAGCCCCCGCTCCTTAGGAAGAAATTAAAGTTAAATTCAGGAACCTCCAAAAGACCTGATAACTGACCATGCTCTAAAAAATGTAAATTAAGTTTCCAATATTCAAATGTAGGTAAATGATAAAGTTTCTTTGTAAAAAAATCATCTTTAGAAGAGAGAATATGTAAACTCCAGGAAATACAAAATTTGTATAAGAAAGAAGTAACTAACATATGTGTCATGATTTTGAGCAATTAGAAAAATGTAGGAAGAAAATCCTTTCAACGCACAAAAATTCTTTTTTGAGATTTAGAAATTTGGTGTTATAGGAGTCACAGGTTATAGGCTATAGGGAACATGTGTTACAGTCCTACAGTCATTGGTTAATAATAGTTATGTATAAATTACTTCACATATTGCTCATTAATTTTAAATTTTAGATAACCTTCATTCAGGCCAAGCATGTCTAACTTCATTATGATTAGGCAAAAGAGGGTAAATCATGAAACTACCACATGAGAAGGAGGAGGTCAGTGAATCTGTGAAGGGAGCCAAGAACCCTACATTTCAGTGTTCACGTGGCATTCTGCCTCGGGGAACGGATTGAGTTGTACAGGTTTACCTGTAAGATTTCACACATGACTTAGTCCTGAATTAATGCTTTTTAGCAAATGCTACATTTACGTGTGTACTTATATAAAGTATCCCATGTTGTGTTCTAGGCACTGCTCTAAATCACAACGGTGGCTGCTATATTAATGTAACATAACTAACTTAATTGGGTGGACGAGGGGGACAGTAAAGTACTGTAGAGAAAACTGAATGAAACCATTCATTTTCTTTAATGGAAGGAAATCAGTGCTATGTTTTATTTAGCAAGGTGACTCTTTTCAAACTATCTGTCATAATGAACCACTTTTATTTTAGTTTCCCAACATACAGTGTGGGGCAAAAGCAGCTTTACAGCTGTCTAATGGAAAATAAGACAGTAATTAGTGGGTTTGGCTGGAGTGGGGGGGGCAGACAACTGTAATTGAACAACAATAACATTTTTAAATAAAGAAAATAACACAGTAACTAATAACTCTGTGCTTTGCATATTCACCAATGTAAACCTACTGTTGCCCCACCCTGTATAATAAAATATAATAAAAGTGTGACAGCAATGTCAAAATGCTATATAAGTTTCCCGAGATTCGGTGTCACCTTCTGTCCTTGCCACCAACCAGGCAGCAGGTCTCCGAGCAGCATGCTCCACAGAGGAGCCCTGGCTGCAAGTTCCTGAAGCGCCTGTAAAAAAGATTCTGTGCTGATTACTTACAGGTACAGAGGAGACAGAAGAAAATGTTTAAATAGTTAAAAGGTCATCGCTGGAGAGCAGGCCTAATGATGAGATGAAAGGTTTTCATTCTTCATTTTGAACTCTTCTTACTGACTGATTTAGATCTTTTCCCAGGTGCTGATGGCACTTTCAAAAAAATAATAAAAATGAACAAAAGTGTGTGGAGGGAAAGACGGCTCCAGGAATGAATGGAGTGTAGCCTTTTGTGTAACTGTAGTTCTTTCCTGCCTGGTCTGAAAGTCATTTAAGGTTGACATAAATAAACAAACACTATATAAAATTCTTAATATAGGAATATTATTCACTGAAGAGCCAGAGGGAGATATTTCCTTTTCCGTAACACCAGGCCTTGCGCAACGCTTGAGCAGATGGAGAAGATAGTCTACGTCTCTAAACTACCTATGCCCACACAACGGAGACTTTTCCAATGGGAAAGTCAAATGAAGTCTCTTTTTCTACATTGCATCAGTTGCTCAAGATCACAATACACATCTTAAATGTTCTTTTTTGTATATGACTCTTGTTTTCCCAAGTTTATGCTTAGAGGAAGAAGATAACCAAGGGATGTGGATTGTATAGCTGGTGAAGTGAGATATAATTTGCAAGTCATCTCACTAGGAGAATGAGGACAAGCCAGCAGCGGTGGGAAAGCACTTGTTAGAATCAAAGTGCATTTCCATCATTAAATGGAATCGATGTGTTCCGTTAGAGATACATGGTAAATTCGAGGACGGTTAGTAATCGACTATGAGGATCACCAGACAAATTACTGTTTTTTCTTTTGAGTTTTGATATTCCTTTGTATGCCATTAGGGAGGCAAGCAGGCAGTAATCAACACAGAGGCAGCCTCGGAAATTGTCTCACAATGAGCCCCGACCCCTGCAGACAGAGATCATTTTCTGTGTTCACAGGTGAAGTCTGAAGAAGCACCTATTCTCAAGTCACCTGCTGTGATGTTACTGCTCAGCTCCATAGTCACATGATTAGTTGGTATGATCAAGAATTAAGATCAGACACGAAGCCTTGACACACCACGTATACAAAGGGGGGAAAGGCAATGTCCTTGCATTAATCCTGTGGTTTGTCTTGACTTCAAGATTACCAGACTGACAGGGCACCTGTGACACAGACTTCTTCCACTTTGTGCTCCACAGTGTCAGTGGAAGTATTTCTGCCCCTTCCTTTCCCAGATTAGCACAGCTGTAAATTGTGCTTCCAGTTGGTCTCAATCCTCTGTTGACATTTAAGTACAGTGTACAATATATGGCATCGCAAGGCAGAGAATGTCTATAATGATATACCACTAAATTTATCAAAGCATCTAAATTTTATTTTAAAAGCCATTTTTTGCTATTCAGTGTGGTAAATTCAAATAAAATTGGTCACAAGTGTGTTTTTCTCCCAGAAATTGGAGATGAAAAATACAGCCAGTACAAACACAAAGCAAAGCTAAATAAAAGCCTAGCACCATTACCACATGGTATGTTTTCCAAATTCAACAGCGTTCCAGAACACTAAACACTTAAGTTGGAAGTAGCACTTTACCATGAAAAGGAACCAGCTGTAGGTCCCTTTTCACTACATATTGTTCAAAACAAAAAATAACCTCATTGAAAATAAGCCTTGTATAGATGAGACCCAGAAATCCAATGGTGTGAGAAACAAAAGAAAGACAATTATCATTTTAATAATTAAACTCTGTTTGTAACAGCTTATGAAGCTCGGAGATCCAGCAAGCCTGCTGAATATTAATGAATAGACTTATTTGTCAGCATATTAGCACCACTGTCAGACGTAACAGCATAGAGGAGCCGCCAGGGGACTAGTCAGTGAACTGCTTACAGATGCCTGACTGGGGGCCAGGAGCTTCTATCGCAGTGGATAAGCCAGAACGAACTGTGCAGGTCAGAACTTCCACTAGGCTTGAACAGTTTAAACAATCTCTACTTAAAATTCTGAGATTACTTGTGTTTAATTTTTTTTAAAAGAGTATGCATTTTATTCAATAATAAGGGACTTTACCGTTATGAGCCAAAGCATATAATGGTTAAAATAATATCTACTTATAACATGAATATTCTAAGTTTGACTGAGTTAATATCTGAAAAGATGCCCACCAGGAAAGGAATTGTTTATTTTGATAGCAGATAAAATATAACTAATGGCATTTTCTCTCACAACTAGTTTGTAGAGAGAAACTGATCAAAGGAAGTTTGAGCAAGAACATTGGTGATTATAAGTGCTCAGAAATTGGCCGTTTATTGCCCCCCAAGTTGAATTATTTTACATCCCAGTTGTAGTTGTAAAAATTTCATTTCTGATATAGGAGGTCTGTCTAGAAGGTATCCAGCCATGTAATTTGAAAAATAGAGACACTTATTGAAGAAAATAAAAGATACAAGGAACACTGTACACAGGACAATGACACCTCAGCCCCCTTCAAAGTAGGCAGCTTGGGACTTCACACAGTTCTCCCAATAGCTATCATCTGCCTGTTGTATTTTCTTGAATGTCACTGACAGTCTGAAATCTCTTCCCTTTCAAAGGTGATTTAGTTTTAGGAAAAAACAGATGTCTCAGGGCACCAAATCTGGACTTTAGGGGGGCTGAGTCACCTGGGTGACTTGATGTTTCACACACACACAAAAAAAATGCACAAGACATTATACATTAGCAGGTGCATTGTCGTGTTGAACCTGCCAGTCATTGGTTGCCCCATAACTGTGGCCTTCTGAATCATCCAAATAGTTTCCATGGGGGCGGATGTTCAAGCTTAACATAAAATTTGATGCAGATTCTTGTTATACTTGCTCAGTCATTTTGAATGTGACGACCACACAGTACACATGCTCACTCAACGGCATCCACCACCCCCAGTGACTGTTACAGTGAAGTCATCATTGTTCACACATGTAACCTAACTTGGCTGCCAGGTTACATCGATGTAGCACAAACCATTCTCATTATGTCAACAATGGCAGGGCTTTTTAGCTCAACTATATCATAGTTGAGTTAAAATCCGGCACCTGAATAGATGTAGAGATATCAGGTAGAGGAACAACAAAGTTTAAATATTCTGTAACTTTGCTTTCTTCTACAATGACCACACAGAATAATTTAAAATACAGGCTGTTAAAAAATCTTGTCTAGCCCTCCCACTGCTCCACGCTATCAATCCGCCGAGGAGTTCCCCAGCGATGGAAAATACACAGTCACGAGGAGCCCTGTTTCTTCTTAATTTGACCCTTCCTTGCACAGGGAGCAAAAGGTGTCTGTTTACACTCACTGGTAGAACAAGCCCAATCCTTTTTACGCATAAAAGCTTATCTCAGAGGTTTGGAAACAGCCATCATAATCACCCTGAGCCTCTCTTTTTTTATTTCTTGGCATTCAGTTTTTCTTTTAACCTCCTGCTGTATCTGGTTGAGACCCTTCCCTCTCTGTTGATGTGCTGGAAATCCAACCTCAGTGTCGCTTCGACTAAAGGTCCAGTGAACCCAAGAGCCAAGTGATGCCACGACTTCCCTCATTGTAAAGAACAGATTTCTTTTTTTTTTTATATTTTNAAAATACACAGTCACGAGGAGCCCTGTTTCTTCTTAATTTGACCCTTCCTTGCACAGGGAGCAAAAGGTGTCTGTTTACACTCACTGGTAGAACAAGCCCAATCCTTTTTACACATAAAAGCTTATCTCAGAGGTTTGGAAACAGCCTTCATAATCACCCTGAGCCTCTCTTTTTTTATTTCTTGGCATTCAGTTTTTCTTTTAACCTCCTGCTGTATCTGGTTGAGACCCTTCCCTCTCTGTCGATGTGCTGGAAATCCAACCTCAGTATCGCTTCGACTAAAGGTCCAGTGAACCCAAGAGCCAAGTGATGCCACGACTTCCCTCATTGTAAAGAACAGATTTCTTTTTTTTTTTACAAAGATCATTTTTAAAGCTTTTATCTGTCTTTAGAGGGGAAGGGAAGGAGAGAGGGAGAGAAATGTCAATGTATGGTTGCCTCTCGTGCATCCCTGGCAGGGAACTGGCCTGCATCCCAGGCATGTGCCCTGCCCGGGAATCGAACCGCGATCCTCCGGTTCCCAAGCCCGCACTCAATCCACTGAGTTACACCAGCCAGGGCAAGAACAGATTTCTTTTAGCATGGCATAAAGTATACTTGACTCAGGGGCTGTAAGTAGATTCACACTGAGTTTACTGTGGATTGAGAACCTGAATCCTTTCTCATGTTGTTGACAAGCCAGGTTGTCCAGTTCTGTCCTCAGACCTTTTTCAGTAGATGGGGAGGTGGGACCTAAACAGGGGACTCAGTTTCCTTTGTCTCCGTCAAACATCTTACCAGTACGGCCCACATCTTCGGACTGTAGTTACTTTGGAACTTACTTGTGTAATGCAGTGTGTTTGCTCTTCCTGCCGGCATCTTCTGCAGGGAAGCTGACGTGAAACCTCCGTGCCCTCCTTTCAGAACACTGCGCCAGATGGGGCTGAGGACAGATAACTCTCTCTAGGATTAGATGCCTTTCTCCACATCCATTAAACAAGTTATTAACTATGTCACTGTTCTCAAACCCCTAGATCCTTGCTACTCAGAATGTGGTCTCAGACTCAGCCTGGGAGACTTTAAGTCCAGACTGTCAGACCTAGGAAGCCAGAGTCTTCAGTTTAAGATCCTTGATTGTCAAATGCCTGTACCAGTCTGAGACACAGGGCTTAGCACAGTCATTCCCAACCACAGTTGAACAAATTGTCAAACACCTGGGGCACTTCTAAAACTACCAGTACCTGGAGGCTCCTCTCCAAGGATTTTTACTTGAATTTCAGCTTGAGCAACAGCATTTTAAAAAAACCCCAAAAACCTCTAAATGGTATTAATGTGCAGTGAAAGTAAAAGATCCACATCTACCCTGAACATCATTGGAAGAATATAACCATATTTTGATTTTCATTTTTAATTTTTAATCCATTCAGCATCTGCTTGGGGGCTGCTATGTGCTGTGTTTTAAACAGTTCAGGATTTCCAAGATTGTGTTGCCAGTCTTCAAGAAGGCAATGAAACCGAATGTGAAGCAAAGGAGGGGACATCAACAGGATCACTTTGTGCAGAGGAAAGAACTAGGAAAAGAAAGACATGAGCTCGAGTCTCTGAAGGTCTCGCACTCATTGGATGGCAGTAATTAACTTAGAAACGAGTGAGACCATGGTTTCCAGCAGCTTGTTGGCTTCTGGCAGCCTCTGGTTCCAGCCCGGAGAAGAGCATCCCAGTTAGTGTTGCCGGGCAACAGCTTCTGGGTAGAGCTGGAATGTGAAGGGTTGCAAAATGAGTTTTAAAATAAACATACAACTTAACCATCAGTGTGAAGCAAATACTGAGGGCTACACTGTGACAGGCTGAGGCAGAATGGAAAGCAAAAAAGAAAATAGAAGGCAAGGAGTTCAGAGGCCAACACGCGATGGCTCCATCACTAGACTGATACTTCTGACCTGGTTTCTTTTTTTCAAATTTGTACCTGAATAATTTCTGCATAGACAGAAGACAGTATGGAAAAAAACAAAAATAAAAAAGGACTGTCTGGGCAGACAGGTCAGCCCCATAGGCTTACCATTAATTTCTCTTCTGTAAAATAAACCCCATCTGTATTGCAGATATTCACATCATTATTCTGATTTTCTGATAGAAATCACTGATGCTCTGATCTCTTATATTTTGTGGAGTTGTGATGTCCTAACATCCAGGAATAATTATGACCAAAATATACAAACCATATGCACATGAAGTGGACATGAAAATTTAGAGCTGAGAAAAGGGTTATTTAAATTTCTCATTAATGTAGTCTACCAAATGCTATTTAGCAAGCACTTTTCTAATGCATTAAATGATGTATTTTATTTTAAATATTTATGAAACTCATGTGCAAAAACCAATACACATCTGTACGACTTAAGAGGAGCTAAAATCTAGTGGGGAAAATGGGGGCATCAGGCATGTACTGAGACAGTAAGAGATGGGGAATGGGGGGTGACTGAGAGGTATGGCCTAAGGGACCTATTATGTATTCAAATCTGCCCAGTTCCATTCTTTCTGTGGATTCTCTCCAAACTTTGGATGCCATTCAGTTTAGCCGTAGCAATGGCCCGTGCTGATGGACCCTCCACGTACACAGATTCTGTTGTGTCCCCACACATGGGATTTGCTTTGGAACAGAGAGTGACTGCAGTATGGTTCCCACGATTTCAAAGATAAGTCTGCGTTTTGATACCAGAACAAAATGGAATCCATACAATTATTCTGATGGAACATTTCTTTTTCCTCTTAAAATGTAAAGCCCTGAAGCACCTGCCTATGCCATTTAATTTTGTTTTTGTTCAGGTATACTTGTGCACCTGGCAGACACACCACACAGAACTTCAGGTGTCCCAGCATCTGCTGAAAGACCCATTCTGGTAAAAGAGAACGTTTGATAAAATTTTCTCTTCCCTTTCCTGACATTTCAGTCTTTCAACGGATGGAACGATGAGAGAAATTTCTCTTCAGGAAGTTAAGGAGAAAGTAACTGTATTAGCCCAGAATTTATTGTTGCAAGAAAAGGAACTTCAAAAAACATACTTTCTTTACATTTTTTTAATTTATAGGAAATATTAGTGTGGATCCATTTTAGAAAGTACAAAACTGCTTGTGAAGGATAAGAAATCCTTTAAAAATGAAAATAAAATTTGAACCAGAAAATTATTTAAAACTGGTCAATAAAAAATAAAAAAAGGAGGATCGCAGTTCAGTTCCCAGTCAGGGCACATGCCTGGGTTGCAGACCAGTTCCCTGCAGGCCAACTCCCAGCAGGGGATGCACGAAAGGCAACCATACATTGATGTTTCTCTCCCTCTCTCCTTCCCCTCTAAAAGATAAATAAATAAGTAAAATCTTTTTAAAAATAAAAAAGACTACCCCACATTGCCCCAGTGTGGCTGTCCCCAGGGTTCAGAAAGCTTGGACCTAAGGTGATTTATTAATAATATGGGAGGAAGGGATTGAGTTTAAGGATGAGTAACCGAACAGTATCAGGAAGTCTAACCCCCACAATTAAATGGAGAGGTATAATCAGAAAATAATTTTCTCACTCTCTGAAAAAGTAGGCATGGTATTTACTACAGAGTGAAGGCGGACCAACGCACTGCCTGCTTTGTTCCCGTTTTCGTCCTGGAGCTCCAGATTCCTCTCCCCTTCCCACTGGGCACTCGCCCCCGCGGTGCTGCTGTGTCAACATGCAGCCCTTCCCACTTTCCAGTCTGCTGCAGCCTTCTCCTCCTTCCTGTTTCCCAGGGCCAAGCCGTGTTCCTTTTCTCCTATGCTTTGTTTTTAGAGAACTTCACGGAATGGCTGATTTTATGTCAGTCTTTCCCCTGGTCTCTCCCTCTTCCCCTTCCACACATGGTTCAAAGGCATGCCCTACCACATTCCCTCTAGGTCTGAAATCTGAGTCTAGACTTGAGCTTTGGGACAGGAGTTGAGGTCCCATTTGGACTTTTTTTCTGACTGTCAGCTCCTTTCGGGACTGCTCTGGCTACTCCAGTTGTAATAGGCTTTGCTCCTGCACTGCTGGTTTCGCCCTTCTTTAGTGTGGGTCCTTCACACTCACTGCATCGCACGTGGCAGTCTCTGCTGAAGCTAAACCTGGGGAAGTGGAGGTCTCACAAGAGGGCACTCAGTGGCAGCTATGAGATGCAATTAATGTTCAGAACTGGACATGCTGCATATTGAAGGAGCTAACAGAGGTGCTCTTTGAGCCATTGTGAGAAGTTTTGAATGAATCATAGATAAAATGAGAGATGCCAGGATACTTAACACAGGCCGGCATTTTTTGAATTTCTAAAAGGGGAGTGTGGACAGGACAGACTCTGAAATAATTCAACAAAAAATTAACATTTATCCTTTACAAAATCCTAGAATAAGTGATTGAATAGTTTACAAGCATTTAGGAAATAAATTCCATTGTTTTGAATGAAATGACTAAAAGTTAAGATTAGTCAATATTAGCTTACTTAGAATCTACTACGCCGAACTACTTGTGCTTTCTTTTTGAATAGGATTGCCAGATTGGTAGAATGAATAATACCAAGGACTGTTGTGTCTTGCATGCCCACAATAAAACATTTTTTAAAAAATCTCCCATAGTAGCCTTTGGGGAAGACGACCTCATACGCAGTAGGTGGGAGACTCCTGGGAGGAAACGTTATTGCGTGTTTATCAGCCTGTTCAAAGAATAATTACTAGTCATTACAGTTGGGAGTAACATCTGTGATAGAGTCATAAGCCCTCTATTTAAGCCTTATTCGAAAAACAAGTTCATAATAATTTGATTAAGACAAAGCAGATAGGCTTACTCAGGAAGTGGTAGAAAGCTAAAGGAAGTAGTCGCTCAGATAGGAAAGGATCACGTCACATTGTGAATAGTCTTTGAATGCTGAAATGTTGAGCTAAAGTCACGTGTATGTAATTGTATATAAAGTCATATATACACACACATGCTCTTTAATACATAAAAGTGTGATAAAACGAAAAAGAAGTTAATGTTTATAATTGAACAACATAAATTAGTTTTGACATTGTTATCAGTTAATAATAAGGAGCCAATGGCCTGATCTGCTGATTACCATAGTGTTGTGAGCATGTGCTTTGGAACCAGACCCCCGGCACACTCAGCTCTCTTGCCTAGGTGCTGTTCCATTTAGACCAAGCTAGATGACCTCTGAAGTTTCAGGTTTTCCTTTTATATAAACTGGAGATCAAGATAATAATTACTGCCATAGAATTGTAAGGACTACCTAAGAATGTGAATGTAAAATGTTTGAAAAGGAAAACCCTGAGTTCTAGGCTGCATAAGTGATGTCTATGTGTAAAAATAAAGCTGACAGTTAATGATGAGGAAGTTCTGGTCCATAATAAACAAGGACATTGAAAAACAGCGAGTGGACATTAAAATAAGGGTGCACAGGAAAATGGAGGCATCTGACAGACACTGAGGGGACTGTAGAAGGTGAGGTGAAGGTGAGTTACTGTCTCCAAGACTTGAAGAGCTGTCATACTGAAGAGCCAACTTTTTCANAAAATGTTTGAAAAGGAAAACCCTGAGTTCTAGGCTGTATAAGTGATGTCTATGTGTAAAAATAAAGCTGACAGTTAATGATGAGGAAGTTCTGGTCCATAATGAACAAGGACATTGAAAAACAGCGAGTGGACATTAAAATAAGGGTGCACAGGAAAATGGAGGCATCTGACAGACACTGAGGGGACTGTAGAAGGTGAGGTGAAGGTGAGTTACTGTCTCCAAGACTTGAAGAGCTGTCATACTGAAGAGCCAACTTTTTCATGGCACCTGGAACATAAACAGGTTTGGTGTGGGTAAGTTATGAAAAGACAACCTTGAGCACATTGTAGGAGAAAAGAGTTCATGTTACCAGCATCATGTATCACCTTTGACATGGAAATACATCAGACCGCTGGAAACAGTCAGGAGGGTCCTAGCTAGATATATTTCAAAAGTTTCTAAATAAAACTTTTTTTTGAGTAGAACATCAAAGGTCAAAGATTGAAAATGGTGCACTTTGTTATGTATTTGTGTGGGTATGCACATGTTCTGCCTTTGCAAGTAGATTGGGAGTTTTCAGGGGGGCAGATATTATTTTATTCCCGAAATAATTGCCAACAGTAATTTACTAGGGGAGAGTTGGTGAATGAGTTGATGAGTGAGTGGTTGATACATGCATAAAAAACATGGCCAGTAAACAGCACTGTTAGGAAAAAGAATACAGTAGAATTTCTTTTAAAATATATATTTAGTGAAAGACTTTTGGAGATTACAATTAATGCTGGATTGTCTGAGAGTTAGTAAAAAGGATGTTCCAGAAGGAGGGACAAGTGGACTGGAGCTTCAGACTCCAGGGTGCACCAATTTTCTCAGAAACACCAGGTCCCCAACATTTAACTTCAGGTCTAACATTCAGTAGTTAATTATTTCTATTTTTCTGCTGCTAAGAGCTACAAAATAGATTTACAATTCACAAATACACAATTTGACACACACATAGTCCCTGATTCACTCCATCTACCCTACATCATTTTCCCTTGGAGGTGCTTGTTTTTGTTTTGCAGTGCTTATTTGGGTCACCTGGGTACTGTGGCTTAGTCAGACTTGGGATTGTGTGCTTCATTCAGCAGAACAGTTTTTTATCTTCACGTATTCCATTCCCTTCAGCCACTTCTAGTTTCTCCTAGGGTGGTACTGCCCTCCCCATTAGGCCGTGCGTTTCACTGTTGGGGCCCATTTGGGCACAAACCAGACCTTTTGTTGAGTTACTGTACTCCTACCCTCCTAATTATAGAATTCAAAACAGAATGAGTGAACTAATAGCGTGTGTTTATTCCCTGCAGTGTCTAGGGAAGCATAACGCTGTGGTGTGCTCACTGTAGCACATGAGCTCTCCCTTCATCCCTCACACTCCACTTTGCTCTGTGACTTCACAGCAGCAAGAATGGAAGGTGCACTTTACCCACCAGTGAGTCAACCATGTGAAGGGACGTTTTAAAGCACATGCCCAGTGCACAGTGCACTGAGAGAGCTGTACTGTCTAAAGCTCTCTGAGAACACGTTTGCACTTTGAAATTGTACTAAGTACAGTGTTTCCTAAAGTAGCATAGCTCAGGCCACGACATATAGGCGTAGACAGCATTTTAATGTGTGCTATTGCATTTACTTTCTCCAATCAAAGACCTCCTAGGTGTTGGGTTCTACAGCCTTTCTTGCAGATCAGTATCAGTGAGAAACAATTCTACATTACCAACAGACAACAGAAATCATTTCTCTCTGCCTGATAACTAGAAGGATTCTGATTCATTCTGATTGGATGAAGTGATCTTTGTTCCAGGTGGCTTCTGGACTCCTGTGTCTGTATTTTCAGGTCCACGCATGCTGATGATTCAGGACTTGGTGGCTGGGGAAGTAGGAGAGTTAATTCACTTTTTTGTTTTTATCAGCGAAAGAGACAAAAGTCTTCTCCTGGTGGGCCATTGGTTTTTAGGCTGTAAGATTATCATGAATCCTGACCCATATTATGCTTTATATTTGTCCTTTTAAATGTGGTATCCAGATGTTGGACATTTAATTCAAGACTATGTGCATTGTGTGCATTAAAACTTTAAACATATTTTACATTAAAATTAGTAAATGGCTTTTCTTGAATATTACTTTTATCCTGTCATGAGTGCAAGATATACATAAATGATACCTATTTAAATAAAACTTCTACTTTAGAAAAATGTATTAAAGACAAAACCAAGAGAAGTTCAGAACACGCTCATGGAAGACTCATACTCCTTTCTCCACAGTTGTTTCCAATTTCATTTTTCAGCCTCCAAAATAAAATGAAGACCAAGGTCTTAGAATTCCCCAGATGAATTTTCCCAGGTCCTAGTGTCTGTCATCACTGTGTGCCTCTGACTGTGTGAAATAGCAGGTGTGAAATAAACTGCAAATGAATTATGCATATGTTCCAGATCTGTCATCTATGTTTACCAATCATTAACATGTTTTTCAGCCATTGATCTTATCAATAACTTGCTGCAAGTGAAAATGAGGAAGCGCTATAGCGTGGACAAGACTCTAAGCCACCCTTGGCTGCAGGTAAAAATCAGTCATTGGACATTTCCTCAGTCACGTGAGTTTCTGAATATTTGTAAGATTTTGATAATCATATATAAAATTCTTTTCTCATATGTTTAAAGGTATAATTCTAATATCAATTTATTGGTCACAATAAATGCAACTGCTTAGGGCTTAGGAACAATTTAGTGTTTCTAAACCTCTCTCTCAGGAAGATGGAGAAATGCAAATACACACACTTGCACACAGCAAACCAAAACCGAGAAATCTTAGGGTCTTGACAAAACGTTGAGGACCAGATTTTAAAAGCATCCGTGTGTGCAATTCTGGTAAATGTCCATGCAGATGCCCACCTGGTCATGCACTGTACTTGGCTACACTTGTATCTTTAAAGCCTAGACTGATGATATTCACAGAACAAATGCGTGGCAAATAAAACAAACATGTGCGGGTATGTGTTTGCTTTCTCTTAAATATTTATTACTTTCACATTGAATCTGAAGTTCAGAAAAATGGTATCCTGCAGTCATTAAATCTCGGAGGAATGCCAACATTCCTGATTGCTGGGCCACCAGCATCGATTGTCCACCCTTCGATGCGCGTCACAGGGACAGATGCGTTTGCACAGTCGAGGCAAGCCGGATGGCGTTGGTGTTGATGCCGTCACTTCAGGGATCCTGATGAAAGACAGGGCGTTGGTAGAGTGGAAGTAAAAAGGGTCCCTCACCAGCTGTGGGAACTGACAACATATGAAATAGCATTCTCATGAGTTTTAATCATCTCTATGGTAATATTTTGGAATTTCTTCATCAGGATTATCAGACTTGGTTAGATTTACGGGAGTTGGAATGCAAGACCGGGGAACGCTACATCACCCACGAGAGCGATGACCTGAGGTGGGAGCAGTATGCAGGCGAGCAGGGGCTGCAGTACCCCCTGTACCTGATCAACCCGAGTGGGAGTCACAGCGACACTCCTGAGACGGAAGAAACAGAGATGAAAGCCCTCAGTGAGCGTGTCAGCATCCTCTGAGTTCCATCCCCTATAATCTGTCAAAACACTGTGGAATTAATAAATACATACGGTCAGGTTTAACATTTGCCTTGCAGAACTGCCATTATTTTCTGTCAGATGAGAACAAAGCTGTTAAACTGTTAGCACTGTTGATGTATCCGAGTTGCCAAGACAAATCAACAGAAGCATTTGTATTTTGTGTGACCAACTGTGTTGTATTAACAAAAGTTCCCTGAAACACTAAACGTGTTATTGTGAATGATTCGTGTTATATTTAATGCATTAAACCTGTCTCCACTGTGCCTTTGCAAATCAGTGTTTTTCTTACTGGAGCCTCAGTTTGGTAGGAGTCTACAGAGCCTGTCCCTGAGGAGGCCCCGTATGTGTCCCTACTGAGTTGTCATGCTAGGCCCACTCTTGAAGGGAGGATCATTACCAGTGTTCCGTGAACAGCTCCAAAATTCATGTGGGAAAAAGTATGACAGAGGGGGGAACAATGGATATACGATCTTAAGACACAAGTGCATGAGAATTTTACTGTATCGTTTGAAGTCCTTCACCTGCCTGGTGTGCCTCAACCGGTGTGTTTAAACTCACGTAAATGCACCCAGGCGTGTCTGCTACTCATAAGCCTAAATGCCTTAGAAATGTAAACTGCCGGATATAGCAGGTCTGTTTCCCCTTACAATACCTGCTGTGCTATGGAAAACCAGCAGCTAAGCAACCTTTTTGCCTTTGTGTACTTTTCAATAACAAATAAATATTCTTGTGAAAATATGTGTGCATCGGAGTTATGTTCATTGATAGTTCGCACCGGTGTTTTCAGGCCAATGAGGAACAGGGATCTACTGAAAAAGCAGAAATAGAATTTACCTGCATGGGCTCTGAATCCATCAAAGTATGTTTGTAAGCGTAGCGAAGCCTTTCTGTCTCGCACGCCAGCCCGTTTCCAAAAGCAAAGAAAGCTCTCAAGGAGAAAAAGGATCAAAGCTAAACAGGACACTTGAAGGCCTAAGTAAGAATATTGTAAGTAGCTTCCTGATTTAGTCAGTGTATGCCAGGGATGTATTAGAATAATGGTTCCAGTGTCCTTCTATATTATCCAGACAAGAAGGTCCTGACGTGAACTACAAAAACACACGAAGACTGGAAAATCATTTCTGAAGAGAAAGTCAGCTGAAGTGTAGTGCTACAGCATGGGGAGGAGATGACTTCATAGACTTTAGGTCTGTGGGGGAGGTGATCTGTGTGGGGAACGGGGGTGGTATGTCGTTATAACAGGATAATAATGGACTTTTGTGCATTACTGTTACTGTGTCCCAAAAGGTCATAATGAATGTTTGGAAGGATTTGATTTGTTTGGAAATACTTAAATACACTAGGTAAGTATGTTAAGGCTGCAACCGTTATTTATAGTTGGAGAAATGGGGCAAAATAGTTGATTTTCTCAGTGGTTGGTGACTATTTTTTATTATTACGTATTCCTTATTCTGAGGGATCTGAAATTTATTCTCTGTTAAGTCTTAGGACAGCATTCAGACTTTTTAATTTAATCTTTATTGCATTTTCTGCCATCTGCAATATTAAAATGGCTACACAAAAATTCACCAATTTCGATAAGTATTTTAATGCACGCTGATACGACTGGTGTCACAATACAACCCAACAAAATTGTTTTGAATGAAGTTAAAGGCAACTAAGCACTAATAGAGCCATCTTAGAGAAAAAAACAAACAAACTTTTTGGTCAATGCAACATGACACAACACGGGCCCATCAGTAATCTGTGTTTAATGCAAGGTGCAGGCCAATGTTTCTGATACAGAACTATCTTCTGATTCCAATAAAATAAGGGAAGTGACAGAAGTATGTTTTAGGGTGGATGTGTCCTCTGTCATAGTCTCAGAGGCAATATTCTTTAAACAAGGACATCAACAGCACCCGCCCCCCAAAACATGCCCTAAACATCCCTGGTGTCTGCCTACCCCGAACCATGAAACAAAATGCCACTGTTCTTGTTTCTGGCCTGAGCAAGAGGATGATGGTGCTGAGGAAAATATTTTGATGAGCAGTTGTTCCGTGATGTCCATTGTCCCTGAGGAAGAGGTGATACTTGCATCTAGTGAAGGGAGACCATTTGAGAAGTATGTGGTCAGCCATTACATGAATGTGTCGAGTAAGTACCGCGGTGAGGATAAGAGACACCTGTCTCCTCTGTGCATCCACTGTCCAGTCACTCGTAAGTTCGACTACCTCTGTGGGGTGATTATGTTTTGCACACTGTTTAAACCTCTCTTTAGAAACCCAACACCGGTTTCTGAAGATACACTGAGGCCCATGGAAAAGGAGCAACTGCTTTTAGTTTCCAAAAGAGAACAAGCTCTTTCAGCCTTTTTACATTGTCAGAAACTTTGCCCTCTCCACCCCTTCCCCTTGCCTGGGTAACTCCTACTGCTCCCCTCCGAGACAGAGTCGACTGCCTTTTCTTCTTGTGCATGCATCCCGCTTTTCTGTTTCTTCTCATGCCTTGTATTTTTGTTGTTGAAAACTGGGCATCTTTATATATTGTAGGAACTCTCTTATGACCCCTTGGTAGCCTCCCTCCATGGGTTGGATGACTGATGGGACTATTAATCAAAAGAAGTTATAACTGTTTTTAGAAAGGGTGGATGCACATTTGACCGTGTTTTCTACAGGTCACCGAAGTTAAGATCTCCTGAAGGGGTTTAGATATGTGTCTGGCATTGGGGGTTCTTGCTGCTGCTTGTTCACCACATTTCCAGGATCGGTTCCCTAGATTCTGCCCCCCTGGAGTGTGCCGCTGCTGATGTCACTGCTCAGCCTTAGTCTGTGGGCTGCAGTTTTTGTCTTGAAGCCTGGCTTCCCAGAGGCTGGTTTTGGGGTAACATAGGTTAGTGGTCCGACAGTTGATAGTTCAGAGATGGAATTTAAGCATCTCGGGCCAGTAAGACTTCAGTGCTTTGCCGATAGATTTGAGTGTCGGGGAGGGTCAAACGGTTACTGTTTCTTTCCCCCCAGCTCCCTCCGTATGTCCAAGGTCTTACCTTCAACCAGGGGACGAGTAGGCATCTAAGGCTCAGTCTCTGCTATGTGTGTGCGCATCTTTGTACGAGGATGTAGCCTGCCAGCCACCAGGGATCTGTAGCAACCTTCTCTGTATCTTCCTATTAAATTTCAGTGGTTCTGCCCATCTTCTCACTGCTCCAGTGAGTACTGTAAGCTCAAGAGAGCGATACCACTGGCCTCCCGTGATTGTTGGCCATTGAGATTGGCACTGTTTTTGACAATAACCCTGGAAATGGGTTTTTCCATGTTCTACTCCAAGTCAAGTCTGCCTCTCTCTATCGGTGAGACTCCAGGGTTTTCCCAGCCTTCCCCACCCTAGTAAGACTGACTTGTCCCAGAGCAGGGCCCGTTGGGGAGGATGGCAGCAGGCTAAAATGCCACAGGTTCTCATTGTTCCTACTGAGGGTTAGTACTTTTCCCTGAACTAAATGAAATTCATTGTATGCCCTTGGCCAATTTCCAAAGTCCTAAAAGGGTTGTTTTGGAAAAAATTTGCCAGTTACATATCATTGCTCTTCGGGAAAAGATTTGCTGAGCTGCTCACTCCACTATTTGGGAAGTCCCCAGAGTTAATAATATTAACCTCACTTTAGGAATATTCATAAGATGTTAAACAAACACCTTAAAAGTCTCGTATAATCTATTATAAAATTTAAAAACATAAACTAGGAGACAATATTCAGAGGATTCCAAGTTTTCTTATTTATTCAGGTTTGTCATGATGAGCTACTAAATTGTCGGGTAAATTTTAATTGCTTTGTGAAAATGAAACATCTGATTTAAATTTTTGTTTTAGCCATTTCTCCCTCTTTTGAGGCCTGCGTGTCCAGACAGCATGACTCCCTGTACCCCGATGGGTAGAAAACATTCCCTGCCTCCGTAGCAAGGGACGTGGGTGTAGGTGTGGCCCACATGAGCCTCCAAACCCTGAGCTGACCTCAGCTCACTGCAGCGGGCCGGGCCCCTTGAGGAGAATGTGCCAAAGTGTTTTTCCGCTTACAAAAAGTTGGCACTAAGAGCGATTCTTCATGTTTTCCTCGGCACCTCAAGCTTCTTTTCTCTTTTCTTCCCCCATTTTGCCTTCTTTCTCGCAGCTCTAACCTTTTCTTGCAATTTCAGAGAATGATTGTTTTTTAATCTTCTGGAAGGCTGAGTAACCCTCCCACCTGACTTCCAATTCTGTCTTGCCTCTTGTAGGCAGACTAGCACCACACCCCTAATTGCCTTGGCTGTGTTTGGTCTCCACCAACAAGTTACCCTTTGACTTAAAACAAGCTCAGCTTCTCACCTTCAACAAAATAATATAAATGCATCCAGTTGGAATTTGCTCCTCCTAGCAAACTTCTGATTCCTATCTTCTTTCTGCAGCAGGTCCCCCATCAGTTTTCCTTAGGTTTCTGTGTTTATAGCTCATGGATGGCAATCTTTGTTTTTATCATCAGTGGACATCTTCTCACGTGAGTCGTCCATCAGTGGCCAATAACTCAACCCTGGAGGATTTTCTCAATGTATTAGAAGAGAGGTTAGAAACCCAAAGGTAGAGACAGACTAACACAGGCTTGACTTCTAGATGACCACACCGTCGTCTGTGTCTCTCCGGGGGTGTTGTGAGAAGTGAAATACAATCAGGCATATAAAAGTCTAGTGTTTACTTGGCTTGAGACATTAATAAACACATCAGTGGGTTATATTTACTATTGTTTAGTCATTCAACCGCTATTTTTGCCGCTTTCTGTGTTCTGGGAATATAGCATGTGAAAAGACTGCTGTGATGGCTGCCCATAGTTCCTGGGACCTTCCTTCTCTGGTGTCCTTGGTTTTGATGGGCTACTGGAAAGGGCATCGACTTTGAAGCTTAATAGGCACGAATCCAAATACCAACTCTGAGCCTTGTCGACCGAGAACTTAGACCCACTGGTCTGCAGTCTCCTACTCAGGATTGGAATGGCAGCAATGCACATTTTAGGGTGCAATTCAGATAACTAATTACCGTTTTTGCCATGTATAATATGTGCCTCTTCACCCAATTTTTTTAAAAAATTTAATTGTTCAAGTACAGTTTTCTGTTTTTTTACTCCCATCCCAACCCACCCCCCAGCCCTCCCCACCTCCCTCCCATTTCCACCCCCCTTAGTTGTTGTCCATGTGTCCTTTATACTAGTTCCTGTAAACCCTTCTTCCCCCTTTTCCCTGAAAATCCCTCCCCTTTCCCCTCTGGTCACTGTCAGCCTGTTCTGTATTTCAGTGTCTTTGGTTATATTTTGCTTGCTTGTTTGTTTTGTTGTTTAGGTTCCTGTTAAAGGTGAGATCATATGGCATTTGTCTTTCACCACCTCTTCACCCAAATTTTTGAGGGGAAAATAAGAATTTGCATTATACATGGGTAGTACTAATTCCATAGCTATATAAACATTTTAAGTTATTTTATTTATACTTATGCATTAAAAGTGTAACTCTAGAAAGCAATAATGATATCCATATGCAAAATAATACCCTGGAATATGATAACCAGTTTTATTTTTAAATACAAGTAAGTAAATAATTGAATTTAAAAATTAAAAGTTTTTCCTGAAAGTTTGGGCCAATACGTGGGTGTGCAGTATACACGCCCATTATATGGAGCAAAACACTGGTAAAACAGCGTTTCATTTCTTAGCCAAGTCACTGGCACACAGTGCAGCTTGAACACTCAGCGGATGTTCATCCCCTCCTCTCCCCAGCTCTAGATGCTTTTCCTGAGGTTGCTCTTGGAGCGTTTTTTTCCTGATATGATTTATTTCCATGATTTCGACTATTACTTTAGCCAGCATTCCTAAATCCATATCGACTGCCCCCAACTCAAAACAATCCAGTTCCATCTCTCCATGAATTTATAGACTATATCTAGAGGTCCCACCATGACTTAAATTCACACGTCTAAAATCACTATTACCTTTCTCACCCTCAAATGAGCTGCCTTGTAAGGTTTCTTCTAAGTGGACTTTTTTTCTTTCAGACTCTTCTCCCTCCCTGAACGGCTTTCATCGTTGTATTCACAACATTCTAAAACCTTCCACATCTCTACTCCCAGTTATCTATAAGATATATTCTCATTTCTTGGTGTTGCAAAAGCTGTGGGGTCCATAAACCGATAAAGCATTCACTACTCAACTAGATACTCTATGTGTCCCACAGGTTTCTGAAGCACAGATATTAATTTGAGGACTTAGAAACAACTTTCACCTCTTTGAAGTTCATCTCTTATTTTTCTAACAAGGCAGGAAGCTGGACAAGAGGAGTTCTAAGTCATCGTCTAGTCGCAGGTTTCAGGAAAGCAGGGGGATGTCACAGGTGTCAGGGATGCATACACTTGCCAAATCTCTGGGGTCACTTCTGTTTTGAAAAAAAGAAAAGTCACGTCCCTTTCCCTGGATCTCCTCTGTGGCACAGACTGTGTCCAAGAGCATTGACTATAAATGGTTTCTTTAAGTGCAATCAGGGCCACCAGCTACTCTCTGCTGAAAAATACGAACAAACTGCAAAACTTCTTTCTGCACCTTGAGCGAAATGGTAAGATTTGAATTAAGATTTGTGTTTTTCTGGGAAATGGAAGAATCTTCATATTGTATGCTGTTACTTTTTTTTAATGACTAAAACCCTTGGATCTTTTCCTTTTGAAATATTTAAGCCTGGTTTGCTCTGGGGACTGAGGTTGAGCTGTACATGAGCTTTGGACACCTAGTGCTCTCAATTTTCAAGGACCTTCAAGTAGATTGTTTTAATTTTCTCTTCATAATTTTGTCTCCACACTTGCAGATAGATAACTGTCTAATATTGATCAGCTACTAGATTCTACTACCCTCCACAGAGACAAGGATTATTAGAGGCAAGTAGTTAAGTGTGACAGATATGTACACATCGCATGCAAAATCTCCAACAAACTGGATTCTTTGCAGCATCTTTTCATCCCTGGAGACTGAGGCAGAGGCGCAGAAGAAATCACTGAGTCAAGACACAGAAGTAAGAATGAACCGGTACAAATAGAGGAAAAGCCTCTGAGGTAACAGAGGGCTACTATGGAGTAGACCCAGGAAATAACATCGTCCAAGTTCAGTAGAGCTAGATTATCAAAACTCATGGGGGGAAGAGAGGGAAGGGTTGTCCAGAACATGTATAAAGGACACAGGGACAAAACCAAAGGGGGCTAGGATCAAGGGTGGCAAGTGGGAATGGCAGGGGTCAGGGGAAGTTGGTGAGGGGAAATGGAGACAACTGTACTGGGCCAACAATAAAAAATAAAGTTAACAAAACAGGAGGAAGAATTCACACTTTGTCCTAAAATAATAGGAATAAAATAATTTCAGTGAAGAGGAATTGTGGAATTCCTTTATTTTATTCCTTTATTCCTTTATTAAATAAATGCCTTTATTTCTTTATTTTTCAGTTGAGAAATGGATCATCACATTTTTATTTGGAGTTCAAGAATTCAAATATTATCTGAAGTCATGCTGACGTTCTTAAGAGATTAAAGGGCTTAAAAAAGTAATACAAGCAGAATCTAAATTAACCTGACTATAAACGTTCTTTACTAATAGAGAACTCTTTTGCTATCAGATGTCGATTTATCCTCATATTTGATTTCCTCTATTCAGGCGTTCAGATAAGCTAAGAGCACCTCAGAGGAGATAGTGACTGGAAGTACATTTCCTAGGCTAACTGCAGAATAAGCCACACTTGGACTTCATAAAACTGTAGCTTGTGTACAGAGAGAAATAATCATTAGAGCCAATTATCTTTAAACAGACTGCTGTTTCAAATTCTAATTACAAAGTTTTAGCCTCATTAACACATGTGCTTCATTTTATGTCTTGGCTACCACATTTTATTGTTACAATTCATTAAAAATAATGTGAAAAATTAAGATGATCATAAACTTCATATAAGCAAAGGAAGAAAATAGTGCCTGGGTAATGATAACAACACTTTACACTTGCATAGCAACTTCCTTTTAAGGAGCTCAAAACATTTCACAAACATTATCTCATTAATCCTATGAGTACAGCAATAAAAAGTAATTTCTTAGCTCTCTGAGCTAGAGAAAGTGATATATTAAATGACTACAGTTTGTTTCCAGTGTGGTACATTACATTATGAACAAACGAAGTAAAATATTCTGATTCATTTGTTGATATTTTAAAACTTATATACAGTGAAATTGACCTTTCTTGTACCTTTCCATGAGTTTTTTACACATATAGATTAATGTAACTGTCACCACATTCAAGATACAAAATGGTCTGATCCAAAAAACTTTTTGGGGGTCCCCCTTTGTAGTCACACTCTCCCACATTTGCCCCTGACGAGCACTCATCTGCCCTCCATCCCTCCTGATTTGCCTCTTTCAGAATTTCCTCTGGTGGAATCACAGAGTATGACCTCTGGTTTCCTTCCCTCAGCATAATGCCTCCAAGGTCCATCTCTGTCCTGTGAATAAATAAATAGTTTGCTCCTCCTATTGCTGAGAAGTGTTCCATCACCGCATGGATGTGCCCACTCACCTGCCACAGGACAGTTAGGCTGCTTCTAGTCTGGGTTGATTTTTTTCATTGAACTGCTATATGTATTTTTTGTACAGATTGTTGTGTGAAAATAAGTTTCATAAGGGTAAATACATGAGTGGGGGGGCTGGGTAAATACCTGCTAACTTTATCAGAAACTGACTGTTTTCCAGAGTGCCTGTATTTTGAATTCCTAACAGCAGCGTATGAAAGTTTCAGTTGCTTTACATTCTTCTTAGCATGTGATATCCCTCTTAAATTTTTTTATTTTAACCATTCTGGTCAGTGTATAATAGCATGTCACCGTGGTTTTCACCTGCATTTCCATAAGGGCTAAAGACACCGAATATCTTTTATGTGTTTATTTCCCATTGCTAAGGTGTCTGTTCAACTGTTTTACACTTAAGAAGTCCTAGAAGTTTGGGGAGATTCCTTGGGATTTCTACACAGACAATTAATTAATCATCTGTCACTAGAGACAATTATATATACTCTTTCCCGATCTTAGACATTTATTTCTTGGTTCATTTTATCTAAGTTGCCGAGTTAGGCACACATTTATTTGTATCGTTCTTTCATTATCCTTTTGCTGCAAGGAGCCTGTGGTGCTCCTGTCTTCCATTTCTGACTTTGGCAACTGGCTTCTTCCCTTCTCTCAGTGTTGCTCCAGCTACAGGCTTACCGATTTCATTGATCTTTTCAAAGAACCAGCTATTAGTTACACCAGGACTTTTTCTGCCTTTTATGTGTTTTTTTTAAGATTTTATTTATTTATTTTTAGAGGGGAAGGGAAGGAGAGAGGGAGAGAAATATCAATGTATGGTTGCCTCTTGTGCGCCCCCTGCCAGGAACTACATCCCCTGCTGGGAACTGGCCTGCAACCCAGGCATGTGCCCTGACTGGGAATTGAACCGAGGTTGTTTTGTTCACAGGCCCGCGCTCAATCCACTGAGTTAAACCAGCCAGGGCATGCCTTTTATGTGTTTTAAAATTAATTGATCATCTTTGTTATTTTCTGCTTTTTGCATGCTTTGGGAGTTTTTCCTTAAGATGCATGTTAAAATGTTGATTCAGTCCTTTTGTTTTTAAAATAGCATTTTAATACTGTTGATTTACCTTTAAGCATTATTTTAGTTACATTACTCAAATATTTTTATTTTGTATTTTTATTCCCATTAAATTCAAAATTTTTTCCAACTTACCTCAGTCTTCCTCTTTGACCCATGGATTATTTAGAAGTATGTTCTTTAATTCCTGAGTATTTGGAAATTTTTCACTTATCATTCTGTTACTTATCTTGAGTTTATAATGATCAGGCAATATCTTTGTATAATTTCAATTCTCTTGAATTCGTTGAGATTTGTTTTATGACCAAGATATAGCCAATCTTAAGAATACTTCATTTGTACTTAGAAGGATTATGTATTCTGCTTTTGTCGGTTGGAGAGTTCCGCAAACTCCATCTAAGGGCAGTTGCTTGATGGTGGTGTTCAGTTCTCCTATGTCCTTCTGATCAGTGTTTGCATGGTATGTGTTTTCCATCCTTTTTATATATACATTTAATTTTAAATATATATATTTAAGAATATATATATATGAGTTTAAATACATATATGTGGGTGTGAATTTCTCATAGATGTGTAGTTGAGCCTTGAATTTTCAAAAATTCATGCAAATTTTTGTTTTATATTTTGTGTATTCAAGTAATTTAAATTTAATATAATTATTGCCCTGACTGGTGTGGCTCAGTTGGTTGGAGCATTGTCCTATAGAATAAATGATCGCTGGTTCAATTTCCGGTTGGGGCATATGCCTGGGTTGCAGGTTTGGTTCTGCCCGGGGTGCATAGAGAGGCAACTGATAGATGATTCTCTCCCACATCAAGATTTCTCTTCTTCTCTTTCTCCCTTCCCCTCCCTCTACAGATAAATAAATAGATAGATAGATAGATAAATAAGTAGATTAAATATTTTTAAAATAAATTAATTATAGTTATTTATATTTTTGGATTTAGGTCTACCATGATATGTTTTTCCTTTTCATTCCTTCTGTTTTTTCATTCATTCTTTTCCCTTTTCTTCCTCCTATTGAATTACTAGAGTAGGTTTTAGCATTTCATTTTGGTTTATCTGTTGAGGATTTTACTGTATCTCTTTGTAATTTTTGATAGCAGTTGATCTAAGGATTATAATACACATACTAAACTTTTACAGTGCATTTAGGATTAATGTTTTACCACTTCAAATGGAATATAGAAACTTTACTATCCTTTGTGTCCCTTTATGTTCCTCTCTATACGTTGTAACTGCAATACACATTACATCTATGTATGTTGAAAACTCTGCTAGGTAGGATAGGTAGTAAACTAAGGCAGGGAGGAGGAGGAGGGAGACATGTCCCACACACTACTCAGCAGTCTGGAGCCTGGTCAGATGAGGTCACCAGGTATTCTGACCATCACAAGAAAAGCTATGATAATGCAGGAGGGGAGTCCTGGAAACTCTGTGTACTGGGAAAGAGAGCCTCGGTAGCAATTTCATTAAGACAAAGAGTCTTTACTAGCTGAGAAAGAAAGCCCTTTGTAGCTGTACATTATTGCCAAGATTTAGAAGGGGGAAGTGGGGTACCTAGAGGCTGACTAAGGTATTTAGTCCCTAAACCCCAATAGTTGGCACACTCAGATGAGCTGAGTGCCCACTTGTAGCTAGGTGCTCCGATGTATAGAAGAAACTTACTAACGACTGTATTTCCTCTATCTGTGGGACATTCAGACTAGCTGGGGGCCTGCTAGCAGCTTCATGCTTAAGTGTATTTCATAAATAAACTTGCTATCTCATTCCACTACATGTGTTTGTCTCTCGCCTAAATTATTCTATTGTGAGCAAGACAAGACCAAGGCAGGAAACCCTCTGACTTGGATCTTTCTGGTAACAAGCGCCCCCAAACTGTTAAAATTTTTGCTTTCAACAATCATAGATATTTTAAAGAACTTAAAGGGGAAATTTGTCTGTTATACCTGCCCTGATATTTACTATTTCTCTCCTTCTTCTTTCATTGCTGATACTCCAAGTTGCCTTCCAGTGCCACTTTCATTTGATCTGACCAACACCCTTTTCCATTTCTTTAAGAGCATTTCTTTTTTTATGTTGTTGAAAGTTTTAATAATTTTTTTCTTTCACTTTTTTATTGTCGTTCAAGTACAGTTGTCTGCCTTTTCCTCCCACCCTCGATCCTACCCCACCTCGGCTTCGTCCGTGTGTCCTTTATACATGTTCCTGAAAATACTCCCGCCTTTTCTTTAAGAGCAAAATTCTCAAGTTTTCATTCATTGAAGAATATCTTGATTTTGGCCCCATTCCTGAAGGATGATTTTATTGACTATAGACTTCCGGATTGATATTTTTTTTCTCTCAGTACTTAAAAAATGTCCCACTGCCTTTGGGTCACTGCTGTCTGGATTCTGATATGAAATCTGCCATCATTCGATATTGTCTCCCTACACACACATGTTTCAGTTTTCTGTGGTAGCTTTCAACATTTTTTGCCTGTCGTTAGCTTTCGGGAATTTGTGTCTCAGACATGGATTTCTTTGCATTTGTCCTGTTCAGGTTTCATTCAGCTTCCTGCATTTCTAAGTACTGAGTGTTTCTAATGACTGAGTATTTGACCAGATTTGTCAAGTAGTCATTATTTGAAAAAGATTTTCTTTTTCTTTTTCCTAGATTGACTGTTTCTTTTATTTAAGTATTTTAACAAAGATGTCACACCAGTGTCTTCTGGCTCTTATAGTTTCTGATTAATAGCATATTAGACAGTGCAGAAGAAAATGTTAAACTTGAAGACAAAGTAATAGAAACTATCCAAAATGAAACACAAAAACAGAAAGAAAAGATAAAACAAACAAAGAAACTGAGAGCATCTGTGACCTGAGGAATAATATTGAGCAGTCCAATACACATTAGTGTCCCTTGCCCACAGGGGATACGTTCCAAGCCCCCCAGCAGATGCCTGAAACTGTGGGTAAGACTGAATCTTACATACACTATGTTTTTTTTTATACATACACACCTATGATAAAGTTAAATTTATTAACTAGGCACAGGTAAGAGATTAACAACAATAACTAATAACAGGAGAGAGCAGTTAAAACAATATACTATAATAAAAGTTATTTGAATATAGTCTCTGTCAATATATCAAAAAGTGTTTAACCACACTCCTTCTCTTATCCTCCTGGGACTCAAAGGGCATGAATGTTCTGCCTCAGCATTTATCCCACGAATCCCTGAGAGCCTGTCCATTTCTTTGCCGTCTTTTTCAGATTGGATCCTCTCTATCGATGTATGTTCAAGTTTCCTTCTCTCACCTTGGTCATCTGCATTCTGTTCTTGAATCCATCACTGAGTTTTTAGAGGGGTTTTTTTTCATTTCTGAAGTTTACCTTTGTTTCTGTTTCTCTGTCATTTACTCTCCTGAGGCTTTCTATCTTTCCATTTATTCTGAGAGTATTTGACATGACTTCTTGAAGATTATTCTGAACATTTTGAGTATTATGGTCTTTGTCTTATTTGAATGTTACACAGAATATTGATTTTGTTAGTTTCTTGATTTTAGTAGTAATCGATCCTGTTAGGCTCAGGTTATAAGTTCCTACTTGCCTTCCGTGGGCTACAGTTCCAGAGTCAGTCCAGTTTCTACGGCTGCGCGGGGTGCTGCTTGGTCCTGCCTTTGTGCCCACCACTCAGGGCAGTCTAAGGTCTGGGAAGCAGTCTGCACCACAGTTTCATTCTCAGAGCCTTTGATAGGCTCATGAGTCGGACCTCAGCATCCCCAACTTGCCTCAGTACCCAGAGTGTGCATACAGCTTTCTGGAAGTAGTTTCCTGAGCCTCCTCCTGTCTGTGATCTCCCAGACCCCCATCTGTCTCGCAAGAACTCCTTTCACTGCCCTCTGGCTAGTCAGCCATGGCTTTAGATTCCCCACTCCACTGTGTGGGGCTGAGTGTGTCTCCAGGACCAAGAAGCAAGGGTGTGCAGAAAGAGGAGAAGACACAGTGGGCAATTCCCTACACTCCTGAGACCAGGGTTCCTCGGGCTAGAGAGGTGTTCCCTCGTGTGAGTTTTAGTTGCCTGCCTGCCTGTCCCTGCCGTGCTGTCACCACTGTCTGGCATTGCCAGGGGCTGGGGTGAGAGACAACAGAACACAACACCGACACTGGGGTTTTTCCCCATTTTCTTTGCCCTGAGCAGGCCCCCTTTCCTGCTCACTAGCCAGGAAACAGAGAATTTCTCCTGGGTATGTTTTTATTCACATTCATTGCCCAGTCCCAGGTTTGAGGCTGCCTTTGAGTTCCTTGCCTAAAGGTCCTAGAGAAGAAAAAAGTGGGAAGTTCACTGATTTGGGGTTATTTCCACCTTTTTCTTTCCCCGGTGGGTGTGCTACTATTTACTTTTTAGAGTCTTCCAAAGGCAGCTTTCAGCATCATGTCCAGGGGTTTAGCTGCGTTTGAGGGAAGAGACTGAGTGCAATGTGTTCACCCATCTTGACGGGAACCGGGAATCAAGGTTCCGATTTCTTCAGCCCTCATCATCAAACCAGTTTTAAAAGCACGCTTTAGGCCAGAGTCTTAACACAAACGTCCAAGCAATAATAGTACATAAGATTTAAGTAACGCAGCTGCCACAAACTCAAGCATTTTATTTAACGCTGCCATATAACTCTCTGAGGGTTATATGATAGATGTTTTCTATATTTGTACTTTACAGACTGGGGACTGAGGTACAAAGATATTAAGTCATTTACTTAATGGGTCCAACAGCTAATGACTGATGGGGGTTGGGGGTGTTTAGGATTTGAATCCTGGCAGTCTGGCTTCGGAGACCAACCTGTGAATCAGTCACACACCCGTGCTTAGTTCTCTGTACCTATCTATTCACTCTTGTTGTTTTGTTTCGGTATATATGATATTGTACGTTTATGTGAGAGCACTGAATATAATTTAGTTAGCTACAAATTTAACTCATTTTACCCTAAGTTTAGGAAGGAGTAAAGATTAGCTGGCAAAGAGATGATATTACCACTTCTCAGAAGAGCTGAGAAAATATTTTGGGAACCAAAGTAATTTTAAAGTCCCATTGATCCTTCAAAATATGTGTCAGCTGGATGTATTCACATGGTTCTTGTTTTGCCCTCAGATTGTTAAATTCTAATGTTAACTGGAAGAGCATATGGAGGGAAAGAGGTTTCTGTAGAATCAGCCCCTGCTGCAAAAAAAAAAAAAAGGTTTTTTTAATTAAAACAATCAATAGCTTTCACTTATCCACAAAATTAATACTCCAACCCCGGCACTCGTGTGGTGCCATGAAACATGAACTCTGTGGAGTAAGGCTGCTCTCGGGACACCACAAGATAACCACGAAATTGAAAGTCTTGGAGTTTTTCTGGCCATTTCATACAGTAATTTTATGTTGTTGGATATAATTAAAAAGTGGACTTACATTTTATTACCCTTGTTTTTATTCTATTCTTATTGCAATTCATTTTTACTATATTTCCCAAAAGTAAAATCATGCAATGGCTTGGAAATGAAATCAAAAGACGAATAAGTGGCTCTTCACCACAACTAAACCACAGTGACTGCCTTTTGATTTTAAAAGAAACAATGGCAGAAGTAACTAGGACAGAGTCCCTGACATGATTTTCTTTCTTCAATGACTCTTAAGGTTTCCGAAAAGTATGCCTGGGATGGTGTGTTTGTAAGAGACAAAGACCTGGAGAAAGGTCCCAAGCGCTGTTTTTGAATCTGCCTGAACGCTGGGGTTGACAGATATCATTTCTTTTCCTTCACATTTGAGGCTTAAGGGTAGGTTCCCACAGGCCCTTAATGAAGAGCCCCACTGCGGCCACAGCAGGGATGACCACTGAAGCCCAGCAAGGGCCCGGCCTGGGTTTCTCAGGGGGTGGGAGGTCCTTGCAGAGCCTACACCCTGCAAGAGGAAGTCACCAGAAGGAAATTGAGGCCAGTGCATCCTAGCCCATGTTCTCTATTTTCCTTATTACTCATCTCAAGCAGAGACGAACAGCTCTGACTCCTTTAATCTAATCAGCTCAATTAGCACTCTACTGATATTTTTTCACCCACATGCTACACAAACACTGATGTCTGGTTAAACATGACAATCAGCCAGCTTCTCTGGAGGTTCCCCTAAGTATCTAGAATTAGATCTTCATGTAAGATAACACAATATATTGGGACAAACACTTCCTGTGTTCTTAGAGAAAAGAACTGAGTTCCTTGGGATAAAGTTTTGCCACCACATTTAATCAAAAAACTCTAAACGCGTTCAAGACTTTACAAAAAATTCAAATTGATCCAAATCTCAATATTGCAAAAAGAAAAATTCACAGAATTGAAAAATTGGGACGTTAAATGTCTGAGTTTGTTCTAATCAAAATATTAATAAGAAGTAGTAAAAATACAGAAAATAATAAGATGTTCGTTACATGTATCACATTCTATGAACTAGTTCATTATTGTTGTTTTACCGCCTTCACATAGCAGCTGCCTGAATATATTCAAGTCTCTTAGTCTCCTTGACCCACACTCTCCTATAAAATTGAGTAAGTGCATTTTGCAAGGTAGGAAACACTATTTCATTCAGGAGTTCCTGAAAATTCTTGCAGGTAGCCTGAGATTTCTCCCAGTGTGATATCTCTCCCGGCTTGCAAAAAAATATTTTTGATCTCGCTGTGTTTTCTTTTTCTTTTTTTATATTTCATTTATTTTTAGAGAGAGGGGAAGGGAAGGAGAAAGTGGGAGAGAAACATCAATGTGTGGTTGCCTTTCATGTGTCCCTTACTGGGGACCTGACCCGCAGCCCAGGCATGTGCCCTGACTGGGAATCGAACCGGTAACCCTTTGCTTCACAGGCCGTGCTCAATCCACTGAGCTACACCAGCCAGGGCTCACTGTGTTTTCTTTAGACTGTACTTACTCAAATGTGGAGCATAGCCTTTAATTCCCCCAAATTATCACTCCCACGAAGCATCTATACTTTTTAAACTTTCCTTGAAGATTGGTGTTGATACTAGTTTCTCTTCCTAGAGAATACAGTGAAGTTATGAAAGTCAACTGTGAATATCTATCTAATGTGACTGTTACTATTTGTTTGGGGACAAGGCTATGGTCACATCACAGCAGGCAGGTAACCAGAATACTCTCTCATATTTTGGAAGAAGTCCCAGTTTCATAGTTTAAGGGGTGTAAGAGGATATTGCAATCTTAAAACTTGACCTACAATATCACAGGTATATTAGAATATTACTAATCTCTAACTGATTGGCTAAGCAAATTAAAATTCATTTCTTTTTTTTTGGCAGAAGATGGTTAACACTGGAAACACAAGCCCTTTCATACCTACTGGTCGAAGTTAGGCTTTGATCTAAAGAATTCTCAGCCACCCTTAAGAGTAAATCAGTAGACTGTCATCATGTGCCTTCAATTATGTTCATTAATATTCATTTGGAAAAGTGTGTCATAGTGTCTATTTCAGCAACAAAAGCTGGAAATTAAACCTTGCTTTGTCTAGAATGTTTGGTTTGAGGGTAATCTTTTCAAGACCTTTTCTCTGAGGAGATGATTGGGCTTTACCAGTTCCTTTATTGCATTGTAACACATTTGTTCCATTGAATTATAAACAATTTCTCTTGGAAGTATTCTATTTAGACCAAAGATGAGTGATTTTAACTTGTTTTGATAATTTGCCTCCTCATTTTCCTGAGACCGCATCAGCGCGGGGAATTAATCATGGGATATGGATCAAAACAATGATCAACATAGAACATCAATGTCACAGACTGTCTGAGAGTCCGAGGAGAGCCGTCCAAACGCCAGTCCTGAGCAGCGGCATTAGCAGACTTTTTAAAGGACTTTCTCGTTGGCGTCAGCACATCACACGCCTCAACTCCTGTGATTCTCGAACGACTCTGTTCTGGTCGTTTTCACTTTGCAGATCAGACAACTGAGGGTCAGAGGGAGCAGAGTAACTCGCACCGAGAGTGGCATAACCCAGGTGGTCTGGTTCCAAAGTCCTCTTCAACCCTCCCTAAAACTTTTTTTTTTAACTTAATGTTATAAAAAACAACATTTTTGTAAACCATAGCATTATTGTAAAATGTTATTTACATAGCTTTACAGTGTACTTAGAGTTTTACTGTAACTTAGTTTACTATTTGTCTATCCTCTAAAGTTTCTTAGGCTTTTTGTTATTATAAATAATATTTATACAAATGTCAGACCAATTCTTTTGGTGATTTTATTTTTAAAAGGGGAATTGACAAGCACAAGCATAGGAATGGTCTAACATGCGTAATACATTAGGCCAAAAGCTTCCAGGTAGCTTCTGTCAATTTACAACCCCCAGAATACCCGCTGGAAAACAGAACACAGCCAGATGAGGGGACGTGCAGAGTTTCCGGGAGGGCTTGGGAGAGCCGCGGAGCCTGAGACCAGAGACGTGGGCAGGGTTCGGACCACGAAGTGTGCAGGGGACCAGAGAAATGACTCTGAGCTGACCCAGGTTTCTGACTGGCTCTCTCAGTCCTTTGGATGACCAGAGGAGAAATCAGGTGGAAGGAGTAGGCGTTTTAGGAGGAAGATAATGAGATCAGTTTTAAATGCACTAAATACACATTGTATAGGGCTAGTTCAGGCCTCTGGTCCAGGGCTCCGGAAGCCAGATTCCCACGTCGATGTGCGAATCATCGCCATGCATCCGATTACCGAAAACAGGTCGGTCACTCAAAGTGTACAAAGAAAAAGAAAAGCTAGAGTTCGGGAAACAACGGTATTAAGAAGTTTTATAATCTAGCTCTTCTAAACCAAAAATTTTTGAAATATAAATAACTGTGATTTTGTGATAACTGGCACTAATCATGTAATCACATCATGGTTCTGAACTTGTGTAGCGATGCCGCCCACTTGCCAACTGACTCCTGGATTTAACATGCTGTAAGAGAGGGACCCAACACCTTTGCCTTTAAAATACCCACTTAGGATTTAAGAAATTCAGTTTTGCTCTGAAAAGGAAAAGTGTATAATAAATTACAACAGTAAAACATGATACATACCCTCATCTCAGGAACTGGGAATTTGGAGTCATTACCAAATTTTGAGAAGTTAGTATAATTTTGCTATTCTCTAGCCACCAGACAGTGATAAAAGAAGCCCTCCCCCCACCCCATCCCCCACGCTGAAAGACGTCTCTGCGGGGAAAATCCCAGCTAAACAAGTAGATTTGTGTACTTCGCCACCTTGTGGTCACTGTAGTTATTTGCATGACTATGTGTTCCGTGGGCCTGAAGATTTTCTTGTTTCCATGATGAAATGTTTTTATATATTTAATTAACAACAATACCAGCAAAATGTATTAGAGTAAACTTGAAGTACCTTGACAAAAAGATGACCATGGCCAAGACGAATGTCTCTCGGATGAACTTGTTATGGGCTGACAGGACTGCTTGATAAACTTTTCCGGGTCTTCCTTAAATGTTTTCTTCCGCGTGCTGCCACAGCTATCATTTTACACAGAATAAATGTTAATAAAAATAAGGCAAGGGTTATTACTCTTTACAGGGTGAATATTGGCACAATCACTTTTTATTTATATATATTTTTTGCATTTCACTGAGTCTTTAAGTAGAAAACAAGCCCCATGACATCATGTTTATGGAATGTATGTGTGGAAGGATACGACGACCGTAAAATTCAAACCAAGGTGCCCGTGAAGTCTTAAGCCATGCTCTAGTTTCTGTGTTTTCTAGGTCGGTCTATAACAAATGTGCTACAGAAATACATTTTTAAATGTTTGTAGAGATTGAAAAGTCATTGTCACATAATTATGCGGAACAGATGCGTTTTTAAGAGTTTCGGGTTACATGAAGGATAATAATCATTCTACATGTTTTGCATTGTTTCACTTTTTTATTCCTTTACATGAGATTTGATATTCTTATGTTTGCAAATCTACAAAATACTTAAACCTTTGTCTTGAAAGCTAGTATGTCAGAGAACATCATCTCGGTCTTAGTGCTGTTTCTCAGGCCTACACAAAGCTTTTTGCCATTCCAAGTCATTAGTTTTCTATATTGGGATGCTACACTGGAATAACAGTTTCATAGGCATGGTCATTCTTAAGCTTCATTTTATGTCTCAAAATACAGGAGATGCTATTAAAATTTAGTGAGTTGAACAACACCTGGGCTAAATTGGTAAGTATTTTTTCCTTCAGAAACATCGGCATGCTTTCGACTCACTGGACTTTGGTCATAGGAGTGATAGACTGGCATATTTCCTCATGTCATTCACCTTACGGGGCTTCCCCAAAGTTGTACCAGTAGTAAGGGTTGGCGTATAAAATTCTTAAAAACACACAGCCTTGACTCTAAGAGAAAACATGGAGGGAAATGATTATCATTCTATCTTTATTAGTAAAAAACTAACTCAAATTACAGATGCCCTCGATGTTAGGTCCATAACACCTATTCTTCATGATGGACTGTCAAGAATTATTTTGGCTCACGTGTCCAGTGAAGGAGCCTGGAGTCCCTTCAGAAGCATCAGGTAGCCAGACACACAGGCTTCTGCAACATATTTGTCTCCAGTTACCCACGGGCTGTCCCTAGAATGTGGGAGATTTCTTAAAGGATAGATTATGCTCTGCCATATATTGGAAGCAAATCATAGTACAATATGTCTAGCTCTGAGTTGGGGAGGATGGGTTCTTCCTCGTAGAATAAGAGGCATTTCTTATGCTGTGAAGATGGTCGTTGCAGGGATTCACTGAGAACCAGAAGGATAAAAGGGATAAAAATCTCTTTTGTTCACACACCAGAGAGATTTGATGCAAAAACGGCAGCTCTATTCACATGCAAGTCACATTATATGTGATATGATAAAGGAACAGTTTAAGTAAAAAAAAAAAAATCAAATGCAAGCTGGATTTAAATCCCAGCTCAACCATTTCCTATTTAGGTGAGTTAAGTGTCGCCAAGGCTCAGCTTCCCCATGTGTAATATAAAAGGAATAATACTTGCCTCAAGTAAACTCATGAACATTAAATAGAAAAATATTAAAACTTATACAAATGCATTGTCATGATAGCCAGAGTATCCTGTGGTAACAAATAAATCCCCAGATCTCAGTGACTTACAAAAAAGGTTCATGTCTTGCTCTTATTACAATCTGACGCTAATCTGGTGAGACTTTTCTCTGAGCAGACCCAAAGACCCTCAGTCACTGGCAGCACGAATGGGGAGAGCACACAATAGAAAACGCATGCAGGCCCTGGCTGGTGTGGCTCAGTGGATTGAGTGCCAGCTTGGGAACCAAAGGGTTGCTGGTTCGATTCCCGGTCAGGGGCCACACCTTGTTTGTAGGTCAGGTCCCCAGTAGTGGGTATGTGAAGGGCAACCACATATTGATGTTCCTCGCACTCCCTTTCTTTTTCCTTTTTCCTCTCTAAAAATAAATAAATAAATAAATAAATAACAACAAAAAAAGCACACCCAATTTTTGCTCTCCAGGCCACATCCCTTCTCCTGGTGTCTTCTTGCAGAGAGAGAGCCAAAAGATCTTATGGGAAATGCTGCATGGGAGCTGAGAAATGTAGGTGAGCACATGGATATATTGCAAAAAATCAGTGACCTCTACTACAAGCAATGTACTTTTGTTGTTGGAGATTAGACTGTGTAGATGCACATAAAGAAAAAAGACATATTAATTCCAATCCCACTATCTTTTCAAAATTTCAAAAGCTTTTCAAATTTCTCTACATATGCATTTTTATGTAATATTAAATGGTATTCAGGTTTTCAATAAATGCTGTTTCCTTCTTCTTTAGAGATTTTACTCATTTCTCCTGCACGCAAGAACAGCATGCAGTAGTCACGAAACCATAAAAACCCTAGAAGGAAACAGAGGCAGTAACATTTCAAACATCTCTTGTAACAATATTTTTGCCCTTATATTTCCTACGGCAAGGAAAACAAAGAAAAAATGATGGGACTAGGTCAAACTAAAAAGCTTCTGGACAGCAATAATAATAGTAATAATAATAATAAACCCACTATGTGGGAGAACATATTTGCCTGTGATACATCTGATAAGGAGTTACTTTCCAAAATATATAAAGAACTTATACAAGTCAATACCACAATGACAAACAACCCAGTTGAAAAATGGGCAAAGGACCTGAATAGACACTTCTGCAAAGAGGACATACAGATGGCCATATAAAAAATGTACCATGTCATTAATCACCGGAGATTATGCTCAGTGCCATTTAAACACAAATTAAAACCATAATCAGACTGGCTATCATCAATAAATCAATAAACAACAAGCGCTGGTGAAGATGTGGAGAAGAGGAAACCTCATGTACTGTTGGTGGGAATGCAGACTGGTACAGCCACTGTGGACAACAGTATGGGGTTTCCTCAAAAAATTAAAAATGAAACTCTCTTTTGACCCAGCAATTTCACTTGTGGGAATATACCATAATAATCGTGAAACACCAATTTGAAAGAATATATGCAGCTCTATGTTCACTGAAGTGTTATTTACAATAGCCAACACCTGGAACAGCCGATGTCCCATCAGTAGATGAGTGGGTAAAAAAGCTGCGGTACATTTACACAATGGAATACTACATAGCCATAAAAAGAAGGAAATCTTACCTTTTGTGACAACATGGATAGTCCTAGAAATTATTATGCTAAATGAAATAAGCCTGTCATGAAAAAGAAATGAACAAAAAAAATAAAAACAAAAAAGGAAATTTTTCCTTTTGTCACAGCATGGATAGACGTAGAGGTCTATGCTAAGTGAAATAAGCCAGTCAGAGGAAGACACGAACAAAACAAACTGGTGAACAAAATAGAGACAGGTGCAGGTATATGGAGCAGACTGACAGCTGTCAGAGAGGAGAGGAGAGAAGGGGACTGGATGGGAGAAGGTGAAGGGATTGGCCAAGGAACATATCTGCATGATCCATCACCACATGGACCATGGTGTGGTGACGGCTAGAGGGATCGGGGGGTAGGGACTGGGTGGAGATGGGCAAAGGAGGGAAGAGCAAGATATCTAGAATTGTGTCAACAAGCAAAATAAAGTAAAAAAGAAAAGAAAAGCATGCAAATTGGGAACAAGAATGACATTGTAGGGATAAATTTAAATTGGCTCTAACATCAATTGCACGTTTCTGTAATTATTGGTAACAGGTTACTTTTTTTACTTTAAGTTGTTATTTTTCAATTACAACTGACATACAACATTATATTAGTTTCAGGTGCACACCCCAGGGATTAGACATTACATAACTCACTAAGTGATCATCCTGATAAATCTAGTACCCATCTGACACCACACGTAGTTTTTACAATATCACTGACTCCATTCCCATGAATGTACTTACATTCATGACTGCTCTGTTACTACCAGTTTGTGCTTCTTAATCCCTTACCTATTTCACCCAGCAAAATGGGTTACTAGTGATACAAATTTTACCCAAGACTATGAAATGGGTCTGGATTCAGAGGGTGAAAACCTTGGCTTATAGAACTTGCCAGAAGAGCTAGGTGGTAATAAAAAGAGCCATTAGACTTGCGACATATTTCCCTGGCTACCCGTGCCATTACCTTAATTTGCATGACAAAGTAGTGTGTGCGATTTTCATTGTTCCCCAATGGTGTTTGTGTATGCAGCAAGTCAAATTGCAGCATTCAATAAATCCGATGTTTCTGTTCTGAACAAAGTACGCACACACAAGTTTATTCTTCTTTCTCTGGTCTCACTTCAAATCAAGTAGCTATTACAAATAATATGAAATAAACATTTTATTTTAGAAAATTACAGAAAATAGTGTCACCGTTACAATGGCACAGAAATATGTGGCTATTTGGAAACCCTAAATCAAAACTGCTATTAACAAACTGAGGAAAAGTAAGAGTGATTTTTAAAAAAACATCTTTTCTATGTTTAAATGCCTCCGGGAAAATATCTACCTTCTGGGAAGGTAGATGTTTCATTTAGATTAACCAGTGATACAACATTTCAAAGTCTCAGGAAACATTAATATATAGTATGTATCTGTAGGGAGCCTGTGGCATAACTGAAGTAGCTAAAATTAACAGGGAAAAGTGGCAGAGAGAGAGAGAGTGATAAAGGAGAAAGAGGGAGAAGGAGAGAGAGAGAGAAACAGATATGCAAAGTCAAAATAAATGGGCAAGTTCTAATGCATGAAGGGATTCTTGTCCCTGTACCAGGTCACATATAATGTAGTCGTACTTTATTTTGATGAGCTCATTATACTGTTTAAGAATATTTATTCTTGAGTTGGTTCAACCGGATCTCTCATCTTTCAACCCCTCCCCTCCAGGCACACTTTGATACATGCATTCATTTTCTGTAATTCATTCTCTGTAGTAAGTATGAAGTTAAAACAGGAGTTGTATTCTGTATGACTTGATACAACCAATACAATACTAAACAGCGTATTTGTTTTTTATGTGTTTTTTGAAAAAGCAGCATATAGAGCGGCGAGTCACGTTCTCAGGGGATTTACAGAAGAGCAGTAAAAAGACATGATTCCCAACCTGTGGACGTTTGGTCCCCAGTTGAAGTTAACAGTCTTGCAAACCCTGGACACTTCGCTTTGGACTGCAAACATCCCTGCCATTGAATAAGTGAGTTGAGTTGCGGGCTGCCTGGACTTGGTTATCTCTGCAACTAGCGTCAGTATTGTATGTGGACCCTCCTTATCACTCTATCGTTAGATTTCTTACTCTTTATTTACGTTTAATGTAAGAACTCATTACCAACCCTGAGTTCTTTACCGTGAAATTCTGTTTCGTTTGTGAACAGAACAGAGTCACTTGCTGTCTTAGTGAGTTCCTGCTACTATAACAAAAGACCATGGACTGGGTGCTTTAAACAACAGAGGTTTTTTTCTTACAGTCCGGGAGACTGAATAGTCAGAGGTCAAGGTGCCAGTAGGTTTGGTTCCTGGTCAGAGTCCTCTTCCCGGTTTGCAGACTGGCCTTCCTGCTGTGTCCTGAGCAGTGGAGACAAAGAGAGCTCTGGTCTCTTCTCCTGATAAGGTCACCAGTCCTGTCATGGAAGCTTCACCCTTGCAAGGTCACCCAGACTTGATTACTTCATGTCCCCATCTTCAAACACCATGCATTGGCGATTAGGGCTTTCATGCATGAATTTGGGGGACACAGTCCATAGCGCTTGCACAGGGCCACCTTTACAAGGGGCACCAAAGATAAACCGAATGTCTGATTTCTTGGCAAAATTTTAGCTAAAACATGAAATGCAAACATGTCTGTTTGCCCAATCGAGGAAAATATACTTGAGTCCTCTTTCCAGGATTCTAATCAAATGGAGAGTTCTAACCCTGACCACGTTTTCTAAAACATTCAAAACACTCCATTGACCTACATCTTTGTACATTGTCAGCAGCTGAAAACATAACACTGCCGTGTGCAAAAGCTAGAGTTACAAAGCGTTTTGAAATGTTTCCAGAGACCTGGTTCTGCTTAAATAACTTGGCAAAATACTCAGTCCTGTATATATCCATTGACTTCCTTCTATGCATTTTACAGGCACTGTGCTAGACAATGGGGACTCGATCCTCAATTATATTTTAATCTAGAAGATTAACAAACAAAGGCACGCCGTGTTAATACATTAGGGACCATGGACTGTAACAGTCTGTAGAAGTCTGACCCTGGAAGGGGCACGAGAGCATCTGGCCTAGCCCTTCATTGTGAGAAGCTGGAACTGAGGTTCAGAGAAAGTCACCCATGGACTCGCCAGGACTAGGACCCAGGGCATTGAAGGTTCAGATGAGCACTGTCTATTTACCAGAGAGTGGGTACATGCCTAGGAACCTAAATTCACGTACTGACTTGTTTGGGAAACTCATCTGAGTTTTGGTTTTTGCATTTTTTAAGTGGGTCTGGGTCTTGGTATTGTGAGAATCCAAACTCAAAGTGCACAATACAGCGCTGGGAAATTTCACAGGACCAATTGTTAAGGTATTCTCATTGCGCCCAATAGTGTTTGTTTCTAACTCCTAAAAGAAAGTCTGACAAGCCGATACCCTCACAACATAGAGCACATGGTTGGTGCTAAATACCAAGTGGTTCAGTGAATTAATTAATAATAACTGGGCATAAGGAAGTTCAAAGGGGCGGGGGTTCAGGAAGAAGTAATTTGAGTATGCTGTCCTCCGAAGATAAGTTTGCCTCACAGCCAAGTACATCGATCTGACTTACGCTGGACTGAAAGCAGCGCTTCCTATGAACGCACACAATCTTATGTGCAGTAGTCTTGCCAAGTAGAATTCTAATAAGATTTTCAAGGAACACGATATACCAAATGACAGAAAAGTGGGTGGTGCGAGATAAAGGTTAATACAACGTTCTCGCTTTCAGTGCCTTTCAATTTCGGAGACACTCAGCTGGAACCACAACCGTTAAAAAGACATCTTGGTCTCCTCAAAGACGCTACGAGACCCCCACAGCCTTTTTCTATTTGCGTGCCACTCCCCCGCGGCCTGCACCTCAGGCTGAGCTGGGGCCTCCCCAGAGGCTGGCGAAGGATGCCCGTTAGTGCCGCCCTCGCTGGCCCTCAGGGCGGAGCCACGGAGTCTCAAACCCTCTTTTATTTCCACTTTCCAAAGTCTTAACTCGAGCTTCAGAGACTCAGTCTAGAAGATTATTCCTTCATCTTAGATCACTTAAATCTTTCCTTTTGGTACCAAAAAAAAAGTGTTTCCAAATATACTGACTATTGGTACTTGCTTAAAATTCATGAATTAAAAAAAAAAAAAATACGAGCCCTCGCGTATATACAGGTGACCTAGTCTATGCAACACAAAAACTGCTAATTATTTGAAAGGACACTTGGATTGTGGTCAGTGCTGGGAGCCAGATGAGCTGCCTAACCTGGGCTTCCTGCCGTCTGGCTCCAGCCGGCTTCCACCAGTGGAAGGTCAGCGCAGGAGGACGAAGGGCGGGAGCCAGTGGAAAGCAAGGGCAGGAGAAGGAAAGAGGAACTGAGAAGTCTGAACCGATAGCCTCCATTCCCACCCGAAGATGAGGCCCCGCACTGGCTGAATCCCTTTAAGTGAGGCCCCTGCTTCCCTCGAGCAGCCTTCCCCACACAGTGTCCTAACTAGAACCTGAGTTAACTGTTCCTTCCCTTTCCCCCTTTGCCCCTTCCCTGGAGAGGCCAGGACCGATGACTCCTCGCCCTTGGTCGAGCACAGGTGCTCCCCTCTCGTGGTTTTCTTTCATCTCAGGGCAGAGACAGAAAAGCCTGAGCAAACACAGAGGACTAATTCGGCTCAACGAGACGAGGAATTTCTGTCTGCTGGCTCCGTGTCCGGAAGAGTACCCCACAAATGGTAGGCACTCAGTTAAGTATTTGCTGGGTAACGTGTTGTTCATCTACATTTTAGGACAATTACAATTGTTAAGAGGATAAGCATGATATTTATGATTTGCCAACATGGAAGTTAAAAAATAAATTCCTACATGCATAGAACCCCTCCAACCACATCTATTTTTATCAAACATCCTTTGCTACAAATATATGAATAAAAATATATTGATGAGTGAGAGTGACACTGGAAGTGCCTTAATGGAAATAACTAAAGAAAGATGCTCGCTGCATAAGGCAGGGTTACACTTGTAGCAGGGAGAGAGCTCCTGTTTTCTCCTTCCTCTCCCCGCAAATAAACATGCCCACGTGCGCTGTCCCTTATGTGATCACTAGCACCCCCTACTGGGCGTCCACGCTACTCCCGCAGCTGGGAGCGGAAAGGTGAGTAAGCCAGACCCCACCTTCCCCACTGGGAGGGAGAAGACGGTGTTAGCCAGGTGGTGGGACAGGTGGGAGGAGGAGGCTGTTGTAGGCTCATGGGACAGGAGCAGGCCCTGTAGCTGTGGAGAGTGAAGCATGATTCACTTGGGCAACTGAAGGAAGTTCGTTCTGGCTGCAACGTGGAGGCTGAAAAATAATATTGAGAAATTAGAATGGAGAAGTTAGTAGGTCAGACTATGAAAGGCTTTATATAAGATTCGAGGGAGTTGATACTTCAAGCCAGTTAAACACTCGTCCACTGAAGAAAAAAATGTAAGGGAAATAATTATTCTTCCCCCTACTTCAAAACATAAATACACTCACAGTTTATATCTCCTGTTTGGGAAGAAGTTTAGGGCCCAACGGTTGCTGTGGCGAAGCAATGATTCTCCAGTTGACATTAACTCATATTCTTTAACCTGGTTAACAAGTATGCAAAGCAGCTACTTGTTACTGTGTGTTCTCCCATCCAAGTACTAACCAGGCCCGACCCTGCTTAGCTTCCAAGATCAGACGAGATTGGGCGCGTTCAGGGTGGTATGGCCGTAGATGTTACTGTGTGTTAATTATGTTATAGGACCCGCTCTAAGAAGTTCGGTGCTTGAGATAGCAACAGATCATCTTCTGAGGTAGTTACTGTCGTCTGAAATTTAGAGAGAAGGAAGAAGAGGCATAGGGAAGTTAAGTGACTTGCACAAGGTCAGACAGTAAGTGGTAAAGATTTTTAAAAAGTAGTGTGGTGGTGGGTGGAAATAATTGCTTTTCTTCTCTTATTATAGAAGATAGGTTGGGGAAAGACCTAGGAGCAGCATTAATTTTGAGCACAAATGATAAGAACTATGCAGACAGTCTTGCTTCATAGTGAGACAACAAATTGTACACACACTTTATGCCACAGCCTGGAGAACAAGTTTAACGAATGGCCAGTAAATGAAGATTTTTCTCGTTGAAATTGATGTGATCACAAACACAGCAATCAAATTGCTCTTCTAAGGGGATAATATAACAGAACTTTTTTAAAAGTTATGGGAGCTATGGAAACTATAAAATGAAATGTGAATCCAAACAGATTGGAAACCAGTAAGTCAAGGCAATGCCTGGTGCGTCCATTTTCCTAATTGTAGAATAAAGTCACATTTTATGTTACTATATTGGAGTGTTTAAGAGTTATGTGCCAGAAAACCATTTGAAAATAGTCTATACTATAACCGTATAATTTTAGTCAAATTCTATAATTTGAGTCAAATACACGCTAATAGTTTTAATAGAAGCATAAATTTAATTTTTAAGAAAAATAAATCGGGTTGTTTGCCACCAGCAGGTGGCACCCTAACAAAATAATTTGTGTGCCCTCCGTGCACTTCTGGCCGCTGCTGTCTAAGCCCTCGAGTGCCAGCAGGCTCCCTGTGTCTGGACACGAAGGGCAGAAAAGGGAAAAACCAAAGACAAGACTTTCTCTTTTCAAGTAAGATAACTCTTATTGGGGGGAGGAAAAAGCAGAAAAAACAGTTTCTTTAATATTCTTTATTTTGTGAATACCCAGCTAGCTTCTTTCATTACTGTAAAAATAAATAAATAAGACCTCTGTAAATCTGTATAAAATCCAACTGTAAAAGGTAACATCATTATGTTGAAAAGCATAAAATAGACTGATCCATATATTTTCCAGCTGAAAAACAGAAAGCAATTTGGGGAAAGAAATATTCTTTTGGATTACTTCAACTGTCAGTGATGAGAGCAGAGTTTTGTTTTGTTCTGTTTCTCTGCAGTTTGAGATCTCCAACATGAAGTCTGCTCTGAAGCTCCTTGCCGCCGCACCCACGTTGCCTTCAGGCCTGTTCAGTTTGGAGTGCTCCAGTTGGGTGACTGGTGTTTGAACGTCCCCTTCCTCCTCATTGTCTTTAAAGCCAATACCGGATTTCCTGTCCAGATCAGGACAAACGCATCTAAAGGAACAAGCATGTTCCTGTTTTGACAGGAGTCCGTGTTACCACTTTTTCATTCTTCTCCCTCTTGTCATCCTTTTGCTTAATTTGGGTATTTGATTCAAGGAATCAACCACATTGGCAGTTTGCCTATCATTGTATTGTCTGTGAAATAAGTAATGACCCAAGTTCTCCACCTTTTTCACTAAGCCTCCTCACCTGCCTCACTCTCCAAACAAATAATTATATAATTATAGTCTTGTCTAAAGATTTTAGTTTATAATTAACTTGCAAGGAGCAGTAAGAGAAGACTCAAACTATGGTATAAAGTCACAAGGATAGAGTAATGGACAGCATAGTGACTATAATTAAGAACACTGCATTGCATATTTGAAAGTAACTAGGAGAGTGGATTTTGAAAATTTCATCCTAAGAAAAAAAATTGTAACTGTATATGGTAATAGATGTTAACTGGACTTACTGTGGTGACCAATTTGCAATATATAGCAACAGCATATCATTACAGGGGATACATGAAACTAATATGATACTATGTCAATTATACCTCAGGGGGGAAAAAAGCAAACAAAGAAAACTACCCAAGATTCAGGACCGGCCCTTGCTCTAAGATGGGAACTCCAGGTACGAGGCAGCAGCAACAGTCTACAGTCAAGACCAATCCACTCTCCTTGCACCTTTATGGCAAAGAAGGAAGAAAGACGTGAAGTGTTCTGTGTGGCTGGGCTCAGGGCAGGCACAAGAAGATGTGGTCAAGTTGTGAAGATCAGCGGGGATTCGAAAGAGGAATAGATTTCTCATTGTTTCTCTGCCTTCTTTCTCGAGAAAAGGACTAAAATTAAATATATAATCCCATCCTCTTCAAGACTTTGAATGGCAAGAAGGTAAGGCTAAGCAGCCTGATTAGTTAGTTATTTTAGGGAACAGGAATGTGTGAGTCAGACTAATGTGCTTACTGGGTGAAAAAAGAATGGTGAAGGGATTAATGTGTGTGTGTGTGTGTGTGTGTGTGTATCACACCATACTGTTGTATATATATGTGTGTGTGTGTATATATATATATATATATATATATATATATAGTTGTATATGTAGCCATGTATACACACACATGACAATGGTATGATGATAGCCAGAGGGAACCAGAAATGGGCATGGGAGGAGGTGGAAGTGGGCAAAGAGGGGGTACAAGGGGGCAGAGAAAGACTTGGCTTTGGGTGGTGAGCACAGGAGGCAGTGCACAGACAATGTTTTGTTGAGTTGTACACGTGAGACCTGTATGGTTTTGTTAACCAATGTCACCTCAATAAAATAAAAAAACATTTTTTTGAAAAAGACAGAATGTTACTGGAGGCAAATCCCTCTCACATGAAGAAAGATCACTGTCACCAAAGCCTAGAAAAAGAAATGAAGCCAGTGTTTCAAAGACGAAGTTCGCAATGAAGGGAATGAATCTCAGTAAATTAACAACCTGTCTTGCGAAGATCATCCCTTTTCTAATAATAATGATGAACATTTGTTGAGCACAAACGATGATTTGGGGACTCTCGTAAGCATTTTACATCAACTAATTAGGTGCTTATAACAATCCTCTCATCTTGGTGCCATGGTGCACACACGTGAAAGCTGAGGAATCTGCAGTGCGAACAACTTTACCCAAATTACTCAGGTGGTTTGGCTCCTCTTACAACCACTGGATCACCCGTCTCATTTTCTGTGAACCTCCTGTGAGTACTGAATGTTTTTCTGGGAGAAGTCCACATCCTATTCCATCACCATTATCTAAATAAAGATGGGAAAATACTGCAAAAAGGGAACATGCTTTTTCTTTATGGAACTTTGGAGCAGTGGGACTTTCTGTGTTGATAGCACAGCTCAGAACTGCCACATTTCGCCCCGACCTGCAGACGTGGTTCAGCCGTACTCACCTCAGCGTGCCTGGTCCACACAGCAGATCCATCAGTGTCTGCAGAAGGGGAAAGTTTCCTCTCTGCAAGAGTGATGTCTAGGAAAGAGTGCTTCGGGAGACAGCGGGAGACACAGAGAGAAATGCAACCGCAGGTAGAGACAGAGAGAAGAAAACCAGTGTTTTACACACAAGCACGAGGCTGATGTGGAGTCACGGTGGAGAGGTGGTCAGCGAGGGAACACACCAGGATGGTTTCAGGTCAACGAAGGAGGCCTCAAGCCTTCTTTCTGTGCCCAGGGACGGTGTCTGGGTGCAAGAGCGAAATGCTATCGGTTCTGAGTATCCGTGCTCTTGACTACTGAAAGCATCCTAAAGTGGAATTGCGCTTGGGAGCCCGTTGGCCAAATGTCAAGTTATCAGTGTCACTTGTGAGTCTATCCTACCTTAATACTTCATGCTGCCAGACCCGCCAGCACACTCCCTGATCAGGAAATAACCGTCTTAGGCCTGTTTTCTTCACTTTTCTCTTCTTCTTGGGATTCCAGAGTGGGGATGGTTCCTGGGTCTTCTCCTTAGCAACTGTCTTTACACAACTCATTTCCTATCAGCCCAATTTGTTTTCCCACTTTATCCTAAAGAACTCCAAGGAGGGAAGCTAATCAAACCTATTAAAGGCAGAAGTTGGGTAACTACACTCATTAGCACTCTGAAGTTTTTTCCCTCTTCTGTGTATTATCACCATCAAGGCTAGGCTGATGTTTAGCAAAGAGCACCTGTCAAAACAAAAGAAGAGTTCACACCTTGCAATTTTAAGCCCCAGGTAAGAAACTCAGCCTGGTGGATCCGCAAAGAGGAAGACAAGAAACCTGAAACTCCAGGACTGGGGTAGAGTTAAGTGAGTTTCCTCTGGGTACCAACAGGCTTTTGTTTAACATGATTAAATCCTCTTTGTTTCATTACAGACATCAGTTTGAAAACAAACAGTGTGATCAAGATAAAGGCCTGGAGCAGCATTCTGTTTCTCTTTCTCTTTCTTCTTTTTCTCAGGGAGCCATCACCACCTCTCTCTCAGTGGACAGGCTTAAAGGAACTTCACCGGCTCACAGAAAATTGATGAGCTGAGCTGAGCAGGTGTACAGGAAGGCTTTGGGCTGCAGGGTGAGGAATGGAAAAAGTGTGAAGCACTATGTCCATGACCAGATCAAGCGATAAGAGGACCGGCTTCCTTTGCTAGCCAATTAATTGTCTTTCTATTCAAAACACAGTCTTTGATTTCAAGAAGCACCTGAAGAAGATAAGATCTAGTCCTAGTGAAATACAACAACAACCCCAAAACTCATATTGGGGTTGGGGCTGGGGGATGGGCAGGGCAACGTTGCAGACGGAGAGGATGGAGAGGGGCGGAGGGAGGCATTACAGTCAGTAATCAACGGTAACGGAAACCACAAGCTATTGACCAGCAGGGAGACAGCAGTCAACTGAATTCTCTCCGGATGTAACAAAATTGAAACTGGTGTGCACTTCCAAGGCTGTCTTTCCTGTAATATGAAGTTGTTTATTTTATTGTTGTTAGACAACACTAACTCCTTTTCCTAAACAAAACATGGACGTTGTCAGCGTTAACAGCTACGCTGAGCTGACAGAAGTTGGGGTCATCCATATACACATTTTAATTACCTCTTTTCAGTCAGGAACATCATTAGACGTTTATTATTACCAGCCACTATCTTGTGATCTTAATTGGCTTCCTTCACAGACGACACCACGAAGCCAAGGCAGAAGCTCTGGCAGCCTCCCAGAGATAGTGACCAGATCCGTGACACTTTACACCGATACTGTCTTCAGCTGAATAACAACCATGAGTTTAAGTTTTAATGCTAGACATGAGGTGGAAGCTTCTTTTAACACCTGTATGCAGAGATGTTCCTGGTTCCGTGGTGTGAGAAACACATGGAGAGGTAGTGACTTTTCACACACCTCTGTTAGGGTTACAGAGAAATGATCCATCTGTAGGAGAGGGCTATGCCAAGGAGTCGGTTACTCCCTATGGCTCTCTTGGATTCTGTTAAAATGAGAAACATAATTTGCTTATGAAATGGAAAACTCTGGATCCATTGACATGCAAATGAAATCTGCAGTATGGGCCACAGTTATTTGGCTGCTTGCTACTCAGAAAGTGTGGAAACACCCTTAAATTAATAGTTTGAATTAATGATATTGGGCCTGAATCAATAATAGCTATTAACTTAGTTTCCAGAGCAATTGGAATCATGTTGGGGATAATGGCAAACTTTGAAGCAGGGGGAAAAAGAATCTTTATGAAGTAAACATTCTGTCATGTCCTGTGGTGGGTGGGAAAGAGGAAGGTCTTTCTGTGAACAGAATTAGCATCTTTTTCTTTGTAAAAATAAATATATAAGCTCCGAGATTTTAAGCACTGGAGTTTACGCTCTGTAACGTCAGGCTGACAGTGTTTCTGGGAACAACGTTACTTGAGTACCTTCTTTTTATAATATCGCTTGTCCTCTGGGACATTCTTATCTTTAGGAATTTATAGAAAATAAATATAGGAGGATAAATAGTGATGGAAAAATGCAATAAAGGATTTTTAAGAGAAAACAAACAAAGTCACAAATATTCTACCTTTGAGTAAGTTTCAAAATGGAGTAAAATTTTGAACTCCGCCAAAGAGAAAAAAATAATTTTTGAAAAGTTACATATGTCCATGGCTTACTTGTTCAGAATAGTGGTTAGAAAGTTAATTTATATTTACTATCATTAAGATTCAAAAAATATTGGGATTAGCAATGTATTCCTGACCTATTCTTTTAAAAGAGATGCTTGTCGTTTATCAGAATCTGCAGATTTAAGGGCTATGTCTGCAAAGGTCATTTCGGAAGGAGCCTAGTAAGTGGGTATACCCTTAGGAGAGTATTTTCCACTGGATGAATGCAGCTAGTGCAGATCTTAAAGCCTCTGGAATGAACCATCAATCCCCTTTGCTATTTCCCCGGGATTTTGGTGACCAGGGGATTCATACATCCGATTTCCCCCAGCAGTTCCTCCTCAGCAACCTAGAACTCATAGGCTGCTTTCCAGGGCTTTTTATTTCACTTTTTAAAAGCACTCCACCATCTAATTATAGGTAAATGTTATACAAATTTTAGAAATATAAATGGCAAAACTAAATTTAGTTTATGGAATTCCTGGAATGTGAGGTCTGGTCATGATATCCATATGTAAGTGTAATTTCTAATCCATATCTATAGGTTTAAGTTTTAAAAGGTATCTCAAGACATGACATTGATTTGATGTATTCCTTCTATAAATAAAGCTTAAGTCTCAGTGAGAAGAATCCTGAAATAAAGAAAAAATATTGTATAAAAATTTCAATTCATCATCATTATTATTATAAGACACCTAAATATGGTTCAAGCTATATACACATGGAAAATTAAATAATTTTCTTCATTCACTACCAGGCATAACCTCTTGGCGGCTCCACTTCTGTTAGCAAAAAGGTCATCTTTGGCTTCCTGAAAATAAATGGTTTCCTTCTCATCCTCATTTTTTGTTTACCCGATGGATTTCCTCTTTTAAGAAGACATGAAAATTAGCTTTATGTTTCAACAGCTTTATTGTATTGAAACAGGATGGTGAAATACAGCTGTTTAAAATGTAGTGTGAGCAAAAAGGCAATGAAATACTATTTTTAAGAGTTATCAAAATCAGGGTGCCAATCACTCTTAGAAGCAGGGTAAAAATTACTTGCACTTCAATATTTATATTTATATTTATTATAAGAAAAAAGTTTTTTCCTAGGAAGAAGGTGCAGAAAAGGGCACAGTATTAGCTAAATATTGTACCTTCGAACATCACTCATTTCCTTCTCAATAGTACTGAAAGGGTCTAATTTATAAGTTTCTCCATCTCCCTGTTATGCTGGTTTGTAAGTTCTGACACTGCTACTGGTATGTTAATGAGAAGCTAGCATTCCATTAAGAGAAAACCATATGCTCTGCTGCCTACTGTGAAAGAGAAAGCATGTAATGTGGCTGTTGCCTTAGTAACACATTAATTCATTTTGTCAGTGTTGGCACAGATCATTTCATTTATAAGAAAACAAGTATAATAGTTTACCACATCTATAATATTTACAGTGTTTCTGTTACAAAACAGTGACAAAATGAGTTTAAAAAATAGAGTTGGTATAATATCATTAAATAGGGAATTTGTGGTAAAAATTTTTCTCTGTAAAATTGAAAAAAATAAAGATTGGTGTAAATTTTTTCTTCACAATCCTACTTAAAACATTTTAACACCAAACTGTTTGCTTTTGTAGCATATTTGTATTATACTAATAACGTGTGTCTGCTGCAAAAAATTTAGTCCATGAAAAACACAAGTGCATTAACAGTTTTTAATGAATGCTAAACAAAATATTTCATACAACAGTTTTGTTAAATTACAACCATTATAAACCTAATCGTATGCTAGTGTGTTACTCATAACAAGGCTAAACATTTATCTAGTTTTATCTGTTCTTCCAGATGTTTATTAGTATTCTAACACTCCGAAAATATTTAAATTAAACCACTCCATTTTCTCATGTGAATGCATTTTGGGTTTTATTCGCAGAGAATCTAGTTGCATGTATATCTAAATAAATATAGCGCACTGTATATGCTTTATGCATTAAGTGATGCTTGATGTGAATTGAGATGATCCAAAGGCATGATAAAGGAGAGAAGTGATGGGAGGAAAGACAAGTTCCTGTTTGTTGGTGTCTGCACCTGCAGCAGGGTACCAGTTCTACCCATCCCTAGGGCATCCCACACCTGTAAACACACATTCTTAATAGCACACATTTGCATCTGTGATGTTCACCTATCTTCTTTCACCAGTAAAAAGGGAATGTTGTGTAAGATAGAGACCAACTATCATTTACCAGTTTAGGTAATGATTCAAGTTTTGTATCAGTTCAAAAACGCATGTACGCATTTACATAAGAGTTATACAAAGTGGGTGCATGGCACTGTGGAACTGCCCACCTAAGTAATGAATGGCCAATTATAGTTGGAACATTAAGAGGTACTTTCCTAAAATCAGTGCTCAATGGGTTTATCTAAAGCTTCATGAACGAAATGGAGGTGTTTCAGTTTTGACTTGACTAGATTCACAGCAATGCTCCCAAGTTTAGTGGGATTCTTGCTAAGGAGAACCCAAGACCTGAGAACACTATTAAGAATCTCCTTTACAGACGTGCAATGAGATTACTCTGGAAACATTTCAGAAAATAGAATTTATGATTAGCTTTGATGAAAATGACTTTAGTTTTAACTTCATAATATCTCTGCTTTGATATGTGTAAAATACTATGAATGGCTACATCACCAGAAGAGAAATTATAACCAAACATCAATGTGATTTTATATGATGGGAATTAAATGTCTCTGAAATGTAATCATATCACATTGACTCACCCAATAAAAGTAATTTAATGAAGTATTTTATCTAATTCATATGTTTTTACTTATTAGTTTGCAGTGCTCAAAAAACAAAACTGTAAACTTTTTAAGAGCCGTCTTTCAGCTCAAGCTGTTTCTATCAATAAAACTGGTTTATCAGTAGTTAAATGGCAAAACATTTATGTTTTAAGTACACTAAATTAAGGGGAGCTTTATAATAAGATTCACTAATTACACTTACCATAAATAATATGATATGTATTACTATTACTTTGGTTAAATAAAAAAGTTATCTTGTGCTATATAATACCTCAAATTTCAAATCCTTTTAATTCAAACAATTTATCATTGCTCATCACCCACTACATTAATTAGTGCATTAATTAATGTGAGGATCAAATATAAGATTATAAACTATAAAATACACACATATAAATGTACGTGTATATATACACATACACATATATATTTTATACTATGTAATACATTATTATCTTCTTTTGATAAATAAAACCACGTATTTTATATCTAATCTAATATTACCCTAGTGAATTTTCTTATTATTTTCTCATAATGATTCCAAAGTCTATTTTCAAGATTAAGAGCAAAGAAAACTGTTGTATTAATGGAACTATAAAAAGGTAAAATAAAATTGCACAGAAAAAATAATGAACTGTTTAGACATATTATACTCTGTAATCTGGTTAGGGGTCCTTTCCTCACTGGAAACATCAGTTGTGTTTATTTATATACAGGGATGTAATACAGAATGACAACCATGAAGGCTAGCCATGCTAAAGGTCGGCATTATGTATGTATTTATTAATGTATTTGAGTCTAAAGAGTTTAATTCTAGTGGTTTTATATTTTTATGTTGTTTTATAACTGCTTGGCCACAAATTTGTAAAACAATATAGTATTTAATATATAAATATTCATTATATAACTACTTTGAAATATGTGAAGCATAATCAATGCATGTCAAGTAAAAGATATTTTTGGGCCCTGGCTGGTGCAGCTCAGTGGATTGAGCGTGGGTCTGTGAACCAAAGAATTGTCAGTTCACTTCCCAGTCAGGGCACTTGCCTGGGTTGCAGGCCAGGTCCCCAGTTGAGGGGAGTGCAAGAGGCAACCACACATTGATGTTTCTCTCCCTCCCTCTTTCCTTCCCTTCCCTTATAGCTAAAAATAAATAAAATCTTTTTAAAAAAGTAAACTACCTTTAAAAATATATATTTTTGAACTTTTCTGAGTACTTAAGAACTATAAGAAAGAATATAGCAAATATATTAAAACATGATAAAATATTTTTAAAATGATACATGGCAAATAATAAATATTTGCTGAGTAAATAACTAAACATAAAACACATGAGCACATTTGCATTCAAACCAACCCTCTGGTCACAATACAAAATTCATGGTGTACATGAACTTCCTGGTCAGCCTTGCCTCTATAAGAATGCTGAGAGTATTCAAAATTTGACAGGAGCCAGCCAGGCTTAGCTTGTGAAGTTACACTTTTATGGAGTAAGGTTTTAGTCCAGTTTAATTCAATATGCATTTGCTAAGTGGTAGAGAAGAAAGGACCTCTAAAATATTTTAGGACCTTAAGATTTGAACAGATGAAAATGCCAGTATTTGGAGAAGGACTGAATAATGATAACTTCACATTTATACTGTTTCATATTCATCTTCACTTTTGTTTAAGGGAATCTAATCCAACAAAAAGTTGGTCAATTGTTTTAGGTGAACCCAAATTTGTCATTTCTGCAAGATATGAATCATTTGAAATAAATGTCTGAATATTTGCGATCTCTGAGTTAAGTAGAAGAGCACATTTATATAATATTTCAACAACAGTAAAAATTGTGTGAATTATATATTTTATTATAAAATGGTATTAAAATTGTTGTACAAGGATACAAATTGTAATAGATATCAAGATATATTTTAACTTGATATGTAGTTTGTTATTTGCAGTTGTTTTCCGGGGAAATTCTGATTCTTATCTTCAGTTTTTCTTATTTCTTATGTACTACACGAATAATATTTTTAATTAAGTGACAAAGATACACAATTAATATGCACACTACATTTTAGTAGATATCTGTAGTATTATTTTACATTTTTTTACATTTTTCCATAAATTAATACACAAACAATTGCTGACTATTAACTCATTTGTAACTATTCCGTGGTTAGGGTATTCTAAAGGATCTAGTTCTGAGATATTGTTTTCCGAGCTTTACTCAGATGCTATAGAACGTATGACAGCATGTGACCCATGCTTTTATGACTTGCTAGTACATTAAAAGGCTTTACTTAGAAGATATTGGAGCACTAGATAATTATCTCGTGTATTTCTTTAAGCTGACTCTAAATGAACATGTCGGATATAGAAATTTTCTGAAGTTGATGCTAAGGTTGTTCAAACATACCATGTATTTTTTTCATACTGTTGTCTCCTTTTCAATTTTTGGTCAAATTGATGAGCAGTCCAGCGTTGTGGCTATATAATACAGAGGCATGATCTTGTCTGAAGACTGGAGTTTTACTCATGGGATCTTAATTAAGTTCTAGCCATTCAGGTGAGGCTTTTCTTTTGTTTGTTTTACTTTTTCCTCTTAAACATAGAGAAAGAATCTATGCCTCTAAAAAAAAAAGACTCTTGTTAGGGAAAAAATGTAGTGAAGTACACAATATTAAATTTGAATTCTTCTATAAAAAATAAAATTTATTTATTTTCATCAGGAAATATAACCCCATTAACCAATATATCTTATTTTTTTCAAGATTTTATTTATTTATTAAAGAGAGGAGAAATGAGGGAGATGGGGGAGAAACATCAATGTCTGTTTGCCTCTCACACACCCCCTACCTGGGATCTGGCCTGCAACCCAGGCATGTGCCCTGACTAGGAATTGAACCAGCTACTCTCTGGTTTGCAGGCCACTACTCAATCCACTGAGTCACACCAGCCAGGACCTAATATATCCTATTTTGATAGAGTACAAGAATATTTTCATAAAGAGAGAATATATACTAAGACAAGTATATCAAAACTGGCCTTTCTATCTTTAATATACTAATGCTACTTTACTGTGACAATATTTTCTCACTTGTTAATCAATAAATGGTAATATAAATTTTCTGTAAATTTCACTTCATTCAAGACCTCTCAAAGCTATTATGCTGATCATTTTTTACAAACTTTCGATTATTACACTCACCCTGAAAAATTATTTATTCATTTATTTTTTAGATTTGTTTTTTAAAGGTTTTGTTTGTTTATTTTTAGAGAGAGGGGAAGAGAGGGACAAAGAGGGAGAGAAACATCAATGTGTGGTTGCCTCTCAAGCTCCCCCTACTGGGGACTTGGCCCACAACCCAGGCATGTGCCCTGACTTGGAATCAGACCAGCGACCCTCAGGTTCACAGGCCGGTACTCAATCCACTGAGCCACACCAGCTAGGGCTCACCCTGAAAAAATTTTAAAACATATGATGATACCACTCAAAAAATAAACAATTATTTCAGATTTGGTCTCACTAAGGAGTTAAAGTCTTGAAAGATGGATTGTCTGATTTGCGCAAGATTAATATTTATAAAACAACCAATTTTATTTACTTCACTTTTTGTTTGAAAATAGATCACCAATTTTCCTTTTCAGTTCACTCACACTCTAGGAGGATAGGAATTCTGTCTTCTTAATCTGTGTATTCTTCATAGTTAAGTCAATGCTCACCGAATGTTTGAAGATGTAAACTGATACCCCACAATAGGTGAGTTTGTCCTTACTTAGATGATATTCTACCCTGTGTTAAAATATGTATTAAATTTATAGAAATAATTCACTCTATAAGGTAAACCTATACAAAAAGTAATCTTCCTTCTTGGTTTCATGTACTAAATGTATAAGTAATTTTGGCCATAATCAATTTAGTGAAATTGTAAAATGTAAAATTTCAAATAAGATCCAGTTGATTGTGTATTAAAGGCTTCAAGAAATACAAAATAATATTCTATGTTAGTCTATGCAAGTAATCAATAGTCATACCAAATAATTTTCATAAAATTAATTTTGACATTTAAGAATTATTTTATATATAGTGTCTTATTCTCAATATTCCTCAAAGCACTTGTAAAATATTCACTTACATAGAGTAGTTTCCACTCAACTGAGCACCTAGCTTGTTGGAATTTTATGAATATAATTCCAGAAAGATTAAATTACTTAATCAATATTAAAAATTAAATACTACTCAGAATTAAAATTTTTCTGCCCATTTAGGTTATTTCTAAATATAGCTAATATTAAATTTTTAAAATAATCATAAACTTGCAATATTAACTAAAATATGGGTAAGGTGAGAAATAAATCAATCTACATTGAAAATTATAAAATTAATTATTCTTTCACCATTTTAATGTTTATTTCTTTTCTGTTATTAAGCCCACAATACATTATTTCACTGAATGTAATACCATATGTATTCAAGCCAGTCATTAATATCAGAGTAATTTACTAACATTATCTAAAAATGCTAATGTTATTTAAGTTTATTCCTAAAACAGATGCAGAGCACAGTATAACTATAAAAATTCTAGAACTTTAGGCTTTATTAGGATGCTTATATATACTACTGTGTGTGGGTATGTGTGTGTGTGTATATATATATATCAGGTACAAATATATGCCACTTTGGTTTTGTAAGCCAAAGGTATTTTAGAAAGTTTTATTTTACAAAAATTATAAGCTAAAATTTGAGAAGTAGATTTCTGGAACTTAGACTATTATATATATATACACACCACGAACAAACATATACCTATGTATATATATGAATGATATTACAGTGAAGAGTGAAGAGGAAGAAACAGAGAAAAAGAGGAGAAAGGAGGAAACAGAAAAGTTGGGAAAGAGGAGAACATTGGAGAAAATTTTCCTGAATGACTAAACACAACTTGAAATAGGAAAAGATGGGAAATTAAGAAGGGTGTGTGCATATATATGAAAAATAGATTAATTAAAGATAAGTTTAAACTTGGAGGGAAGAATAAGGGCCAAGGAGAATGCATCAAGAGCCCACTTCCGGTGTAGGTGGAAAGAAATCCACGAGAAAGAGAAGAGCCCATAGGTGACACCGATGGGTGGAAACCATTTAGTTGTTTGGTAAGTGTAGTTAGTCGGTTTGGAGTTAGGAGGAAGAGGAAAAGATAGAAAAGACTGAGTATAACACATATTTGTGTTGATGAAGGATGAAACACAAAATAATTTCTGCCGTAGAGAGAAAACAATCAATTAAATTAACTCACAAATAACTATTGAGCAACATCTACATCCAAATACAGTTACAAGACCCTGAAATTGTTGTGGTGAGAAAATAGACATAGTCTTATGCAGTTTACATTCTAATGAGGCCACTTGTCAATACTTACAGTACTTACCAATGTGCCTTTAAGTAACCATTCGAACATACATTATGATAAGTAGTTTGGAGGAAATCAACCCAGAGTGTGAATGCTTGTCCTGGAAGTTGTAAGACCCCAGGATCAGGTGAGTAGACAGGAAGTAAGCGAAAGGTGGTAGAAAAAAATGTGCAGGAGTGTCCCTCAGTACATTTCTCTGTATTGTATTTAATGTATTTAAGAAACTAAACAAAAGCCAGAATTAGGAAATTCTGGTCCAAAATTCTGTGGGCCAGAATTTCATGAGAAGAGTGGTCAGGGGCAAGATTGGACAACTAGACAAGGAAGGTCAGGCAGGGGCTTTACAGAACCTTAGAACTGAGCACTTTATCCCGTGCGTCATAGAAAATGGTAGAAAGTCTCCAACTAATGTGTTATTTAATCATACCTGTAGTTTCAAAAGATCACCCTGACTATGATTTGGAGACAGAATTCAGAGTGCATATTTGGGGTAGGATGAGGTAGAATGATAATGGGGGAAAGACTGGATTCAAGAGATTGATTTGGAGGTGATTGTAGTAACCCAGATGAAAGATCATGGTTTCTTCAGCTAGGGTGACCATGGGAAAGGTAGGAGGGAGTAGAACAATTCAAGGTATATTTAGGAAGCGAAATGTACCAGAATGAGAATACACTGCGTATGGGAGGTAAGAAAAAGGAGGCTGTCAAAAGCTACTCTTGGGATGAGGGACCTTTTCAAATATTGTAACTGACAACTATTTTCTCACATTATCTTGCTCTCTGGTTTGAAATCTATACATAATTGTGAAATTAAAGGACATAATTATTTGCAAGAAATTCCAAAATAGAACATTGCCTTGCACTGGTAGCTCTGCAAAATACATTGTATCCATTTCCAGAGTGATAGAAGATTCAGTGTTCTCTTGCTCTCCAGGTTCCCTCCTAGAGGGAAGAATGACAAGAACTCCTGTTCTCTGCTCTTTCCTCTGATGTTCCTTTTGTCCAGGGTGCCTCTGAATTCCACCAGACTCATCGACTTGTGTTCTCAATGCCCTTCTCCTCCCCAGATGTAGACTTTGTAAGTTCAACATTGCATAAGCTCCAGAAAAAAACAAAACAGAACTGGATCTCCGCCACTCATTCTCAGGTTTTACTATTGAGAGAATTAATATAAACAGACTAAGTTACCAATAGAAATATACATAGGATTCACATTATTGAATTTTCCTATCATTCTCATCTGCTAAGAACATTAAACACGCCATACATAATTATACTATTTTTAAATTTAAAGGGTAAGGAACTAGCAGTTATTGACATGTGGTCATCTTAGCCACAAAATAAAGTTAAATTGTATGGTTTCTTTTAGTCTACAACATCAATTTAAGCTCTATTTTTCCTAATAATAATAAAGACTATAATTTTTAAGCCTCTAACAAACTAATAAATATATATATAAATATGTATATTTATATATATACAATCTCATGTAAATCTCCATAAAACCCTAAAAGGTAGGTTATTATTATTATTTCCAACTTTCAGAAGAAAAATTGATTGAAAGAATCAAGTAACTTGTCCTGACCCATGTAGCCTAGTCGGGCATTGTCCCTCAAAGCAAAAGGTCTCCCATTTGATTTCTGGTTATGGCACATGCCTAGGTGGTCAGTTTAGTCTCCAGAGGAGCACACGTGGGAGGCAAGTGATTGATGTTTCCCTCTCATATCGATGTTTCTCTTCATCTCTTTCTCCCACCCTTCCTCTTTCTCTAAAAAATAAAACAAAGTGAAATAAAAATTTTTAAAAATCAAGTAATTTGTCCACACACCAGCCTGGCTCATATACAAGTTTTATATCATATCATCATCATCTTTTTTTTTTTATTGTTGTTCAGGTACAGTTGCCTGCATTTTCACCCCATCACGGCTCCCTGCCCCAACCATCCCTGCCTCCCAAGCTTGAAATTACTCCCTTTAGCTTTGTCCATGTGTCCTCCATACATGTTCCTTAATGACCCTTCCCCTATTTTTCTCCATTATCTCTCTCCCCCCTTCCCTCTGGTTACTGTCAGTTGGTTCTTTATTTCAATGTCTCTGGTTGTATTTTGCTTGCTTGTTTGTTTTGTTGATAAGGCTCCACTTATAGGAGAGATCATATGGTATTTGTCTTTCACCACCTGGTTTACTGCACTTAGCATAATGCTCTCTAGTTCCATCCATGCTATTGTGAGGGGTAGGATCTCCTTTATTTCTGCTGCATAGTATTCCATTGTGTGAATGTACCATAGTTATATCATCTTCTTAAGAAGTTTCATTAATTTATATCTTAATAACTTTTTATTCAATTCTTATTCAAGTACAGCTTTCTGTCTTATATTCCCAGCCCTGCCCGCCCCCCGCCCCATGCTCCCCACCTCCCTCCCATTTCCACCCCCCACCCTTAGTTATTGTCTATGTGTCCTTTATACTTGTTCATGTGAGTCCATCCCCCTTTCCCCTATGATTCTCTTCCCTCTCCCCTCTGGACCCTGTCACCCTGTTCCATATTTGAGTGTCATTGGTCATATTTTGCTTGCTTGTTTGTTTTGTTGTTTAGATTCCTGTTAAAGGTGATATCATATGGTATTTGTCTTTCACCGCCAGGCTTATTTCGCTCAGCATAATGCTTTCCAGTTCCATCCATGATGTTGCAAAGGGTAGGAGCTCCTTCTTCCTTTCTGCAGCATAGAATTCCATTGTGTAAAGTATATGTGCTGCCGAAGCGAGCACTAATTTATATCTTTATTGAAAGCTGTTATAGACTGAATATTGGAAAGAAATCAGTTTTCAACATTCTTTTTGTATTTTGAAACTGAAGTTTTTGGCCTAAAAGATAAAGTTTTAGAAACAAATTTTGAAAAGTGCATGTCATTTGCTCTCTGAAACCCTTTGGCTGACATTCGACTGTTGAGTGCAGGTATGGGTAAAGCCCTCGGAAGGACAGGTAGCGACCTGTAGGTAAAGCAGTGGTACACTTACTTTTATCTCTGAGTAAGTCATTTAACTGCTCTAATAATTAACTCTTTAACTTCAAAATGTGAATAGTAACATTTGCTTCTAGGAACTCTGAGATGACCAGTAAGTATAAATGACGCAATTGGTTAAAATTAGCTGTAATTTATCAAAGAATGGTTTAAGCTAATTCAGTGTATGTGTTATCTTTTAGCTATCACATTGTGACATATGCTGTAACCTTAGAAGATCTCAGGAAAAGGTTGAAAAAAAGAATCTTTCACAACATCTAGAGTTCCCGCACTAGGCACCACAAAGTAGAGTTAGAATCTTTGCTTGGGCTGTCCAATAATTACCCTACAGGGAATAGTATTGTCACAAGATTTTCTGCCTACATTTCAAAACATCACATGTTGTTAAATACATGTTAATTTATTCAGAAAAAATATAACATGGATATTTTTATTTGAAACTATTACAGTCTGGGTATATTAAATTATTTTAGGGGAAAAAACAACACAAAACAAAAAAGCAAATAGGGGAAAAGGCAGCTGCATTTTCCAAGACTGTCACAAGAGGGCATTTATGGATTAACTCAGTAATTTTTATATTTAAAAACCATTGAAAAGCATTTCCAAGTCCCAAAAGCAAACTAAGAGTCATTAATTAATAAATATTTAAAGAAAAAGAGTCTCTAAAATTTTTATTTTATATTAATTCTGCTCTAGGAAATTGGCTATTCTTTTTCAGGTGTTTTTGACAAGTGAAAAGTAGTATGTACTTTTACATGTTAGATGTCAGGAATTCAGTTCTCCAGAACATTAAGATCTTGAAAACACTGTATCTGCTAAAAAAATAGTCCACCCATATTTTGTTTCTAGCATTTGTTTGCATATTATTGCAAAACAAATATGTAAAATAAATCTTATTACAACAACTGGTAAAAGGTAATTACACTTTTAAAACATGAGTTTATCTTTTGTGCTGAAAAATAAGCTAATTAATATTCCAAAGTATTTTGAAAACAGGTGCCATTTACACAATTCGAGCATAAATGCCTTAATAAAATAATGAAAAGCCTGGTTTCGTTAGAAAATAGGTAAATTGCTAGAAAGAGAATGTTTTGGGGCCCAATTAAGTGGAAACAAACAAACTGAAACAAATGTTAAAATATTTTTACTCCTGATTATCTTGAGCACTTTAAGAGGAAGGTTTTGACATATTCATCTTTTTTAAAAATTGTCTTTTCCTGTGTTCTTCCATTACCACTTGTCTCCCTATACTCATCCTTGCGATCACTACACTGTTGTCTATTTCCCTGAGTCCTTTTTCCTCCAGCCCTCCACCCTCTAACCTCCCCACCATTCAAGCTGTCATCTGCTCTTCATCTATGAGTCTGTCTCTTATTTGCTCGTTAGTTCAGTTTGTTCATTACATTCCACATATGAGCGAAATCACATGGTATTTGTTCTCCATGTCCATCCATGCTGTTGCAAATGGTAAAATTTTCTTCTTTTTTATCCGCTGAGTGGTATTCCATTGTGTAAATTTCCCATAGGTGTTTTATCCACGTATCTACTGATGGAAACTTGGGCCGCTTTCATATCTTGGTGATTGCAAATAATGCAGCAATGAACACAAAGGTTCTTATATTCTTTTGAATTAGTGTTTTTGCTTTTTTTCTGATAAATTTCCCGAAGTGGAATCGCCAGATCATAAGGCAGTGCCATTTCTAATTGTTTGAGGTATTTCCATACTGCTTTCCACAGTGGCTGCACCAATGTGCATTCCCACCAATGGTGTAAAAAGGGTTCTGCTTTCTCCACATTCTCACCAGCATTTGTTTGTCGACTTATTGATGATAGCCGTGTCAACTGGTGTGACATATTCATCTTTTTAAAAAGATTTTATTTATTTATTTTTAAAGAGAGAGGAAGGGAGGGAGAAAGAGAGGGAGAGACATATCAATGTGAGAGAGAAACATTGATCTGCTGTCTCTCTTGCACCTGGGGGGACTGAACCCACAACTCAGGCATGTGCCCTGAGCAGGAACCTAACCAGTGACCTTTTGCTTTGTGGGTCAGTGCCCAACCAACAAAGCCACACCAACCAGGATTACATGCTCTTATTTGAAATCCCAGCCTAGAAAGGTGTTGAGCATAGAGTAGATACTCAATGAATATTGCTAAATGAAAAATGAAAACATCTCTTTAAGTGAGGATCAGTTTTGAAGTGGCATGACGAGGGAAAATTTTTAGTGATTATTCATTACATTAAAGACTTTCATGTTACATTAATTCATGTCAAACATTCAAATACACAAGGAAACTTCATTCAATCCAAATATCTGCAGAGTTGGTGTCACATCAACAAAATAGGAGGAGAGCTAATGTGATGATATGCATGTGTTTTAATTGGGCTGGAACAAAGGAGTTGCAATACTGAGAACAGCAATGTATGTAATGCAGTCTTGGAATCCTACAGCTATCAGTCTCCTCATGGTCATCTGGTCTATCCCAAGAACACCCAGTTTATATCAGAAAGGATCCCTATAATTTTACCCGATTGATCAAATATTATGTACTTTTCTTTCATCAAAGGTCTGCAGTGAGCTATAAGAGTATTTAATAAGCATTGGATACCCTCATTATCATATGCTTTTGTATAATTACAATCAAAAGTAAAGAAATGTGACATTTTAGATAAACTTCAGTCTTATTACAGGTAAACATTCGATTTCCTTTAGGCATTTTAGTATAATTAAAACAAATTTGATATTTGTTTTCCTACTTATGCCAAAGCACAAGCTTTGAAAAACTGTTTTCATTATATCATACTCAGACAAGACGGGGGACCTGGAGAAACAGTATTGTGTTTATTTGTGTAAAACAGCCCTGGACTCAGAATTCAATTCCAGTATTTATTAAGAAAAATGTTCTCTTTAAAGAGAACATCTCTTTTACATCTATAATTGGGATAATATTACCTACATTAGTTTTTGTAGGCTGTACAGTTTAGATAAATTTTGATATTGTAAGTGGTAAGTTTTAATATACGTAAATTGTCTGAAAAACAGAAGGAAGTCACCAACCTTGTCATTAGAGAACCACAGCTCTTAGTATCCTTGTTGAGAATTTGGAGGTTGTGACAGATATAGAAATGATCACAAGATATTCCTTGCCCTCCTTTATGTTTCTTTGCAATTAGTTGGGACCAGGAGAATAGTTCTGACCAATTTGCTGTGGTAAGAATGATAGGCAATCCATTGGCTAGGTGGCTGAGTGACTGGATAGAGCAGAACCCTTGAAGGCCAGTATTGGACATGCCCAAGGCTTAACATTTCTTGTCAGGCCAATAATACTTAGGGGCTAAATTATTACTGAGGCATAATTAATAACCTGATCTAACCCAAACACTTCACTTTATTAAGGAAACGAAATTCCAGAGAAGTCAGTTTGTGTAAGCGCTAAGACTAGAAAGCAAAGACCAAGTGAATATACAGGTAGCATGGATCTTTTCTCAGGTGTTATGTCTTGTGAACCACAGAGCACTTTATGTTCCTCTATAAAGTATGCCTAATATACATTCCAAATGCTTCCAGTGAAACTGACATTTCAAGAATTTTTTTTAAAAATACTTTTTCACTTTCCCCATCTATATTCAATAAACAGGTCTCCCAATTAGGCCAGAGAGTATTCTGAGAAAATACGTTGTCTGTTTAGTCTTGTCTTCATCTCCATACAAAAAGCATCATTTTTTTTTGTGGTTTAAGCTATGGTCCACATATCAAATTCTATTCATTAGGAACCTGTTAGAAACCAGACGTTATTTTCCAGATACTTTTATCTGACTAACCATTAGTTAAATTTTTGAAAATATATCTATATCTTTTCATGTGTCTCCAGATCCTCTGTATGTCCTCCTTGGAGAAGTGTCTGTTTGCCCATTTTTTAATTGGGTTGCTTGTCTTCTTAGAGTGGAGTCGTGTAAGTTCTTTGTGTATTTTTGAGATCAAACCCTTGTCTGAGGTATCACTGGCAAATATGTTTTCCCATACAGTTGGTTCTCTTTTTATTTTAATACTGTTTTCTTTAGCCATGCAGAAGCTTTTTATTTTGATGAGATCCCATTTGTTTATTCTTTTCTTTATATTCCTTGCTCTACGGGACATATCAGTAAAAATGTTGCTGTGTGAAATATCTGAGATTTTCCTACCAATGTTCTCCTCTGGGATTTTAATGGTGTCACAGCTTATATTTAAGTCTTTTATCCACCTTGAATTTATTTTGGTGTATGGTGTAAGTTGGTGCTCAAGTTTCATTTTTTTGCATGTAGCTGTCCAGTTCTCCCAACACCATTTGTTGAAGAGGCTACTTTTACTCTATTTTATGTTATTGCCCTCTTTGTCAAATATTATTTGCACATACAGACTTGGCTCAATATCAAGAGCTATCAGAGAGATAGGAAATTAAAACCACAATGAGATACCACTTTAAACCAGTCAGAATGGCCATCATAAACAAAGCAACAAATAACAAATATTGGAGAGGTTGTGGGGAAAAGGGGACCCTAGTTCATTGTTGGTGGAATTGCAGACTGGTACAACCATTATGGAAAACAGTATGGAATTTTCTAAGAAAACTAAAAATGAATATGCCTTTTGACCCAGCAATTCCACTGTTAGGAGTATGTCCTAAGAACCCTGAAACACCAATCCAAAAGAACCTATGCACCCCGATGTTCATTGCATAATGTTCATTGCACAATTTACAATAGCCAAGAGTTGGAAGCAACCTAGGTGCCCATCAGTAAGTGAAGGGATCCAAAAACTATGGTACATTTACACAATGGAATTCTATGCAGCGGAAAGAAAGGAGCTCCTACCCTTTGCAACAGCATGAATGGAACTGGAAAGCATTATGCTGAGTGAAATAAGCCAGGAGGTGAAAGACAAATACCATATGATCTAACCTTTAACAGTAATCTAAACAACAAAACAAACAGGCAAGCAAAATATAACCAAAGACACTAAAATACAGAACAAGCTAACAGGGACCAGAGGGGCGAGAGAAGAGAATTTCTGGGGAAAAGGGGAAAGATTCACAGGAACAAGTATAAAGGACACATGGACAAAAACTAAGGTGGGGGGCAGAAATGGGAGGGAGGTGGGGAGCACTGGGGGGTGGGCTGGGATGGGAGTAAAAGACAGAAAACTGTACTTGAACAATAATTAAATTATAAAATAAAAATAAATTAAAATATACATATATCTTTAAAGAATTTTAAATTCTAAATTGAATAAACCAAGTACTATATCCTATAAAGAATTGTTTTGAGCCCTTTACCCTGAATGGAACTTTTTACTGTGCTGAGATAAATGTGAATTAAAATTTTGGGGTCATAATTTGAATTTGTTTTTCCAGTTTTTTGTTTCCTCTTGAAAGAATTGTCTCATTTTTTTTGTAATCATTGTACAGAGATGGGAGTTGGGATTGTTTAAATCTTTTTGATATGCCCTTTTAATTAATCTTCAATCCTTTTTATTCATTTGTCTAATAACTTGAAACATTAAGAGCCGTCTTTTGAGTATTTCATGGAAGTGAAAATGGTTGTTGAGAATGAAAGTCTAGAAACAGAAAGTGACTTTACAGGACATATACACTTAAGAACAAAGACGAAGAGGAGTCAGTGAAAAAAGAAGATTAGGCACAGTCAGGTAAGTAGAAGTGAGGCACTAAAATAAGTTTTCAAGAAGCATAGGAAAGAGATAGTAAACATTACACAGCTCTGAGGGGTAGGATATCCACAGAGGAAAAGCATCTCATTTTGATGTTAAAGACAACTTTGATGGGTTTTAAACATAGTGATTCTTAACTTCTTTTTCTCTTTGTAACATAATCTATATGTATACATATGTATATATATGTATGACTACTTCCATTGTCAGTGATGAATTGTCATGACAAAAATGATCAAAAACAGTACCTTGTATCAGAATTTCACATTAGGTCATGACTAGTTTAAAAAATGTTTCAAGTTATTCAGATCAGCTGCCTAGGTGGTAACTCTTTTTCTCCACCTCAGTAAAAACCATTATTCTGCAGTAGTTCCCTTAAACTGTCTTCTAAGCACTCCTGGGGTTCATAGATTAAGTCTTGGGGTCTTCTGAATTCACTCTGAAAAAATTTTTAGATTTTTTGTTTTTTATTTCAGTTAAAATTTATAATACAAACATAGATCACATTACTGAGTACCTACTTGTTACCTCATCAGTACTCATGTTTGCCTCTAGAATGTATTTTCTTAGGAAGTGAAGGACAGGTGTCAACCCCGTCAGCGTGTGCCATCCTGGTGAGGGTTTCGGAGTCCCCAACAGGGAAGTACTGAGGGGAGCTGCAGGCAGTATGACACGCATGCCACCATATAGTCATCTGAGCTCCCAAGAAGTGGGGCACAACAGGGTACCCCACATTCACTTCATGAGCTGTATGGTGTGCGCTCTGTCTCTGTTCACACTACTCGTCAACAGTAACACTAAAACTAAATTCCTTAAAGAAGAACTTTTCTGTTTCTTCTGTGGCACTAATTGGTTTATATAGGCACTGAACATAGATTTTTGACAATATAACGGTACCAAATTCATCTTTAAGCAAAGAAGACAACTTTAGAGTGTTCTCAATGGACATCTAGTTAAAACTGATATTTTAAAATTGCTCCCTCAAAGAATTTAGAGCAAGTGTAAGGTCTGATTTTCATGAACNTATAATACAAACATAGATCACATTACTGAGTACCTACTTGTTACCTCATCAGTCCTCATGTTTGCCTCTAGAATGTATTTTCTTAGGAAGTGAAGGACAGGTGTCAACCCCATCAGCGTGTGCCATCCTGGTGAGGGTTTCGGAGCCCCCAACAGGGAAGTACTGAGGGGAGTTGCAGGCAGTATGACACGCATGCCACCATATAGTCATCTGAGCTCCCAAGAAGTGGGGCACAACAGGGTACCCCACATTCACTTCATGAGCTGTATGGTGTGCGTTCTGTCTCTGTTCACACTACTCGTCAACAGTAACACTAAAACTAAATTCCTTAAAGAAGAACTTTTCTGTTTCTTCTGTGGCACTAATTGGTTTATATAGGCACTGAACATAGATTTTTGACAATATAACGGTACCAAATTCATCTTTAAGCAAAGAAGACAACTTTAGAGTGTTCTCAATGGACATCTAGTTAAAACTGATATTTTAAAATTGCTCCCTCAAAGAATTTAGAGCAAGTGTAAGGTCTGATTTTCATGAACCAGAATTCGAAGACGATATTATTCATAGAGAGTGGGGCAAAGAAGCAGGTTTACAGCTGTGAGTACCTCAAACAGTTTATCTTGTATTATTATTTATTAATTATTGTGTCATTTTTCATATGGACAACTATAAACCTACTTTCTCCCCACCCAGTATTATTTTAAAAGATTGGGTTATAAAGGTAGGCATAAGTAATGATGTCAAAATAGAGAAGTATATTAGATATAGAAGCATATCTTTGTTATTAGTAAACACAACTAAATATTTTCTGAAATAAATGTATCATCTAGTGTATTACATTTATATTAGTCATTTATAATTTATCAGTTTCCAGTTTATATTTAATTTATAATATTGTGGTTGTATTATCATCATTGATAAGTTGTATAGTTTATATTTGTTCTTACACATATTTAAATAACATAAAAATACAACTAATTTAATGCTGCCAGCGTGTTAGAAGAGTATTGTGTTACAAGAGGTGCATATCACGAATATAAGGACATCTGTTCTAGAGGTGACTTCATAAAAATATGTGGGTGAAAGTCAGACTCCTTTCATTTAAGGGACGTCTATGGTGAGAAAACTTGACTGTGGTGACATGAAACATCCACTAGAGAAATGTGATGGAAAAAGAATAGGAGAAGTGTGGCTGCTGCTGCGGAAATCAGCTGAGTCCAGCAGGCTGGGCCAAGATGAGCAGGTCCGTTCTGCAAGTGCAGTTGCAGAGCCGTGTGCAGTTGGAGAGGCATGCAGGGAGAGGCCAGGGAGAGCAGATCACAGTGGAAGAAGATCTGTCCTGATACTTGCCATATGGAAACAGAATAATAACACGTGGTAACTTGCCACATGGCTTCAGTCCATGAGGTGGCACCATGGAAAAAAACTGAGACACCATCCCTATCGTCCTTCTCCACTTTCTGCCAGAGGTCTCTTGTTTGTAGGGACCCCCGACCTTGCCAAGTGGGAAGAATTATTGAGGATAAAATTTCTCAGATCTCATGCCAAACGTTCTAAATCAAATCTTCATGAGATGAAGTCTGGGAAACTGTGTTACTAATAGGTTTCCAGGTTGTTGTGATCGTCGGGTACTTTTTGTGGCATAGCTTAATTCAGCATTTCTCAAAATGTGGTTCACAGACCAGTGGTGTCTGCAATGCTTACAAATTCTCAGACTGCCCCTCAGAACACTGAGTCAGAAACGCCAGAAGTGGGCCCTAGAAATGTGTGTTTTAAGAAGCCATCCAGATGATTTTCATGTGTGCTGACTTCGTGAATCCATGGATTATTGAGAAACCACATTAAACAGGATTTTTGGAGATGGAGGCCCAGGTTTGGGTGTTCTCAAAGGTTTCCTAGGGGGTAATAATATGTAAAGTGGTTGAGAGACACTGTAATAAATCAGAAGAGACTGTCTGAAGAACTTTTGGTTAATACAAGTTGACTGATAAACTAACTTGCAACATAAATGAAAGCCTTCCTCCAAGATTCTCTCCTATGTGAAATTAGGCAAAGTAAAGCACTTTGGGGGCCCACCCTAGCCTAGACCATCCCCCTCTAATCTATTTACCATGCAAATACACATCCTCACATCAACTGTTGCTTGTTGATTGAATTAGTCATTCAGTGCATGAGTCCAATACCTTTCAATGACATCTTTCCTAAAACAGACATAAGGGATGGTGTTTACATGTAAAACCCATACTTAAGTTTGTCACATGATCTTGCCCTAATTTCATCATTCAAGGAAAGATTGGACTACAAGTTGGGTGGGGGAGGGCGATATTATAGACAGGAGTAAATTTGAGTCTACTTTAATTTATTTAAAAAGGTAATTATATGCAAAATTTGGCACTTTATTATTAATAATAAATTACTTGAGGCCTGCCTCATAATTAATCGTGGCACACCATAATATTGAGCTATTTCAGAGGTGAGAACAACAGAATAACATGTATAGAAACTGGGTCAGGTTTTTGACTCCCGCTTGGAGTCCTTTAGCCTGACAAACACAAAATTAACTTGTCCAGGGAAGACCATGTGCAGACGGGTTAGGTCTTGTCTCTCTTAAGCCCTCCTTCCTTGTAGGGGCCTAAAGTGACCGACAGAAGGCTTCATTCATTACCCTAACTCCCATAGTGGGTTTCCTTTGAAACTAGACCCCTCCCTTCTTGAGTCCTAGCAGGAGTGCTTGGCAGAAAAAAAAAAGTATGCAAAGGAAAGATCTGTTAATTTTTTATATATCTAGCATGGAATTGGAATGAACTGGTACAAAATATTTGTTTATTGGATGATATACCAGTTGTTTTCAGGATTGCCATATCTGAGACCCTCGTTTTATATGTTGAAACAGAGACTAAGAGAGTTTGCCCCTACCCTCCCTGGTGGGTGCCATGATGTCCTAGGTGCAGGTCAGCTCAGAGAAAGCAGGGGTGAAGGGGAGTAGGAGGCTCTTCTCTCTGTGCGTCACATCTTGGGATTCTCACTCATTATCCAGAGTTCTGGAAAGCTGAACTCTTGGCTTATTAGAAGGCAAAAGAAACACTGTCACTGAGGGAAACAAAATCCTGAACTGAGTGAAAAAAGGAGAAAAGGACTGGGATCACTGGATATAAAGTAGAAAGAGAATAAGGGTAGAGCAATAACTGAATATAAATTCCAGGTCACTTGATAAAAGGATGTTATTTTTAGGTAAGACATTAAGCATCGACTTTTGTTTATGTAGATTCCTTTACAAAAGAAGCTATTATATGTACACTGTCACATAAAATAATTTATTATGTCATCCACTGCCATGAGCTTCTTAGAGAAGCCTTGAAAAATGAATGGAGGATTTGGGCAGGCAGATGAGGGTGGGACTCCAAAAAGAGGGAATAATAGTCATGTTTCCATATACTAATTCCCTTATCCTTTCTTCATTCACTTGACACAATTTGTTATTCACTGGCGTATTTATTGAGAGGTTACACAGTGGCTGCACCAGTCTGCACTCCCACCCACAGTGCACTAGGGCTCCCTTTTCTCCACATCCTCTCTAACATTTATTTGTTGCTTTGTTTATGATGGCCATTCTGACTGGTGTGAAGTGGTATCTCATGGTGGTTTTAATTTGCATCTCTCTGATGGCTAGTGATGCTGAGCATCTTTTCATATGTCTATGGGACATCTGTATGTCCTCCTTGGAGAAGTGTCTGTTCAGGTCTTTTGCCCATTTATTTTCTGCATTTTTTGTCTTGGTGTTGACTTGTGTGAGTTCTTTATATATTTTGGAGATCAAACCCTTGTCTGAGTTAGCATTGGAAAATAGGTTTTCCCATATGGTTTGGATCCATTTTCACTTTGAAGATGGTTTCTTTAGCCATGCAAAAAAATTTAATTTGATATAGTCCCATTTGTTTATGTTTTCCTTTATTTCCCTTGCCCTAAGAGATGTATGGGTAAAAATACTGCTACGTGGGATATCTGAAATTTTACTGTGTATGCTTTTCTCTAGGACTTTCTCAGTGTCGCGGCTTAAACAGAGAGGTTGATAATACACTAAGTATAGTGGAAATTTTAGTTTTATATTAGATATTTTATATTATATTTTATATCTTATATTATATATTATATTCTAATTTATATTAGAATTTAAAGGACAAACTAGACAAAAATTAATTATATAAATGTTTTGATTAAAATAAAAATCTTAATTCTACTACCAAATACACAGAGAGAGAGAGAGAAACAGATGAGAGAAAGAGAAAGAGAGAGAGAAGAATATGACTTTTATGTAGGATACAGAAGTTTTGTTATCACAAAACATTTGTGAAAGAAAAATAAACTTTCAGTAGAAAGTTACAAATAAAGCTTAAATTAAAATTTCTAAAACGTGCATCTTACAGAATATTTGCTATACATAATTAAATAAAACAAGGAATCAAAAACAAAAACAATTCTGGCCAGTTGGTTCAGTTGGTTCATGCATCATCCTGTACACCAAAATATTGTGGGTTCCATTCCCAGTCAGGGCACATACTGAGGTTGTAGGTTCAATCCTCAGTCCGGGATTGTCCAGGTGGAAATCAATCAACATTTCTCTCTCTCTCTCTCATTGATGTTTCTCTCCCTCTCCCTCTTTCTTTTCTCTGTTTCTAAAATCATTAAAAAAAAATCCTCAGGAGAGAATTTAAAAAAAAGAATAAAAAGAGAAAATAATTAAAGAATAAAAAGAGAAAATAATTACGTACTTGAGCAGAAAAGTTATTCTAAATAACAACATAGCCTAAAAATCAATCAAAATTAAAATGAATGATTTGCAGTTGAATAAAATAAATGTGAATATGTAAAAAATTAAAACGACAGTGGAGCTATAGTTAAGATCTATGGCTTTATATGATTTAATGAATAATTACTGAACACATAGAAAAAAAGATGGAAAGCAACAGAAAGAAAGGTAAATAAAGATGAGTAAGTTGTGGCGATCTGCTGTAGGTCAGTGTAAAGATTAATAAGCGCTAAGGATCTGCTGTGCAACGTTGTAGCTGTAGTTAGCAATACTGTATTATGTATTTAAAAATTTATCAACAGGCTTAATATCACATTCAGTGTTCTCATCTTAATAATGCAAAAGATAAAAGATTAAACACTATAATAGGAAAAAAGTAAAACTAGTAATGAAAACCAAAAGTTTTTACCTCAAACTGTTGAATAAAATGTATAAATCCCTGGCATGAATGAAAAAATAGAAAATACATTTATAGTGTTATACATGAAAAGTGTGTAGACCTATAATAAATATATTACTGGTGTTATACAAAAATATAAACACATTGTAATAAGTTAGAACAATAACTGAGGAAGAAATTAATAGTGTAGAAAGATATACCATTAAATAAGGATGCAGTCCAAAAAATTTTATATATACAGTTTATTTAAGCTTCAAGGGGCCAGTACATCTTATGCTGTTTACTTCTGAGCATAAAAAAAGAGGGAGATCTTCCCAATTCATTTTAGAAAAAGTAAGAAATTAATCATAGTAAAATATCATATGTTTACTTTTCTGCACAAAATTTACCGACCAAACTCATTTATTCAGAGTTAAAACAATGCAAATTACACAATTATAATCTGTACAATATTGGAATTTATTTATTTTATTCATAAGACATAATGGTAAAATTTGGTTTGTCCCAGGAATCCAAAGATTGCTAAATTCTAAGAAATAGAGTAGCGTGAGTGTGGAGGAATTTATAGTGGTTTTAGGTATGGACTCAGGCTGCTGGATGAAAATCCCAAAGATTCCACTCAAAGCTGTGTGACCTCCTGATGGACTGGCTTCCTCATTTTAGTGTGGGGGTAATGATATGACATACTTCAATGAGTTCATAAATGTAGAATGTTTAATTATACCTGGCTCAGAGTGAGAACTACATAAGCACTAGCTGTTAAACTGATAGCAAAATAAAAAATAAAAAATAAATCCCCACCTATGAGTGTGATGGTATAATATAATCCCCAAAAGTATTTGACACAATTTAGTCATTTTTAATAAATTGATTATAGGCAAAATGGAATAGTAAATATACCCTGAATATTATAAAATACTTATCAGAGACATCTAACATCTCAAATCATATTAAATGCTGAAATACTAAATACTCTCCTTCTGAGTCTGTGCCAAGACAGGATATTCACTAATATTTCTGGAGGTTACAGCTAATGCAATAAGATTAAAACAAAAAAGTGGAATAATTATCAGAAGGAAATAACAAACACCAAATTATTTAGTTGATCTGAGAGATATAAAATATACTTAAAACATCTGATAGACTACAAAAACAAGTTTTACAAATTTGAAGGGTACAAAATAAATATACAAATCTCAGTAGCTTTTTAATTTATATCAGTGAAACTAGCTAGAAAATAAGGCGTAATTAAATACTCCAATCACCCTCTCATCAAAAATTCTAATTTTGTGAGAATGACATATATATTATATATATATATACACACACTTAATACATACATGTGTATGTGTAACTTGAAAATTTTACTGAAAGACACTTAGATTGGTCTAAATAAATAAGTAAATGGGTAAGTCATCCAATGCATCAAAGTTGTTGCAGATTTATCCCCGGTTGGGGCACATAACCACGTGGTAGGTTCCATCACTGGCTGAGGCACATACTCGGGGTGAGAGGACAACTGATGAATGTTTCTCTCTTACATTGATGGTTTTCTCTCTGTCTCTGCCTTCCCCTCTCTCTAAAACTAATAAATATACCCTCAGGTGAGGATTAAAAAAACACAGGTAAATAAGATTTCAAATCTGTAGGGAAAGTAAGGCTTTTTCAATAAATGGTTTGGGGAGAATTAGCAAACTTTTGGAATAAAATGAACCTAGATCCCTGTTTCACAGTATATCTAAATATAATTTCTGGATGCATTAAATGTATAAATAGGTTTGTTCGTAGGCTTTGAAATGAATAGAACATTTTCTTTAAGACTATAGAGGCTTGAGGGGGATATTTGAAAATTTTTTCAAGGTGGAGTTTGTTTAATAAATTTATAGAAAAAAGAAAAGAAGAAGGCTTTGGAATACTGGCATGCAAGCAAATAATGAAAGTAATCAAAGTCCTTGAGGAGCAACGAAGGGACCAGCGATGCTGGTCACACCAGAGGGAGAGAGCAAGAGCAGTTCTTCATCTGCAGCCAGAGGGTCGAGACACTGAATGCACAGTTATGGTGTAGGGTGTCGTTAAGAAAAAAAAGAACTCAACGTATATTTTTCTCCATGAAAAAATATATCTTGTGAAGAGAGGAGAGAATGCCTCCAGAAAGGCACTTGAGAGAATGAATGGTCTTCATCCACGGAGGGGTGAGAGAGGTCAGAAACGCTGGAGCAGGGATACCTGGACCACTTGATGTTAAGGGCCTGAGGCTCTAAGTGCTGGTTTCTGTGAGTGTGTGAGCTTCCAGGAAGCTATTGGTTAGGTGTGACTATAATGCCTTCTGCTCCTATCCATAATAAACCTTTTTGAAATTGATGTGACCATATGTAAAACATTTCCTTATTTCTTCTCTGTAGTTCCAGTGTGTATATAGACTGTAGAAAACTTTTCAGGCCAGGAATTACTTCAGAAAGAAATTATTGTCTCCCACATATTTTTAGGAGCCTCTTGTGCTTATGGGACTGTAGGGGGAAAGCTACCTCAGCACCAGGGAGGTCTGATAAAAGTTTTGAAAAATTAACTATTAATTTGAATTTTATTTTCAATAATAGATCATATAAATGTGTCTTTTTTTCTTCTTTTCTTTACAAGCCCAAAGCATGGCCAGCTGACTCCTTTTGGGACAAAATAGCTGAAAGAAAAATAGGTGCTCTTAAGCTGAAACCTGCCATGCCAAGTTGTAAAGCACAGCAAATTTTCATGGTCGAGTGGAAAAAAACCCTGAAAAACCAAGCTTGTAATGGAAGTGCTGACAAAACCAGCTCTAGCAGCACAAACGCAGGACTATTACCAGGCCCTCAGGGTGGACTAGTTGATATCATTTGCACTTTAAGCAGTTTAGGTGTTAAATTGCATGCAATTGCACAGTGTGATAAAACACCCTTCAAAGATATGAAATAATCCCTCTTTTTTCCTGCACTATTTTCTTACAGGAAATCTTAACTCATAAATGGTAGTATTGGGTAATTTGTTTCTAGTAAAATGCAGCATAATCCATTTAGTTACAATACTTATCCCGTTCCAGTGGCAAAATGTAACAGGTGTAGCTTATACTCAATAGATGGTGAGCCTAATTCCGTAGGTTTGAGTTTAGATTCAGATTTTCCTTTTCATTATTCCTCTAGTAACAGTTAATGGCAATTTGAAACCATTTGACCAAAAGAAAACAAGAAAGTGGCCAGAAGTGAATTTTTTTAATGTAAAAATTTTAATGTAACTGCTCCTTTATTTGCTAAGATTGAAAACACAGAGAAAATAATCTGTTCCATTCTGGGATATACATGGCTTGCTTGCTCAATTTTGTTCACTAATCTCATTTTGGCTAAATTCAGTGAGCAACAGCTGTCATAGGATGATTAACCTACAGCTGGGCTGATGGTACAGAAATTAAATGAAAATGATTTAAAGTTTTTGGTAAAGCCTTCTTCAGAATGACAGGCTGTAGAGGAGCATTTTCTTTATCACTTTATAGAGATTGTCAGTCTGGAGTTGATTAACTGCACACATTATGGAAAGCTCTATCTCTTAATGGAAATGCCCCTAGAGGACTTTAAAAATATATTTTAGAACATTTTTTGAAATAAAGCCTTTTTTCATTTGATGACCTCTGTTAGAAAAAATGGAGAAATAATCTTCCGGAAAATTGGGAAAAGAGGAATTGCAGCAACCAATGAAAATGGTTGACCATAGAGATTGAAATATACTGTATTTCTTATGAATGAGGTTACTTATTAATCATTTAGATTAATTTTTTGGGGGGTGGGGAGATTTAAAATACTTTCTTATTATACCATATCGACACAGTAAAGTCAAGGACAACGCTTAACAACTAGCAAGTGTTTTATATTACCTTTCTAGAGATCTTGCACGCAAAATTCTTTCTGACAAAACAGAACTAAAAGTTGAAGGCAAACATAGATATCCATCCATTTATCCATCCATTCACCCATCCATCCATATATACATCATTCCATTTACCCATAAAACACTTATTTGCTATTTTTCTATGCAAGGCATAGATAAGTAGATGTTAGATAGGAAGGATAGAGCCATGAATAAAATTTGACCCTTGTCCATCTTCAAGAAACTTAATAGAATGGTGAGTGAGACATTTGATAGCAGTAAATGCATAATAGCAAAACTAAAATACAAAATCGCAAAAGTCGGCTATGCAGCAGGCAAATGCAGTTTTTACGAGTGCATTCAAAGTGAGTAAGATGTGATTGTTTACACGTATCACTTTCTAGGTAGCCAGGGGAACTGCAGGAACTCAGAAATAACACTCTCAACTCAGTGGGCTATCTGAGGAACCACCGGAAATCAGAACAATTGCTAGTGCTGATTGAACTGCACATGTATGGACATAAGAAACATGTGGCACACAATTTTTGAAATTTCAAAAAGACATTTATTTATTATTGAAGTTACTAAGTGAACTTCAAAAAATATGGCTGGAGGGTGTGGTAATCTTTTAAATACGTTTCCACTTAATTGAGCTAAGCAGAAAAACAGCCTCAGGCAAAGTTAGCCAGGCTGGAATCCATACAGGTGCTTGCATATTGAGAGTTTTGTTTTCCCTTAAGCATAATGGTGTTGGTCTATTGCTTAGCACGGAGATCGGTGCCTATTGTCCTAGATGAGGCTGGGAATATTCTTCAGCTCAATAGTTTGGATCCTCACAAAGTTTTGAATACCATTCAAGTAACATCTCTTAAGTGTATGTTTGTGTCCTTCAGTTTCGTGGTGTTTATTTACACCCATGCACACACGCAAATAAATGCATAGTTGTTCCCCTGCCAACATAAATAGCACCATTGTTCTGTAATTTGTTTCCAAATGTAAAACTAAAAAACTATCCAAGCCATCAATTGCGGTACCAATGCATTTTGAAAGATACCTAATAAATATAGAGGGGGGGAGGGTGTTGTAACAGACCTCGAGAGATTCTGACTATAGCCCTTGACAGCTGCAGTGCTTAAAAGTGAATGACTGGGTCCTTTATTTGAACAACAATAAAATAATTTAAATTAAAAAAGTGATTGGGGACTTCAAAAAGCCACAATCTCAATGCATAGGTGGTTTTGCCCTAAAGAGAAAGTACGTAGAGGATGGGTAGAAGGGGGCTTTCATGTTTTCCTTTCCAGTTGAGATCTTTCCCATCTTTTCAAGTGTTAGATATCTTTATGACTACAGCTTCAGACTTGTGGTTAACAACCTTTGAAATAGAAGGACAATTTTCATAAGATGTGTTTAGTCATGTTTCTCCCTTCATTTTGTCTGACCCAGTGGGCTCTTTCAATTTTAGTAATCAAGTCTTTAGTGAGATTCTCTTTTTCTTCTTTGATTTTCTCTTCTGTTCTGCTTCATTTTTTCTGGATATATATAGAATATACATCCATAAATATACATATATGCATATATCATCTGTGTATATATTGTATATGTTATCTTCCTTTTGAATCTCTCATTATCCTTATCAATTCATTCTGCTCTAAGAATACATATATAACTGATATTTTATTTTATTTACTATCTCCACAGCATCTTAAAATTCAGTATGTTTTTTCTTTAGTTGTAGAATTTCTTTATTTCTGAAATGAAGGTAATATTGCCCTTATGGTAGTATGTGAATTAAGCTTATTTTATTACTCCGTTGAAGATTAATTTTTTTCTGAGTTGTTAGAAATAAATATGTTTGCCAGTTAGGTATAAAGCTCTCTGTACATGCTGACTAAGCACATTCATTAATCAGTCATTCAGTTCTGGCCATGTCAAATTTAAGCTAGATCACTCCACAATCAAAATTTCAGCAAATCTTTCTTACATTGTTGGTGTGTTTTACTTTACAGCTACTGGTACATAAAAGCCCCTGGCTATGTATGTTTGACACTTTGACCTTTCAAAATATCTACCTCCACTTTTCTTCATTTAGTTATTTTGAGTTGAATTCTACTTATCTTTGATGACTATTTGTGCTGGAAATCTTATGCTTTCCTCCCAGACCTACTCTGCCCCTTTTCTGTTCTTTTCAGACCTGCTCTGCCTCTAGATGCTGATTCGTATGGACCACACACACCATGAGATGCCCATGTATTGAATGTAAACTCTAACTGAAAAATAAAATTAAAAAAAGAGGTGCCTTTGTCCCCTGACTTCTGGTTGGGTTAGGCTAATAGGGAGCACAGACAGGGCATCCCAAGGAGGGAAGAGAATGAAATTGGGATAGTTATGCCACAGGCACATTCCCTGTGGAGTTGCTAAGTGACTGTAGGTTTTGACCAAAGGTCAGACAGCCCTCTCCTTATCTCTCCTCATAGCCTTTGGTTTCCAGTAATAGAAACCTCTCTGAACTCACTCAGACTAAGGGGTGGTAATAATTTCCTGCTGTAAGTAGTGCTAGTTTTCCTGAATTCTGCCCATCTCCTGTCGATAATTCTTTCCACTAAAGTCTCTTCAAAATATTCAAGCTGAATGTGCTAAACATTTACTGATAGGACACTTACTGATATATTATTTTAAGTTTGCTTTATTCTTATTTCTGATATAGTCTTACTTTTCTCTTTACTTTAAATCCTCTGTGTCATTTTAAGTAGGTCTCCGAAAAACAGCATTGATAGGATTTTTCTTTTGTTCGAACTGCATATTTGTTTTTTAAAAGGGTTTTTTTAGTTCATTTATATTTATTATGAGTTCTGATATCTCTTATTTCTAACATTATTTTTTGCTTCTTTTCTTTCTGTTTGCATTTGTTTAATTTTTCACTTCTATGACATGATCACATTGGCTTTGCTCCTTTAAAAATCTCTTTAGTGGCTTGAAAATTTAAATCCAATTTTTTCTCCACTATTAAATATTTGACTTTGTTTTATTAAAAGTATAAAGAATATTGATAATCCAATTTTCAAACAAGATTTGGCTTCGGCATCTTTTATTCCAAATAATTCCATAATTCCATAACCACACCATAATTCCAAATATTGTTAAAAATAAAAAATTTTACTTCCAAAGTATCATGACAGCTAATCTACAACGAGCAACAAGGTGAGAAGACTGTAGAGGATAATTATAGTCTTGGAAGCACTGCAAAAGATAACTGTCCCTCTTCATAAAAAGCTAAAATTAATATTGTAATTTTTGACAATAACCACTTTCTTAGGTGCAACAATTGCATTATATGCTTTGATCACCAGTCAGAACACGCACCTAGAATGCGAGTTAAGTCCCTAGTCAGGGCTCGTACAGGAGGCAACCAATAGATGTTACTCTCTCCCATCAATGTTTTTGTATCTGTCTCCCTTCTTTTCTCTCTAAGATCAATAAAAATATCCTTGAGTGAGGATTTAAAAATTAAAAAAATAAAAAACAGTGTATATTATACAATAATATAGACTAATTTAAAAATATTTGATCTGGTTCAAGAATTATTTTATTCCTTAATTCACCATGTATTATTGAATGCCTACTGTGTACCAGGCATTAACTTACATCAATGAACAGATTAGACAAAAATCCCTGCCCAGGGCCAGTTTATATTCATGGAATAGAAGACAAACAAAAATAGTATGAACAATGAATACTATGCAAAAAATGAAGAGTATGCACAATGAACACCATGCAAGAATGAAGAGTATGCATTCTACTTTGGCTTCTCTCTTTTTTACTCTATTTTGAACTATTTATTTCAGGACATGAGTGAATCTTCTTGTTGTTTTTTTTTTAGATATTATTTTGTTTGATCTCTTCTGAAGTGTTAATGGCTGGCCCCACTTTTATAAGTTTTTTTAAAAAGTATTTCATTGATTATGCTATTAAAGTTGTCCAGTTTTCTCTTCCCTTTATTCCCCTCTGTCCTGCACCCACCTCCCACCAGCATTCTCCCCTCCCACCGAGTTCATGTTCATGGATTGTACATATAAATTCTTTTTTTTGGATGGAGGAAACTGTGCCCCAAAACTTAAAATTGTGTTTATTTTTATTTAATTATTGTTCAAGTACAGTTTTCTGTCTTTTACTCTCATCCCAGCCCACCCCCCAAATTCTTTAGCTTTTCCATTTCCTGTAGTATTCTTAACCTCCCCCTGTCTATTTTGTACCTACTATTTATGCTTCTTATTCCTTATACCTTTTCCCCTATTCTCCCCCCCCACCCATCGTTGATAACCCTCCATGTGATCTCCATTTCTGCAATTCTGTTCTAGTTGTTTGCTTAGCTTTTTTTTTTGTTTTTTTTTCCTTTGGTTCAGTTGTTGATAATTCTGAGTTTGTTGTCATTTTACTGTTCATATTTTTGATCATCTTTTTCTTAAATAAGTCCCTTTACCATTTCATATAATAAGGGTTTGGTGATGATGAACTCTTTTAACTTGACCTTATCTGAGAAGCCTTTATCTGCAAATGATAGTTTTGATGGATAGAGTAATGTTGGATGTAGGTCCTTGCCTTTCATGACTTTAATTCTTGCCAGCCCCTCCTTGCCTGCAAGATTTCTTTTGAGAAACCAGCTGATAGTTCTATGGAAACTCTCTTATAGGTAACTGTCTCCTCTTCTCTCGCTGCTTTTAAGATTCTCTCCTATCTTTAATCTTGGGTAATGTAATTATGATGTGCCTTGGTGTATTCCTCCTTGGGTCCAACTTCTTTGGAACTCTCTGAGCATACTAGAATTGTATGTCTATTTCCTTTGCCAGATTGAGGAAGTTAGTTGTTATTTTTTTCAAATAAGTTTTCAATTTCTTGCTCTTCCTCTTCTCCTTCTGGCACCTCTGTGATTCAGATGTTTGAAATTTTAAGGTTGTCCGGAGGTTCCTAAGCCTCTCCTCATCTTTCTGAATTTTTGTTTCTTCATTCTGTTCTGGTCTAATGTTTATTTGTTCCTTCTGCTCCAAATCGTTGACTTGAGTTCTGGTTTCTTGCCCTTCACTGCTGATTTCCTATATATTTTTCTTTATTTAACTTTGCATAGCCTTCATTTTTTCCTCTATTTTATGACAATATTCTACCACTTCTGTGAGCATCCTTATTACTAGTGTTTTGAACTGTGCATCTGATATTGGCTATCTCTTCATAGCTTAGCTGTATTTTTTCTGGAGCTTTTATCTGTTCTTTCACTTGGTCCATATTTTTTGTCTCCAAGTGCCTGGTGTGTAGTAAGGGACAGAGCGTTAGGTATTCGTCAGAGCAGGGCAACCCACCATTGCTGTATTGTGGTGCTATATGTGGGGGAGGGGGGCCGAAAGGAAATGGTGCCACTTGCTTCCCTCTCAGCCAGGTTTGTCACTTTCTCCACTATCCACAAGCAATTTGGGCCCTTCTGGTGCTGATTCTTGGGTGTGTGGGCTTGTGTACTCTCTAGGACTCTGTGGATCTCTACTCCCCATTTTGTACCATTCTTATTCTTTGCTTCTGTAAGGCTCAATAGAATAATAATGGCAGTGGCCATAAAAATGATGATAATAATAAGTAATATTTACTGAACTCTATATGTCAAGCACTGTTGTAATCATTTAAAAATTACTACTTATTTACATTTAATAACTTATCTACTTCTCACAAAAACCCTATGAGGTAGGTAAACTCATTTTTGGCATTTTACAGACATACAACAGAAACTGAGGGACCGAGAGGCGAATAGTTTTCTGAATGATCCTCCAGAATCTACAGTGTCTACTGTCTTTTTATGAGCCAACTACCAGTCACTAAATCATTATTCCTAAAATGTTTTTATCATGTAAAACTCATAGTGGAATTCTTAAATGTTAGTAAATTGCACATTTATTCATAATAATAGTCTTTCATTTATTGAGGATTTACTATGTGAGCGAAGAAGTGATATAAACCCATAGGTCAAAGTTTGAAATTTGCATATATTAGCAAGGGTTTTTTCTTTTTTTCCTTTTTGGCTTTAAATAAACATTTTATTTTGGAATAGTTTTAGATTTACAAAAAAAAGTGAAAATTTAGTACAGAGTTCCTGTATACCTCAGACCCAGTTTCTTCTGTTGTCAGTATCTTATGTCAGTATGGTATTTGTCACAACTAATGAGCTAGCTTTGGTACAATAATATTAACTAAACTCCATTTTTTAAATTATTGTTGTTGTTTTTATTAGCTAAACTCCGATTATTAGCTAAACTCTAAAGCCCTTTATCTGTTACAAATATTCTATATGAAAACAATAAATCTGAGGAGCATACTTTGCTCTAAGCCCAATAACTCACACAAATTTACTGTGGAAAATCTAGTTCTTTTTATCAGGTTCCCCCAAATATTTATGTAATCCTAAGGCAAATGTCCATGATGCACATTTGTCTCATTGTCACATCTGCCATTATGGACCCGTCTTGTCATGATTTCTCCTCTGGTTGCCCCCTTGTCGTCTGAAAACACAAGCCAAGACTCCCTTCCACATCATCTTAGATTCTGGGTCAACTCCTATTGTAGGAACCAGCTCATTTCTCTTAAATTGAAGAAAAAGAATCTTTAAACTATTCCTTGTGAATGTCTTGTTTCTGCTCGTGGTATAAAGAGTAAACAACTGTCATATTAATGGAATGAAGCTTAAATATTAAACAATCCTCAGATTTTCAATACACCTTGGAGATTTTCCTCATCCTATATACCCTCCTTTTCCAGATCACCAACTCTTGTTTATTTTTCCTTTGCAACATTTTGGTTTTTTTTCCTATCTTTCTCTTTTCATTCTGTTGTGTAATAGTCCAACATTCAATCTTCATATTTATCTATCTATTTATTTATTTAAATATCTATCCTTATTAAATTTGGGGGTAACTTTGGTTAATAGGATCATATTGGTTCCAAGTGTACATTTAAAAGGATGCATGCTCACTATTGAGCACCAGGATAATTAGATATAAATTGTAAGTTGTAGACATAAATGGTGGATTGATATTATCTTTGTTTTTTTAAGAGCTTCCAAGAGATAGTCTAGAGTTTAATGAGAATCCCCCCTCACATTACCAGAATTCAGCATGGTATTTTTTTAAATTGTTGTTCTATTACAGTTGTTCCAGTTTTCCCCATTGCCCTCCCTTGCCCTGTCCACCCCAACTCCCACAGCATGGTATTTTCTTCCTTATAGAGTATCTTGTACATGCTTATTTACATTATTTATTATCATTGGGTAAACTGGATTGCAGTGAAATCATGGGATTTCAACTATGAATAGCATTGCCATTTATTACGCTGGTGACTTCTTTTGGAGGAATTGGATAAAAAAACTAGAACAAGTTTAAGTTCACAGTTTTAGAGTAATAGCCACTGGAAATATGCTCTGACATAAAAAATGCAAATGATTTTACTATTTCGGTATTATATTTTGGGATTGTTTCAGTGTGTATGAAGTGAGCTTGGACAAAATTCATTTAAAATTTTTACGTATTGATTTGAGGGAAATAGGGAGCAGGGAGAGAGAAAGAGAGGGAGAGAGTGAGCACAAGTTTGTTGTTCCACGTATTTATGCATTCATTGATTGATTCTTGTACATGCCCTGACAGGGGATTGAACCCACAACCTTGGCATTTCAGAGCTATGCTCTAACCAACTGAGCAACCTGGCCATAGTCCTGGACAAAATTTCTTTGAGTGTAGCAGTGCCCTTTGTTTTTTTGTTTTTGTTTTTGTTTTTGTTTTGCAGGAATAAGGCTTCGGTGTAAAGCTGTGTAGAGTCATGTTGATCTTAGATGGAAAAGAATGCCTTTGAAATATACACTCGTTGTGAATGGACACATCAGGTGGGAGTGTGAAGTCTTGCCAATCATCCCTCTGCACTCCCCTACCTTCTAAAACAAATTTGTTTCCAGTTTAACCAAATGCCAGGAGTCAGCTTTGGTGTGTTTTTATGGTTTTAGTGGCCACATTGCAGACCTGTCTTAGGGCTTGTCTGAGATCCAAGCTGTGTTTCAAAAATGTCTGTTGTCGTTTAATATTTTTTAGATGGGATGACTGGAGGACTGGTTAGACATCTCCGGTTATTTTAAAATACAATGGTTAAGTGAGGAGGAGAGAAAAAAATATGTTCTTTGGCCAATTCTGTGTCCAAATCTTTCTTCATTTTGGCTGGGAGTGGGGTCCCTGAGGGCTAACAAATACACACCTTCCCCTTTCCACCCATTCCCCTCCCTTCTCACTTCTCTTTTTCCTTTATCTTCCCTCTGTTCTGTTCCCCACTCATGCCGACTATTTGCATCCATTAAACTGGTTGAGGGCTTCCCTTGGGGCCAGATTATCCCAGATTATCTTTCACCTTAGTTTACTGGTCACTGCTTTGAGTTTTTTGTAACACTGGGCAGAATGATCCTTCCCAGATTTAGATGGAGAATGAATGGGGCTGGTTGGAAGGTAGAGAGCTCTTCTTACATGTATTGCAACCGCATTTTCCAGAGTTCTGTACATTGGAGAGCTGAGTGCCAGTCCAACTATTTTACAAGTGGCCCTTTGATTCCCATTTTGACCTTGTTTCTTGCTTATAGGTCCAAAGGTGTCACATTGTGAGGACAAGTAATGGTAACCCTGTGTTCTAACATTCCTGAGCACAATCTCATAAATTTCCTGCAAAATTTCACCTCAGTCCTAAAAAGGGATGGTTCAGCTTTCTTCCAAGTCTCCCGGGGGGGGGGCATGGAGGTGGGCCAGTCTGGAGGTGTTGAGAGAAGCACTTCACTGTGTTCCGATTCCATGTTATCCTTCAAATTTATGCTTAGTGGGGAAAGCCCAGGTGGAGACTCTGAGAACAGACTTGTCATGGCACCTCCCTCTCTTATTTTGTTACCCTGAGAATGCCATTCCTCCCACCAAGGAGAAGTGTGATTGCTTGCATATGCCATCTGCTTACAAACCCCTCTGAGCTGAAAATCTCCCCCAAAAGGTTTATGTAAGCCCCCTGTGAACTCAAACCACTATGTTTTGCTCAGCTCAAGTAAACATCGAGAAAGTATCTAAGCATTTGAACTTATAATAACATATTTATCCCAACACATGAGGCTACTCATCATTGGTGTATGTGTAATATATAATTGCAGCATGCAGAAAACAAACAGCTCTCGATCAGAGAAGTCTCTGGATCCCACGGGGCACTAATCATCTACCAAAAATAGAGATGGTTGGGGAAAATAACTTATAATTGCATTGGCAATCCACTATTAAAGTATAATTTCATGTTGTTTTCATTTCTAGCAAATAAATAATGAAAAACTGATTTGAAAAAATTGCTTATTGCACTTAGTAGCAGACTCAAACATGAAATCTACAAATTGAAAATGTATACATATTTTATCAAGCATGCATTTAAAAAATCTAGGAAAAATATGCACACATACACATATGAACTTTTACTCTTAATTTATAAATAGCATTTAGTTTATACTCCTTATAAAATTTAAATTATACTCTTAAAATATAAATTTATACTCTTATAGATGAATATTGTGAATATATGTATAGATTTCTCTGTAACTGTTTTTAAATATTTATATTTATGAAGACCTCATTTTGATATATGTTCTCAAGATGAAAAAAATTACATTTCAACCATATGAGGTTGCAGGTCAGCCAGCTAGCTGAGCCTGAAATTACATACCAATAAATATTTGAACCAAAGACTTTATGTCAAAAATTGTATAGGCTTAATCAAGGAAGGATACAAATGATAACGTAGAGAAAATAAAAGTAACTAAAGATAGTGGGTGACAAGTACCCCTCAGCAAACACTTGCTTGTGTCTCCCCTGGTTGCCGTTTCACTGGAGTTTGCTCACACAGTGGGGTCGGGATGGCGGCATACCAGAGAACTCCCTATCACCACTAAAATATCCATGTGAGTCTGATTTTAAACTACCTTAGGGCTAGTTGTAAATTTGACCACAATGAAAAAGTAAGCCATTTGCTACTGCAACAGAATAAAAGGCATCGTGCAAAATTAAAATAGTAGCTACAGTAACAGATACTTAGAAATGAGACCTTATTTTCCAACTTGTGGGAAGGAGGCTCAGTGTGTCCTCTAAGGATTTTTATGGGGGTAGGACATTCATAGATGTGGTAGGTAGATGTGGCCCCTGATAATCTCCACACTCCAGGATGTCACTGCAGAGGCCTGTGGTACCTTTCGGTGCTAGAACACACTCGGTGGATGCTTTACCATTAAAAATGGGTAAGGCAGACTTCCCAGTTACTGAGATGAACTACTAGGAAAACACATTTTGCTGAATCATCCACTTGTAGCAAGAGGTTAATAACAGTTGACCCTGTAGGTCAAGAGACACATTCAAAGATGGCTCCAAGAATTTCCTATCAGAAGAAAAGCAACATTTTGGGCAGAAGCTGCACAGTATGCTAAATTAGATTGACTAGTCAATTAAAAAATAGATTCCTAAGGAGTGTCACCTTTTGAATTTATAGTTTGCTCACCAATTGGCAGGGGTGGTGAGTACTAAGGTTTTATCGGTGAAATGGGTGAAATGAGCAGAACTTCTAGTGGCTGGTAATGTTGGAAGGTAGGTTATGGAACGAGCATTGCTTTATGGGTTTGACAGTAAACCAGTTTCTATAGTTAAATATGGAAAATAGAAGTCCAAGTATGGGAAGAGAAAAATCTAAGACAGCTCTTTGTGTGGGTTTTACATAACAGATAACCTTTTAAATAAAGTGATCTGCATTGGCTCGTGTAGACTGTGGGAAGGCTTGGCGAGGAACGCTTTTGGGTATATTCAAGTCTGTATAAATGACTCCCAATGTGTCATCTGAAAGCTGTTAGGATTGAAAAAGACACTGGAACCAATTCTTTCTTTTGTCTCCAGGAGGATTTGAACAGCCCACTCTCCTGGACTCAGAGAGAAGTTTTTTCACACCTCTTCCAAAGACACTGGTGCCGGAAGCGTGCTCTGGGATGTATGTACGAAGCAGCTAGTGCAAAGATAGCCTCGCCGGGGTGTCCCCAGAGGCCTTTCAAGGGCGGTAGTACAGCGATGCAGCACCCGCATACCCGCCCGCGCTGTGAGGCCTCTCTGCCATGTATTGTGCCACATTTCGGGATTTGGGTCACAGAGGTTAAAGACACTTTATGAAGCAAATTCTCTTTACTACATAGGGATTGCTGTCCCTGACTTTTGGCTTCTCGGTATCTTCAATGGGAATAAGATGGACTGTAACGCTCAAATGAAATAATAAAAACATTTCAAACCTTGGTAAGTGCCGAACGTAAGATATTAAGGGCTGGTATAAAAACTCAGTTTCCGGAAGAAAGTATGATAACACGGCATTGTGAACTGAGTCCCGTCTGCAGCGGGTTTAAGGGCACGCGCAGTCCAGCTTTACGGGGTCTGCAGCGACGCCCGTCAGGTCAGAGTAACCTCACTCCAGGTCACTGGGCTGGCTTTGTGGTCCGCACAAGACTTTTTCCTTTTCACATAATAGACCAGCTGGGGGGCTGTATTCCAGGGCCACCAAATTTGATACAATCCCAAATTACTTATGGCCCTCTGAACCCACATAAGCATTTGAACTGTGCATTCGAGAACAGTGTTGTTAAAAGGGAGGAAGGGGCTACTGGGGAACATAGGTCCCCAACCATTAAATACGTTCACTAATATGACCATTAACCTAGCACCATTTCAGGATATGAAAGAAAACAAGAAAAATCAAGTCTATACTGACACCCAGGTGTCTGTGCTTCTAGAAGCTCACCCCACTAAGGAGGTGAGCAGCTGCATTCCCACCTGCAGAAAATTCTGGGTGGTCTTGAAGTCCTGGAGGCCAGCATTGAGCACAGAGCTTTACAACAATTAGCTGGGAGGTAAGAGTCTGAGTAGAGGAGTATTTCACCAGTTTTTATACAAACAGTCCCGCATCAGATGTTACTTACAAAATGTATATGTTTCTAGTTTGTTTTTTCCAATTTCAGAGTTTTGTTTCTTTAACTTTATCATTTCTATTCTAGTAAATATACTATCATGAAATTCATTAAAAAATGAAAGTAAAAGCAACTATATTTTTACACTTTTGATACATATGAATTTACTTTTCAGAAAGGTTATATACTCCTACAAATTCAGTTTAAGAATTATGTCCTTGCACTTTTACCAACATTGAATAGTATGCTAATTTAGTAGATGAGAAATGTGACTGAGATATCTTTATTGTTACTCATTTGTGAATTCAGTATTTATATAATCTGAACTAATGTTAAGACTTCTGGTGGAGAAATCCATAACCTGAGTTCAGTGACAATCCATTGCTAGTACATTATTGTTGAATCCAATCTACTACATTTCTCACACATGGATCACCAACAATAATGGGTAGTATTTGTGAAACATTGAATGCACACCGTGCACTTTGGTGAGGACTTTCAGACACCACACATCGAGTCTAACTGCTCATCCTCTAGCCACTTGTCTACTTCTCAACATCCTTTGACAAACTTAATAAAAACCCAAAACTTATTGCCTCCAGTGGGATACCCTCCCCCAATTTTTGCCTCAACCTACTTGAATACAGATTGTATCTGCCATTTCACAGAGTCTGAAGGACACAATCTCCTTATCACCTAATTTAAAAGAGAATTTTAAATCTCTTATCTCCCTCCGCACCTCAGTAAGCATTCAAAGTTGCTTTGAAGAGTGCTTTGAAAAGGATTTAAATGGGTGAGTCACTTTTTCTATTGGTTTCTGTGACACCGTAATCTGGTTCACCTCCCTCCCTGGGGTAGCTTTTTCAGCCTGTTCTCTGTGGTCTCCTTCTTGTCCTGTCATCCAGTCAAGGTGGGAATACCCAGTGATCCATTAGTGATCCTCTTCTTGCCTTCCACATTTTCCTTACCAGGAGAGCTCTTCATAGAACGTTAACCCCATAAATGCAAGGGATTTTACCTGAAAAATTTTCAATGTTGCATTCCTAACACTTAGGAGAGTATTTGGTTCATATTAGGTGCTCAGTAACTATTTTCTGGATAAATAAATGAATGAAAAATCTAGGCTCAAAGCATAAGTGTCATCTCTATGTTGATGACTTTGAAATGATAACTCCCTGCTGGACTTCAGCTTGTGAACCTCAGAGCTGTGCTTCTGATCACAGGGTTGGCAAAACTCTTGATAACTTTGACCTGTTTGTTTTTCAGTCATCTTCATCTCATGACATAGTTAAGTGGAAGACCTAATATTTGTTCTTGATTCCCTCCCCCACTTTTAATGCATCAGAATGTTCCTTTCAAAGAGGGCCCAAGGTTGGGGGGGGGGAGGCTGAATATAGCAAAGCATATTCCATATAGCCCATGATTGGAGATTGAGAGAAGGGGATGGTATGTTGGTTAAGATATTTTTCATAACAATAGCAAGCTGATAGCTAGTTGATAGCTGTGCTGCTGCCCCAGGCAATCTTTGGGAGCATTCAGTGACTCCTGATGTAGCAGAGAGAGCTTGTACTGTGCCTGTGAGAGAGGCAGGGAGGCAGAGGTTCCTGTGTCATGGGGTACTCTTGCCCTGACTAAAGATGGCAGCCAGAAGAAGGTGAAAGATATGAGGGGACTGGCAAAAGTAGCACATTGCAGAAGAGGCCAGATAATGAGGTCATGCAGGAAATTCTGGGTCAGCATTTAAAAATAAGGATGGGCTGAGAAAGAAGGGTAGCAGCCATGCAGTTTGAAAGTTTGAAAGTGTGTAAAAGGCCCCTCAGTCTGCCGTGAGGTCTGGTGTGTAAGGAGGTTCCATGCAGTTTGGAGTAAGGAGCTGCCCCGTGGTTTTGGATTAAGAGCTGGAGTAAGAAAGAGGAGACCCACTGGGAACTGTGGGGACCTGCCTGACCACGCACAGATTAGTGGCAGATGCAGGGACGGCTGAGCTGTGGACTTCTGCTTCTTCTGAGGGACAGTACCTCGGACTGGTGGATTCTGAATCTGGCCTGGGTTGGCAAAGTGGGGCAGGATTATGTGTTTTGGGGTGTTTCAAAGGGGTGGGACTCAACGGCAGAAATCCACCATTATTCTGAATCTGTAAAACTTTTAAATAAATAACCTCTTTCCTTTTCCACCAAGTCTCGCACTGGGCGTCCCTCTTCTCACAGGGGGCAACCCCCACAGCTGCTCCAGAGCTGCACAGGCAGGGTTCTGTAACACCTTTAGCATTATTCTCAACACATCCCAACACCATTCACCTTTGGTTCTACCTGCTTTGGTTAAGTCCCCCTCACCTCCTATCTGAAACCTTAAAACAGATTCCTTGCTCCCCAGCCTCACACTTACTTACCTTTTCACACTACCCATACAGAAGAACCCTGGAGTGTTTACAAACATCATCTTGCTCTCCTGTGTGGTAGTTTCTAAGGGCTTTCTCTGCACTGATTAAGGAGTCTAAATTTCTTACCAAGACCTATAAGATTTGAATCATCCTTAAAATCTATTTAGGATGTAGATCACAGATACATCAAGGATCAGTTTAGGAACTGGATCACAGATGCGTCACGGTTGGCAAGATATAGGAGTTTGCTATGTTTTTAGGTGAAAGGTAGTAATAGCCAATGGCTAGCTCATCTGATTTTTTAGTTCCTGGTTTTATTTCCTGAGAGTTGGGGCTTTGGGGGGATGAGGGTATCGTCACAGGGCACTTCACAACTATTAGGACAGGTACTAAGGGAAAATTTAATGTCAATCAATAGTGCACAGCACTTAAGTAATACGTAAAGCAAATGCTTAAATATTGTATTTATTCTTAAAGTAAATAAATAGGAAACTGCAACATCAGAAATGACCACAGGCTGTTGCTATTTACCCACAATTTGGGGGATTCGTAGAATTTTTTATTATACAGGGGTTATTTTTTATGAAATGTAATTTCACTGGTCTACATTGATTAATTTATTATACATATTCCATGTTATATGCACACGATTATGAATATTGAATGTATATAACACATGTATCTTCACACTAGTTCTGTTTAAGGACTTTTTGTTTACCTGTGAAAATAAAATTTATTTTAATGTCTAAGTACACTAGAAAAAATAATGCAGAATATATGAACTTTACATTTTTCATTGTTGATAGACTATTTAAAATGTCTAGTATTTTCTTTTGCACTTTCACAATTTGACATGCACTTACTCTATATACATTAACTATTTTTGAAAAAAAGACATCTTATGTCCATAATCATATGCATATCTACAGCACATTTTAAGATGTCTCAAATCCTGGAATTTTTATCTCATCTTGGTATTTACTACTGTCTCATTTGCCTTGTTATTAAATGTTAAACCCATATTGATTTTTAAATTGTCAGTCTCTTCAAACATGTCTAGCTTATTGCCTTTAACCTTTTTTAAAATTTTAACATATTTGTGAGAAAGAATGAAAAGTTTAAAGAAATTAACTAGTCAATTTACTAATCAAGGCTGTCCACTTCATGCTTTATAGAGATAAAGTAACATGGTAATTTAGAATTCAGTATTTTCTGTTTTTAATCTTAAATATTAGTATACAAATAAACTTGCTTTTGTACTTGGTGTATTTTACACAATAGAACCCAGCTATTAAAATGTTTTTAAAAGAAAAAAATTATTTGTTGTTAATTAAATGACTTTCAAAATCAATCCTTTAATTTCCCTTGATTATGACAAACTTCCAGTTCTTTGAAATCTTTAGTTAAAAGGTGCACATTAAAATAGCCTGTCATTAATTCCAGACCAGCTCACAAGTTTGCATCCTCCGCAATTGCTAACAGAAACTTTAAAAAGATCACAGTTACTTTTTAAAAATATGGACACATGTATGCCCATGTATAATGTGCAGTCTAAATTTCAAATGCAGATTTGACTGTTGAAACAATGACTCAAGCTCCCTGTTAAATTTGATGAAGGGCTCTGTAAAAGGCTACTGGGGGTACGTTGCAAACGGCAAGGCTTAAACTTTCTGGTAAGGAATAATGTGAAAAGAAAAATCTACCATGGGTATGAGTTTTAAAATTGTCGTCGTTATTTTCCCCACTGACCATTTTCATGTTTCGTTAACAAATGTAAAGTAAGGTGAATGATGACTTGTGCTAAAGAAAAAACTTCATGATTTTTAAAACATTAAATTAACTGAGGTAATGTTGGTTATAATACATCTGGATACTCTAGTGGGTGCTTGCTACCAAAATCCAGTCTCCCTCTGTCAGCAGGTATTTCCCCTTCCCCTCCTTTCTCCCCCACAGCCTCCCACTCTGCACCATCGGCCTGTTGTCTGGATCTGTGAGTTCGTTTTGTTTATTCATTTGTTGCTTTTTGTTCTATATCCCACATATGAGTGAAATCATATGGTTCTTGTCTTTTTTCCATCTGACTTATTTGTATTGTGTGATAATTAATGTATTATACAGGTCTACTACTGTAGCTCTCCATCAATTGATAAATGAACCAAGATGATGTGGTTATGTATATATATGACAATATTATATATATAATATTATACATGTATGTAATATATATATGAAATATTGTCATTGCAACAACTTGGATGGACCTAGAGGGTATTATGTTAATAAGTTGGACACAGAAAGACAAATACCAAGTGATTTCACTCACGTGTGGAGTCTAAAAAATAAAACAAATGAACAAAGAGCAACAGAAACAAACTCATAGACACCGAGAAAAATTGATGGTTGTTAGGGAGGAGGATATTGAGGGGACTGGACAAAAAGGGGCAGGGGATTATGAGGTACAAACTTCCAGGTACAGAATAGGTCACAGGGATGTACCGTACAGCATGGAGAACACAATCAATACCATGATGACTGTATGGTGACATACTAGACTTAATATGGTGATCACTTTGTAAGATGTATAAATGTCAAATTACTGCTGCACATGTGAAAATAATATAATATTTTATGTCAACCATAATTAAACATAAAATAATTTAAAATAATTTCTTAACTACAGCACTAAGTTGGCTTTGCAAAAAAGCTTTAAACACTTTAAATTATGAATATTTTTAATAAACTAAAAAGCATAAAGAATTATAAAGCAATAACTTGTGTTTGTAGTCCCAAGATTTATATTGATTTATTCTATTCTTAGAATAAGTAGGTATGGAAAAAAGAAAATTTAGAAATTATTTTTTCATGATAATGGACAAATATTTTTGCTTTACCAAAGTTATATAAAATCTAAGTCACAAAATGATTAATTTTAGTTAATCAGAAAATCTTGCATCATTAAAGTACAGTTTCTAAAGAAGAATCAAATGGATATTTTAGGAAAGAAATTTTGTAAAAAAATTTTTTTATACTCATTTAAAATTTTTTGGCTTTGATTTTATTTCAAATTTGAAAGTGTAAAGATCCAAATATAAACATGAAATTAGAGTTAGATGCTTGAATTTGAACCTATGACTGATCTTGACATCAAGTTTAACTTTATTGATTACAGTTTCTAGAACATGTTGCATTTTGTTTACGTGTGTTATCAGAACATGAACTATACCGGAGGGTGGGTGAGTGTTTTCTGTGTAGTGACTCCTTATTAGCAGCATTATTTTATACATGTATGCTTCATTTTATTTTGTAAGAGAGAGACGAATATGTTATTTTATTCTTGGTCCTAGAGGCTAAGTGATGTATTATTAAGGTAGTTTGTTATCTCAGAATCTAAATTTTTGCCCAAATTATGAGAATAAAATATATTCATTTATCCTTGAATGTATTCAAGGATAAATTTCACAGGTAAAACAAAACTTTGTGAAAGGGTTTTCCTATATTAGTTATAAAGCAGTATTTTCCAAAACTGTGTACCTAGTGAAATAAAAATAATTTTTCTGATAAAATTATCAGACAATATATTTCCCAATAACTGGTAATGTTTTGTATAACAAAAGTATTTCTGAAAAATTATAAATTCCATTTGATGTATTATACTGGCTCATTGATCTATAAATTACTAATGATATTCTAGATATCAAATCCTAGCTTACAAATTACTTGCTCTCTTAATCAGGATTTTTTTGATTTCACAAGTCAGAATTTCTGTGTTTCTTGATTACTTGAGTTGCAAAAATTTAATTTGTGCAAGCATTAAATACTTTGCAGATGTTAACTAATTTTAGTCTTGTCACCCTGTAAGCTGTGTTTGGTTATTATCTTCTTGTACTGATGGGGATGTTGAGAACAGATGAGTAATATGCCAGGATTAGGGACCCTGACAGTCAAGTTCTCAAGCTGACACTCTTAACTGCTGTACCACCTTATTCCCTAATGTAAAGATGAGGCCAGCCTCACCATTTATGTTGAGTAAAGGAAAATTATATTGGACAATCCACTCAAAAAAATCTTTCTGTCTAGTCCAAAAACAGAAAACACTATGTGTATTTATTGAAGCACTATTGTGCACAAAAGTTACAGTCAGGTTCTAGAAAGATAGGAATACACATAGTCTTTGTCCTTAAAAAAATTCTAGAAACCTAGTTGGGAAAATGAATGTATTTATAAATAAATAAACAACAGCATATTGTGATAGCATAGAGAAAGCCATAAGCATTTTAATGCAAGGTTGGTAAAGAGATTGGAGATGAAGAAAGGAGTCAATAATATTATGAGGGTCTGGCATAGAAATTGAGATAACATGCACATTTGACACCAGTCAGAGTATTTTCTTTTTTCTTTTTTTAATATATTTTATTGATTTTACCATTACAGTTGTTCTATTCCCCCCCTTCATTCCCCTCCACCCACACACTCCCTCCCCCACCATTCTCCCCCTCTTAGTTTATAACAACATGTCTCAAGTTCTTTAGATTCTATATTTCCCCTACTTTTCTTGCCCTCGTTCCTATCTATTTTCTACCTACTGTCTATGCTATTTTCTGTACCTTCTCCCCACTTCTCCTCCCACTCCCCTGTTGCTAACCCTCCATGTGTTCTTCATTTCTATGGTTCCTCTCCTGATCTAGCTGTCCTCTTGGTTTGCTTTTGTTTTAGGTGTGGTTGTTAATAACTGTGAGTTTGCTGTCCTTTCACTGTCCATATTTTTCATCTTTTTCTTATATAAGTCCCTTTAACATTTCATATAAGGGCTTGGTGATGATGAACTCCTTGAACTTGACCTTATCTGAGAAACACTTTATCTGTCCTTCCATTCTAAATGAAAACTTCGCTGGATAAAGCAATCTTGGCTGTAGGTCTTTGGATTTCATGACTTGGAATATTTCTTTCCAGCCCCTTCCTTCCTGTAACGTCTCTTTTGAGAAATCCGCTGACAGTCTGATGGGTACTCCTTTGTAGCTGACTGTCCCCTTATCTCTTGCTGCTTCTAGGATTCTCTCCTTCATTTTAGTCTTGGCTAATGTAATGATGATGTGCCTTGGTGTGTTTCTTCTTGGGTCCAACTTCTTTGGGACTCTCTGAGCTTCCTGGATTTCCTGGAAGTCTATTTCCTTTGCCAGACTGGGGCAGTTCTCCTTTATTATTTGTTCAAATAATTTTTCCACTCGTGGCTGTTTCTTTCCCCCTTCTGGTACCCCTATAATCCGGATGTTGGAATGTTTAAAGATGTCCTGGAGGTTCCTAAGCCTCTCCTCATTTTTTTGAATTCTCATTTCTTCATTCCTTCTGGTGGGATATTTTGTTCTTCCTTCTGGTCCATTCCATTGATTTGAGTCCCAGTTTCCTTTCCAATACTATTGGTTTCCTGTGCATCTCCCTTCATTTCAATTAGTTTAGCCTTCATATGTTCCTCTAATTTGTGACTATAATCAATCAGTTCTGTGAGCCTCCTGATAAACAGTGTCTTGAACTGTGCGTCTGAGAGGCTGGCAATCTCTTGGTCACTTAGAGTTATCGGCTCTGGGACTTTGAGTTCTTCTTGAGCCATCTTTTGGGCTGTTCATGCCTGTTACATATCAGGATAGGAGCCCTAGGTGTTCACCAGAGCAGGACAACTAAGTCACTGGGTTGTGACGTTGTATGTGGGGGCGGGGTCAAAGAGGAGCAATGGCATCCAGTCTGCCACCTCCCGCTGCCGACGCCACAGGTGATGCAGCTGCCACTGTCACCGGGGCCCGCGTGTTTCGTCCCACTGCACTCGAGTGTGCCACTGGGTTTGCCCTCTGGGGCCTGCGTGGTCCATCTCACTGTGCTCGAATGTGCGACCGTGGTCAGTCTGCCCCACACCCTGACTGTGTCTGGGCTACCTGCGCGTCTAGGTCGGGGGATCTGTCCTGCCCGACCCTGCTCCGCTGCTGGCTCAGCTCCTCTTACCGTCCCGGTTGAATGGTTCGTTGTTGTCGGACTTCCGTATAATTCAATTTTCTGGTCTTTGGCTGTGTCTTTGTTCTCCAAACCTTTGTTGTATTCAAACTTGGTTGTGGGAAAGGCACAGTGTTCCCACCTATGCCTCCATCTTGGCAGAAGTCCCAGAGTATTTTCTTAAAACAAGAATAAGCACAAGAAGCACAAAAAACTTGGTAAATTAAATTCTCACTTATTTTCCAAAAGACAAGAGAGAAACTGAATATAGTTGCCATCCCTGTTCTTTGATATACCCACACAAATACACAGAGAAAAATATAAATCACCATTTTTTAAGATGAGCCATGGCCTACACCTTTTAAGGTGTAGGAACAATTCAAGGGGCAGGAAGAATCTCCACACCATCAGGTAGAGTGCTCAGACTTTTTAGCACAGTTCCGACAGTGGGACCCTACAGCCTGTGAGACACTCAAATCTCAAACTGTGTGGCAGAAGATTACTTCAGGTCCCATGGAATATTAATATAAAGAGTGGGCCATAGCGACTTCTTCCTTGACAGAGGTAGTTTGCAGAGGCAGTAAGTACAGAGATATCAGTCCCATTTTCTCTAGTTTTGTTGACATGATAGCAGTAAGTGACATTTAAAAATTATTACTAAATATTCCCTCTAATTAGTATTTTTGTTTTTTGAAGAACTTCAGCATTAGCTCACAGGGAAACAACAGTTTTTTTTTTTTTAATTTTTAACCTTAATTTTGAGAATGACATTTTCTCAAGAAGGCATTAAAAAAATTACCTGCTTGCTTCCAGAATGGCTTTAAAAAACATATATATAAAGTATATACAATGCCTTGAACTTGTAAAAAGTATATACAAATATGCTTTTAAATTAAAGAAAATAATTTAAACATAAAAATACTATCACAGAAGTAAGTACATTAACATTGATTAAGTCCTACACTAATAGCTCAGAGATTCCTGGCAGCCGATAACAAGAAAAGGGTAAATTTCATAACTCTAATTACCTTGTAAAAGATGTAGCTTTTTTCTTTAAAGGAAGGCATTTTGTTACTAAAATCTAAAAATCATATATAAGGGATATTCAAAGAGAATATGTAGAAGTTATTTCCAATGATAGTTTTATACAATTTGTCCTGTATAAACTCTTGATGAAAACCAAGGGCATCACATCAAAGTCTTAGTAATTTGTAAACTATTTGTAATAATATTTTGTTTGTAAATCATTAGAAATTGTTTACTTAGTAAATCTATTGCTGTGGTGGGAAGGTAGACAGTGTGGTCCCAGTTTACAGCTTCTGATTGAATTTTCTGTGAGGTAGTTCTCAGTCTACTAGACAAACAATCCATAGGCTCCTGAAAACAAAATAGGGCAATAATATCCTCTCTACTGAGAACTGTGCCACAGTTTTTAATATAGTTTCTGTGTTAGGAATAAGTATGTTTAGCTCTCAAATGTTTAGTGTCACAGTATAAAGTGCAGTTGTAAAAACAAAACGCTAAAGTTCAAATGCAAAATCCACTCTCAGCTGCAGGACCTTCGTGCCTCTGCGTCTTTTGTAAATGGGCATCTTCTGTAAAATGGGATTGATCATAGAGAGTAGTGCAGGGTTTAGGCGTGGATTAAATGCAGATATAACACAGAATTAGCATCAACTAACTGAACACTCTTATTGACTCAGAAGGGTGGCTGTAATCGTCACATGCTGTTATGACCTTCAGGAAGTCAGACGGAATTCTTTTCCCAGAGAGAATCTCACTCCTGCACAGAGGTGAGTGAAAAGATGCCAATCCTCAGGGCTAATCTTTTATTTTAAAAAGCAGCTTGAGAGCTACTCAAATTCCAAAAGATATATGTGAATGAAAAATTATAGTTTCACATAGAAGTGTATGGCAGAAATAATTTTACCCTGTAACTAACTTTAGGAGTAAGCCATCTACCTCAGTCAGGGGGAACTACACTTTTACCCCGTTGACGTGTTTAACTTTGATTATATCCAAATCACCATGTAAACTAGCAAAAGTTAGTGTTATGTGCATTTCTAGGAAATGAAATAAATTGATGTACTGGATTGATTGGTTTAATATCGGCAATACCTATTTTAGTTTTAGTAGACTTACTATCATAAATGTTACAAGTTAGCTATAATAAGGCAAGAACTTGTAAAACGTGAAGATCTGAAGAAACAGGCAAAGGGTAATTCAGCCTATACTGTAACGTCTCAGTAAAATTACTTCAAAACATGAGTTATAATGTCAGAATGGGCCTTATTGTAAATGTGGCTCAAGAGAGCAAAGATGCATACAGTTCAGCAGAGAAAACAGCACTCTGAACATTTCCTCGCGTTGCCACTGAAGAATCCCACTGGTTTAACGGGTCTCTCTCTTTCTTCCCTCTGGATGAAACTGCCCCTAAAGTTCAGGGACACAATAGTTAATTGAGAAGTGTTGTCTCTGATATATTTTAAATTTACCTGATGTAATCTCCTCTCTGAAGTCACACGCTGTGACACCTGTGACACCTATGCTAAGTTATTAAAAAAAACCTTACTTCTGTGGATCAAAGATGCCTATTTATTAAGCATGCCACATTTTATTGTCTTTAATTTGAGTCAGTCCAATGGATCTAGAACATAACAGAAGCTATTCCTAGGCTGTTGTACCCAAAGGGCTTCAGTAACGATTAGTTGATTTGGATTGAGAGGGCTAAAAGAGGTAAATGTTTCAAATCAGCTATATAAATATTTAAAGATGATAAATAGTTTGGCGTTCAAATATGAAGGGCTTTGGCTGGATGTCAGCAAAAATGCAGAGTAAGGAACTTCAAAAATTCACTCTTATAAATGAGAGTATTTGCAAAATGGTCAAAATAACTTTTTCAGAGCTCTTTAAATTACCCAAAGGCCTACAATAATCCAAGGACTATTTATTCAAGACAATGTGGAATCGTGGTAAGAAGGGCGATGTTTGCAGCATTTTTACTTGACAATATTTCACCCCCTACTCTCCCGCTCTGCAGTAGCCTTGCAAACCAATAGCCCCACAATTAAAACAAAAACAAGCAGCTTAGCAGCTACTGGAAAGGTCACAATTGACTGGAGCTTTCTCAAAGTCCCCTTCTAGAGAATTGTCATCGGTTGATCTGTCTGGTAGTTTGTTGGAAGTCTCCTCTTGCAGGGCTTGGGATGATCTGACCCACCTCAGAGATCACTCAGTAAAATATGCTTTCTTTAGCTGGGAGAAAGCTATCAGTTACAATTGTTTAATCAGACCTCTACGGTAGCAATAATAGTTGGAGGGGGGAAAAGCTGATTCAAAATATGCTGGGGAGTGAGATGTTCATCAGAGACTCCTAAGTATTCCTGGGAATCCAGAAGGCCATACATGCACAGAGGTGTGCACATGCCCGTGAGTGTGTGAATGCCCAGGAAAGACCGGAGAAGGCCCTCAGGCTCACCTTTGGCTCTGAGGTTCTGTGAAGATAGGAAGTGAGGATAAAGCAGAGATGTAAACTGACTGCTTAGACATTGAAGGAATGCCCAACATCTAGACAGAAAAACAGCAAAGGTTAGAAAAATTATTGCTTTCAAGAATTTAAGGAAATCTCTGTCCGATAATAAGCCCACTAGTAAGCTAACAAAATAGTGAGTTCAATAACCACACACTACAAAAAAGACAGACTTCTCAGAATTACAATTAGTTCAGAAAAGTCACTAAATAAATAAGTAGTAGTAATAATAACAATAATGCACCCTAGCATAGGAAATCTAATTTCCAGAGTTGTCACATTATATTGATGTTAATATCTAGTTTTCAAAAACAAAAAAAATGGTGAGACATGGAAAAACAAGAAAATATGGCCCATACACAGGAACAAAAGCAATGAATAGAAACTGCCCCTGAGGAAGGTCAGATGTCATACTTACTATACAAAGACTTTAAATCAGCAATTTAAAATGTATTCAAATAACTAAAGGAAACTATATCTAAAGAACTAGAACAAAAAGCTTTGCAATAGTATGTCACCAAGTCAAGAGTATCGATACAAAGATAGAAATGTATAGGTACAATTAGAAATTCTTAAATTGAAAAGTATAATAACTGAAATGAGAAATTCACTAAAGTGCTTAGCAGTAGATTTGAGCCAGCAGAAATAAACATTAGTGAACTTGAGGAAAGGTCAAGTGAAATCATCCAATCTGAAGAACAGAAAAGAAAGGAAAAAGGTCCCTCGGAGACCTGTGGGGCACTACTGAGCACACAACATATTTATAATAAAAGTCCCAGATGGAAAAAAGAGATAGAAAAGAGAAAAAGAGTACTTGAAGAAATAAGCTTGGCTTCCAAACACCTGTATATCCAAGAAACTTAATGCATTTCAAGTAAAATAAACTCAAAGAAATCCAGGCCCAGAAACATTATAATCAAACTCTCAAAAGCCAGAAACAAAGACTGAATCTTAAAAGAAGCAAAAAGAAGTGATTCTTCATATACAAGCAATCTTCAGTAAGACTGACAGGTAATTTCTCAACAGAAACTATAGAGGGTGGAATGTAGTGGAATGGCCTATCCAAGGTGCTGAAAGAAAAAGACTGTCAACCATGAATTCTAAATCCACCAAAGCTATCCTTTAAAAACGAAGGAGAATTTAAGACCTGCTGAGGTAAACAAAACTGAGCAGATCAATTGGTGGCAGAACTTCAGGCTGTAATGAAAGGAGACCAGACAGTATTTTGAACCTACATACAGAAATAAGGAACATCAGTAATAACCACTTAGTAAATATAGAAACAAAACAATGCTAATGTGTTTTTGTTTATAACTAGTTTTTTTCATTCATTTGAGTTTAAAAGACAACTGCATAAAGCAATAATTAAAATTTGTGTTGATGGGCATATCATGCTTAAAGATGTAATTTGTATAATAATAATAGCACAGAGGAGTGCGGAGTGAACAGAACCATACTGGAGGAAAGTTTTTGTATGCTGTTGAAATTAACTTGGTATTAATCAAAAGTAGATTATTGTAAATTAAGATATTCATGATAAAGTCCAGGACAACCATGAAAAAAGTAGCTCAGAACTATATGGTAAAAGAAATAACTTTGAATTAAAATGGTACACTAGAAAATAGCTATTTAATATGAAGAAACCAATAATGAAGGAATGGAGAAATGACAAATGGGTAAGACAGATAGGCCTGACTGGGCGGCCCAGTTTGTTGGAGCATCCTCCCATACACCAAAATGCTGTGGGCTGGACGCCCAGCCAGGGCACACACCTTGCCTGATCCCAGGTTGAGCTTTACTTCACCACCACCATCCTACTGGGTCTTCCTGGGTCACCTCCATAGACTCAGATTGTAGGGTGACCATAGATTTGTCATTCGAACTGGCACATATTTAAGGGTAGGAGATGCCACTGTTAATAATTAATCCAAGACAATTGGAGTAAATCAGGATTGTTCTAGTCTCAATATTAAAGTCATAGTAATCTTTAAAAAATGCTAGTCATATTCTACTGAAAGGCATCAACAGCCTCCGAGATCCCCATGTGACTAACGGCTACCGTATGAGGCAGTGCTGATGTAGATGATTTGTATCCTCAAAGCTCTCTTGTTTTTTCTTGAAAATTGATCATTTTCTCACTTAAAAAGTTGAACAGTTCCCATAACTTACAAGTAATGGCATGGGCACTGTAAGGACAGAGACTGGATATTTAGTCACAGATATATCCCCAGCCTTCAGCACAGTGTCTGCCATGAGGTAAGGACCTCGTATTTGTTGAAATAAAGTATGATTATACTAGCAGTATTTAAACAAAATATGATTTTAAGACCACAAAAATATTTAGAAAAACAGAATAGCAGTTGAAGAATAATATCCTGGAACTGTATTTTTTCTAAGTTCTCTGATAGATATTGTGATAGTGTAGAAATGTTTGGACAAAAAAATAAATAAATAGGTATCAAAGTATCAAGATTATGTTAAGTCGGAAAAGCAAATAATATAATTGAACTTTGTTTTTCCTTGGTCCTTATTAAGTTTTTAATTTGTCCTAGTATTTGAGACATGACGGAGATATCCATTATACTGGCTCTACTTGAACTGTATCCAACGATTGGGTCATATTTGCCAATAACCACCCTTTGTAGCTTTTGCTTTTGCAATGTGAGTGAGGAGGTACTGGGAAATATTGGTGGCATGCAAGACTCACAAACTGATAACAGAGTCCTTGTGAAGTCCTGCTTCTTCTTTTGTTTATTTAAATTGGCTGAGATGAGGAATATATAATGCTGTGTGTGGGTACTATGAGAGTCTCCATTTTACGGAAGAGGAAACTGAGACTCCAAGGAGTGGGCTGGAAAGTCCAGGTCCCACAAAGAGTAGGTAGCAGAGTCAAGATGCAAATTCTGTGTATCGGAGTCCCAGGTCAGAACCCCCCTGACTTGTCTCCCACTGTCCATCCTGTCCTGGTGCCTGCATAGGGGGTGTCAGTGTATAGAGTTGACAATCATCTTTATGGTCTCCGTGTTTTTGGTCTGTCTCTCCCACTACAGGGTCAACTCCCTGAGGGCAGGGAGTTTATGTGGTTCACTGTCTAATCTCACTAACTACATCTGTGCCTTGCAGAGCAGGTACACCGCATGGCTATTTGTTGAGTGAATTGGTGAAAACAAATGAAAGAGTTCCTTAGTGGAGAACCAAAGGAAGGGACCTTGAGGCTCGAGGAGGTAAAGAGTCAGCCCTTCAAGTTCACAGGGCTGAGCAGGATCTGGGCCATACCCTCATTCCCTCTGAACATTTCCTCTCCCAAGTCCCACAGGCTTAGGTTGTCAAAATCCCTGTCCTCAGTCTCCTGAGACCCAGGAACAAATCAGTCTGGTGCAGGTAAAGGTCAGCACAAAAGTGGAGATGGCTCATTCATTTCTGGCTGCATTTCTATCTGAAGTGCTATTCATGCCTCCATTTCTCATTCTGGAAGATGAACACCAGACACCACACTGACATGAGGTGGAGGATTCAGGAAGAACAAGCAGAGTTGGTTCTTCCTGCCTCTTTCTTCCCTCAGGAGGGGCTGGGCTAGCCCTACAGAGCCACAGGGGTAGAGATGGGAGGCCCGTTATTTTCCTGACACCATCACTATGGACTGGATGGGAAAACAGAGTCGTAAAGAAGAGAAGGAGCCTGACTTGGGGCAGGGAAGACAAGACATCCTGGGTGTCTTTCTAGCTCAGAGCTGTCCCTCTCTGAGCCCAGGAGACACTAAGGGCAGGCTCTGTCTGCTCCACATGGATATCTGTCCCCATTACTATGTTCTATCCATAGGAACACAAGATGACACAAGGAGGAGATTCACAGATAAGCCAGACAGGACCACCAGGTCTGGCCCCAGCGGCCTAACCCATGGTCCAGAGACCTAGGAGAGACTCATGGCCCCTGGGTCCCATGGGCTGCCATTGATGGTTATGAGCTTGAGCAGCAACCGGCCTGGCTTCTGAGGAGCCTGATAAGGCCAATGAAAAATATTAAGTGATGTGCGTGTATGGTGTGTGTGTGTCTGTGAGATAGACAGAGACAGAGAGAATCTGTGCTACTCATGAAAGTCAGAGCATGACTGTATGGCATAGGGAATAGTTCTCAGAAACTTGGCCTGTCATAAGTCATTGTATTTTTAATTTTATTATATTACAAACAGATTATGAGTAGTATCCATACTTTATTTATTTCTGCAGTATCCACAGCACCAACCTATCAGTATGCTCTCAGAAAATGAAGTTAAAAATAATAGTTTCCTCAAGGGGAAGGAAGGTTGGGAAGGTTGAGGGGAGTAAACGGGGGCAAATATGTAGTGACAGAAGGAGATTATATGTCGGGTGATGAGCAAACCATGTAATATACAGATGATGTGTTCTAGAGTTGTGCACTTGTAGCTCATATACTCCTACTAACCAACATCATTCCAAGAAATTAAATAAAAAAATAAGTTTCCCTAGTGCCAGAAGGGTACCATACCTATTGTAGCAATCACTTTTTTGTGCTATGAAATCTTTTATTTTTCTCTAATCTATTTTATTTATTTTTATATTTATTTTTTATTGTTCGAGTACAGTTGTCTCAATTTTCCCTCCACCACTTCTCCCACCCCACCGACCCCCATCTCCCACCCTAGATCTTACCCTCCTTTGGCTTTGTCCATGGGTACTTCATACATGTTCCTTGATGACCCTTCCCCTTCTTTCCCTGTTATGTCCCTCCTCTCCCCTCTGGTCACTGTCAGTTTGTTCTTTATTTCAGTGTGTCTGGTTACATTTTGCTTTGTTGATTAGGTTCCACTTATAGGTGAGATACAATTGTACCATCAGTGTGTCATACCCGTAAAACTAATATAGTGTATGTCAACTATAACAAAAAAAAATAACAGTTTCCCAATTAGCATTTGTTATCAACCAGCATCAACCAAAATTATGATTTAGTAGCAATATGTGGATATTGCCCAAATTTCTAAAGATTTATTGGATTAGTATAATTATAACCAGGGATCATTTAAAAGCTCAACATTTCACATATGCAATGCAATGTCTTCTTGATATTATTATGATAAAAATGTTATTACTTCACAAGAGATGACTAATGATGAAAAGATGAATATTAAAGAATGCTCTTGTTAAATAGATGGACAAAGTGCAAAAGCTGAAAGAATGTACTAAACGTTTCTCTACCTGCAAGATTTCTCAAGCAATCCCAGAGGAAACGGTGTGTGTGTGCCTGTGCACGTGCGTAGGAAGTAATGACCAATGGCAAAGGTATTTTTTCTGTCTTATTTTTAGAAAATCTATGATATTAAACTTATAGTTGGCTTATACATGTACAGACTTAATCTCTTTCTCTCTGTCATTTTCTTCTTTTACAATTTGTTTACAATGAAGAGCTCAGAGAAGTCTTTAAAGTCAATGGGAGGAGAAATGAGGACTACAGAAGAAATCCAATTATCGAACCACAAGTAACTTGTTGGAAGGTAATGGCTCTGGAAATAAGTTGGTAGGGGCACTTAATTATGGCGCTCTTTAACTTGACATAAGCTTTCTGAACACCAGGAGTTTGATCAGGATGTGTTAATCTAGTTAAAATAGGCACTTTTTTTCTCAAAATAAACTGGGTGCATAATGTACGCATCTCAAATCTTGATTTATAGCAACTACAGACTTCAGAGATAAGGATTTGGGTAGGGTTGCATGTAAAACAAACAATTTGCCATTATCTGTAAAAATGTGGTTATTCTAATTTCAGGATTTAGTCTTTCCAAGGTCTTTTCCCTTTATATACACATGTACTCACACATACATGTAATGAATGATGATGGCATATCATGAAATAATAATGTGTTCTCAAAGCCACTTACCTTTTAACCCACCGGAACAATGCCCATTTACACCGATTAAGTGGCGGTTGGACCAGCTGCCTTATGACTTTTTTCCTATTGAAGTTGCATTCTGTAAATGACAGAAGCCTTAACCTTTATTTAGCTGAAGAAGCCATTAATCTGTCTTCAGACTTTCCCCTACCTCCCACAGAAAAAACAATTTGCTCTTCAAAAGTTTGTTTGGAAATGAAACCAAATTCTGTGTTTCCTCTACAGATGGTTGACCTCTTTCAGTTGGTGGCTGCATTACTCATTTAAACAATTATACAGGTCAATATAGTGTAATCTAAATTATTTAGTCTCTTAGTGTTTTTCAGACACTACTGACAGTTGGAAAGGCTCCAGCTGCTGGTTGTACCTGGATTTGAACTCCACCCAATAACAACAGAGTTTCAGCCCGAATTCCAGAGCCCAATTCATTGCCAGTGCCTACTAACCCACTTGACAGCTGTGCACATTGGTCCCCAGGGAGTTATAACTTATGAGTCAATATGTCAACAAAGGGTGACTAATTATTTTCAGATGAAGTGTTTCAAATATGTGTGAGTTTTGAAGACTCACTACCTGGATGGTCTTTCTTAGAAGGCCTAACTTTGAAACACCTTTCTTTTCTGTTTGTCCCCCACAGGGAGCAATTCAAATCTACCAAATAGATTAGCAAAATATTATGATAACCTTTTCCATCCTAATTTGTACTGGAGTCTGAGTGTGTACTAGGATCAACATTAATTACTGTATAACATTTCAGCAGTGTGGTTCATGGAAATGTCAGGGAGTTCGCTAAAGGGGACTTGGGGTCACGGAAACACGAGGGGCAAAGAGCTAAAGAACACATGCTCAGTGGGACAGTGGGGGTTTACAGACAGGAAAGTTAGGACTAAGGTGGAAATAAAACTCAGGACTAAGGTGTTCACACCAAGCAATTCCAACAAAAGTGTTATCAAGGTAAAGAACAAGTACAATTTGAAAAAACCTGGTGGTCGTTCCACCTCTTTCAACAATTTTAAAATTAGTAAAATTTAGGTTCCAGCAGTGAACACACAACAGCTCATAAAAAAATCATTCTTTATGATAAGGAATGTGGTTTGTTCAAGTTAATCTATCAGTTTGAATTAATGAATTTTTTATTCAAATTCCTTGTGCAGCTTGAATTCAGACTAATTACAGGTTTTAAATTGTCACTAGTCGGAGCTCAGCCAAGGCATATTTCCTCTCTTCTTTACTTGTACCCTGAGAATTCATGAATCAATTTTTTTCTGGGTCATGACTTTGCCCCACCAGGAGCAGAGAAAACCCTTCAGTGAGAAGAAAATTCAATGGCAGGCATCTTAGTCAGTTAGAATTTGTGAGCAAAATGCAAGGAAGTAAATGACAGAGGAAATTTCCCAGCTACGAAGAAAAAAGGCTTAAAAACCACATATGTAATGGAAACAGTAATGAATTTAGTAAATACTTTTCAGCACGGCAGTATCCACTCATATCCTTATAATTTAGGATCACTGACTGTTCTAGGAAAGGAACTGCTTTTTGCAAGCCTTTTTTTTAAACAGCAGAGGTCACCTTAGTACAAACCTCTTCAGGGGTGAAAGCCTTTCTGTTCAATGGTGATAAATGAAATACTTTTAAACCATCAGCAAGTCTCTTATTTCATTGAAATAATTAAACACATGTGGTTAGTTGGATATTTGAAAAAGACAAACAAAATTGTTTAAAAGTTTTTGTAAGTTTATATCATTTTAATAAGATTCTTTTCCACAATGAATGAGAAATAAAATAATTACGTAATAATAGCTTCAATTATATTTTCAATTTACTTAACAATATTTCACTTTGTATTTACTACTAGAAAAATATATGGTAAATCATTCTGGCTTAGCTACTGGGATTTATTTTTAAAAGTAATTATATCTATAAAATATATTCATTAACAAAAAGTAGCTAATAAATAGCTGACTAATTGCAAACCTTACTTCCAAACAAGGGAAAATTATTAACTAAATCTCCATTTAATAAAATATGTGTTAATTTAAATAAATTGATGATATTGATTTTTGTTTTATTACTCTTCTAACTTTAACCTATATTACATTTAATTTTGCATTATAAGCTAGTATAGGCATTTGTTCTCAGGTATTTAAAGACAAGAATGTGTACAATAGAATACTTATTTTAAGTGTCTAAAATTTGCTAGAATACACTTTTACTTAATGATTATACCTGGTTACATTATATGATTTTAAAATATTTAATTTATGTGTTCTAATGAACTCAGTATCTATAAGACATAATCAATTTTAAACAAATACTTTGAGTATTCATTTATTATATATGCTGACATGTCATTTTCATATTAAAGTGAACAATAATAAGTATTTTCACAATGAGAATAAGATTTGTTAGCACTCTCTCCTTTCCCTGTCCTTTCCTTCTCCCCCAACAGAAGACAAAGTTGCTGTAACTTACACACTAGGGCTGCTTAGGCAATTGCCATCTTTCAGGGGTGGGGAGAATTCAATACCCACGACATAAAAATACCCAGAAAATTCTTAAATGCTATTTCAGATTTTAATCACTTTATTAGATTTCTTGCTTGAGTGGTTTGTGCAGGAAACATTTTATCTATTTTGTTTTCCTCTGATTACCAAACTACGTTAGACACAAAAGTCTTCTTGAAACTAGCTTACAGTTTAAAGACAGGTTTAATAACAGGTGAACACTGGAAAATATGCAAACAAAATGGCAGACATGAATGACTTCATTTAAGGCATAATTGCTTCTCATCAACCCAAGAAATCATGCAGAAACAGTCTCTGTGTTACCCAGCCAGGAGGAGACCAGAGAAATCACTCAGGCAGAGATGCTGAAAGTAAGGTCCATTCTTGGTTCTCAGCCAGACAACTACTCTACATACAGATCCAAGAGTAAAGACAATAGTCCTCAGACTCACGGTTCATCATAACAGATAATTATACAGCAAGTAAGACAATAAGGTTTTTTGGCCTCTGATTATATAGACTAATTGTTAGCTATGGAGCTCTGCCTGGAAGGCACACAGCACAGCCTTTGCAATGTCTTCTGTAATAACAGTGAGGACTGGTGTAATTTGGGTGGACAAGAGGCTTAGTGTCTAGTGGATTCCATATGGTGGCTCTTTCTCTTTTGTGGCTTTTCCCCTCCTCACACATATAGAGCAGTATTCTAAATGGCTGCTGACATATCTACCTGGAATAGGTTGTTAAAGGAAATAATCCAAGTATTCCAAGTAAGTTTTCAGTTGATATTTTTTAAAGCGATAAAAAAAAAAAAGGACACAAGAAAATCTGGGCTCCTCCCTATAGGGCTTGTCTTTATACCTTGCTAAATAGTAAAATTTGAGTACGATACTAGGTTTGACTTAAATGCATATGTGTGTCAGCAGATTTGCTGTCTAATAGAAGCAAACCCCAGTGTTTAACAAACAAACACGAAAACAAACAAACAAACATTGCTTTCAAATATACATCTGGAGGGAGTGAAGTGCCACCTTGATTTTCGTTTTGTTTCCTTTCGGTTCCACTTGCATTCTAACAGGATCTATCATGATTGCATTCATTATGTATTTATTGATTATCAGGGAAGATCAAAAGCGTTGAAGGTATTTACGGCTGATAGTGAGTTCCTGACATGACAGCAAGAGAGTGCAGAGGATGTAGAGAGCTGCGCGATCCGGTCTTTCCCCATCGGAAACAAATGTGTCTCTCTCCAGCGTGTGGAGCCCCCAGCACAGCCAATTAACTTCAAGTTGAGTTTTGACTCAAACTCGTGACCCTTCAAGCAACAGAGCTCTCCTCTACATCTGTCGTCACTGAGCCAAGTTAGGGGAAAAAATCGTCTCTGCTATTGTTTTTGTGTGTGTTGCTTCTTTTCCTGCTTCAAGAAATGGATGTTTTTAAGACCTACTCAAATCTTCAGCATTCCTAAAGCGTTCTTCATGATATTTATGTATTTTCCCTTCTTTAGGAAAGAAGGGAAAGAGCTGGAGCGCTATCATTTTTATTGAATCAAGTTTGAAGTTCATGAAAGGCTTTCTTGCTCTCTTGTGCAAGGATTGACCATTTCATCATGCGCCCTTAGGGTGCTGTTAGAAAAGAGAAAAACAAGGGAAATCAGCGAAAATAAAAGAGTCTTCCTGACGTGAATGGAAAAATATGCTTGTTTCTTGTTAAACACCACAAATTTGCAGGAAGCCTGGCAAGTGCAGTAGCGTTTGGAGCATATGCTACCTCGGAGGAGGCACAGAGCCGCCACTTAGAGAAACACACATAAAATGTACACTTTGATCCCTCAAAACTTATGCAAATAAAACTGTAATTCTGAAGCTGTGTAATCTATTTTAAAGTTAGTTTAAAAATTCTGTTAAATAGGCTTGAATATGAACTACCCGAATCAATTTCATTTTATTCACTTTTATTGTTCATTAACTTCAAAAATGTTCTTCCAGTGAAAAAAAGAAAGAAGGCGAGCCGAGGATCAAAATAAGCAAAAAATGGCCTTGAGCACAGAGAATTTGCTCTTTTCCCTCTGTTTTACTCCCATTTTCTAAGAATTCAGAGGCATTTGGCTAGCAGAGATGGCTGGAACGTAAGGTTACATACAAATTGTGTACTCAGACATTGTAAATAATGCTAGAGGGAAGGCTCCAGGAGTGTAATGAGGTGCATATGTCCAAAAAGTGCTTCAATTAGGGTCTGCTATTTACTGGTTATCAAATATTCATTTCATTTGACCGCATGGAAGTGCCTATCTTTTATTGGGTATAAAGTGAACTCACTCTTTATTTGTGGTTTGATCTGCATAAGAAAATGAAAACAAAACCAAGCCCAACAAGGCCAATCAGTTTGCTATTGTGGTGGTGTTTTAATGTATTCTCTTATTCTGTGTGAATATTTCTTTTGAAAATACACAGATCTTAAATATCGTAGCTAGAAAGTTGATATGGTTTGGATTTCAGATGATAAACACTACCAAACGGTGTCATATTAAAATGTAAAAACTATGCATGCGTGCCACAGCCTCTGCCTGCAGTGAGTTTGGTTGCACGAATGTTTTTTTGACTTCTAAATCACACATTTGCTAAAATGAGCTCTGCTAGATATCAGTTTGTGCACAGGCACAATGTGTCTCAGTCAGATTCATAAAACAGATAGCTGAACTAGACTTTGACTTTTGACATCAACAATCTGACTTCAATATTTCTCCACAAAAAGAGACTCCTGAGTCGGTGCTGTTTCCATGTGATGGATAGCTTCTCAGCTGCTGACAGCCCGGAACATAATAAATGTATTCATTAGCATTGGAGGCTGCATATCCCCACGTCTTAAGTTTTACAGCCAGTGGCTTTGAAATGCCACCCAGAGACACCTGCAGCCCTGCCTTGTCTCTGCAGAACTGCAAAGGCACTGTGAAAAAATATTATTATAAAGTTGTCTGTACATCAGCATTTATGTGCTAAACAACCTTTTAATTGCCTACCCTCTAATTTTTCTTTGCCTGGAAACACTCGCAGGCGCATATTTTAATTTAAGCTGCTCTGTTTGACTCCTCTGATCATCTGGGTTTTCATTGTCATTGCTTCACAATAATTTAATGTCATATATAATGGCATCAAATTGGGGAAAGCCCTAAAAGCTGCCAATCCAAAGTGATCTGAATGTTCCCGCGTACAAGCCTAGATAAGCTTGGAGTGTTTGTGCCAACATTATTCATCACATTCTGTGTCTGACTGGGCCAGTGTTCTCTTGCTCTTGCATTTTCAAATCCTCTTGCAACATACACGGAAGCTTCTTAATCAGGGTGCTTTTTATACTACAGTTAAGAAAATGCTTGAAAGTCTGTATTTGTGACACAAAAAAAAGAGTATTATGCTGATGCTTACCATACGACTATCTAAACATTTTACCATACTGTTCTTTAACTTGGTTTGCATTAAACAATTTCATTTTGTTTGCCGCCAGAAATGGAGAATTGGACCACATGTGCAATTCAACATTTGTTTTAGATTTTTCATCTAATAATATTACGGAGAACTGACTACCGCTAATGAAAACTTATTTGTGAGTCTACTCAAAGCTGATCATATATGTCTTCTTGAGAGGAGAAGAGTTTTATTTTATAGCTAATTAAAAGTTTCTAAAGATGCTGTGGATTTTTTTTGGTGCAAATTAAAATTAATTAGAGTTATTAAGGAGCCATGAAAAGAAGGATTTGAGAAATAGTGAGAAATATTATTTAAACCCTAATGGAATTCAGTGAAACCCACAGGTCTATTACAGGCCCCTGATTTGCCAGGATCACTGCAGGGAATCTAACATTAATAAGCACACTGGCAATTAAATCATTTGTTACTTTGTCTGTAATGTTGTAATGTTTCACTGATACTCTGTCAGAGCTCTTTGTGCAGATCAGAGCTAATCAAAGGTAATCAATTTTCAGCATTTGAGAAATCTGTAAATGATTATACATTCATCAGATCATTTAGTGGAGTGCAAGGAAAGTGCAATGCAATTAATCTTCCTGCATGAGGAGGAATTACCACCACAGAATTCAACAGTTATAATTAATTTCATTGTCTTGCTGTGAATTTTGATTGCTTTTCTTTGGACTGTATAGTACAAATGATGATTCATTGCAAAGTATTTGCAAAGCAAACACACCAGTGTGCTATGCAAATTAAAGTAGCTGTATAACAGATAGGTTTCAAACTTCCTATTTACTCAGGGTTGTTGAGTACTAATTTGCCAAATAATAATTGCTTGTTAACTTTATACACTCTTCCCTTGAATATCAAGCTTGGTAACCAACATAAATAGAAAGCACGTGCTATTTTTTTATCTTATAGTATGGACACAAAATATTAGTTAGCACTTAAACTTCTTTGCTTTACCAAGTAACTTCATTTAACATTAAAAATGGTTATCTACTTTGGAAATAATTTGCTACTTATTTTACTTAAACAAAATAGATAGTAGCAACAGAAAATGCATAGAAATTTTCTTGTGCTTTGCTTTTTCCATTATTGTAACTATCAACCGTTAAGAGATTCACTTGAAACATTTGATTTTAGACTCTATTTGTATCTAGAATGTTGCTTGTTTAAAAAAATATGTAAATTTTGGTATGCAATAGGGTGTTGCCAGAACACATTTTCAAAATGTGCAGACTTCCTATATAGTTCCTTTTCAGTTTCTCAATGTTCTGTTCACTTAAAAACATGCTTTTGGAACCAAAAACTGATTCAAAATGACCTAAAGGTTTATCACACATTTTGTGATAAAATGAAATGTTTTTTTTTTAAAATGAAATTAAGGTTAATGACAAACTAAAAAATTGTGCATAGCTTGAATGTTGACTGCCATATGACTCCATTTCTCATATTTTGTAATCAAAATATGGAACACAATTTTCCTTTTCTTTAAATCACTTTGAAAGATATGTCTCTAATATTTTCTCTCAAATTAAATTCTATAAGTCTTACAATCTGCTTTTCAATATACAAAGATCCACAAACATGAAATTACATTTTACTAATTGTTTATTAAGATATTGAGCTTCATGTATGAATCCCAGCGGAAAACCATGTAAGGTGTTCCTTCCCCTCCAACACACTCTGGTGACGTGATGGGGGCCTTCACTGAGCGCACATTGAGAAGTAAGTCACTTTCCCTGCGTGGTAATATCTTAATAAGTGACTACATTTAGATTGGTTCAACCCATTACTTGCTAACACCAGAGTGTTAATATAAGTCTTTTCTATGCTGTAATGAAAAACAAAAACAAACCCAAAAATTCTTGAATGGGTTATCTGACTAAATTAACACATTCCAAATAATGTGCAATTAAAAAAGTCATGGTATCTTCTCTTAAAATTTATGGTAAGGTAAATAATACTAGGAAATAGACCAAAATAATACAAAGAGAATAGTAACCTAATGCTGTTTTACGTTTCTGACAGAATTAGATTATTAAATTGTCCAGAAATCCAAAGAAATACTCAAATAACTAATGAGGCACCTAAACTATTATTTTGCTGTCAAAACCAACAAAACACGTATGGTAACTTTTTTGATAGCATCGAAGGTCTCACACACTTTAAAATATTTGTCTAATATGAAGATGCAATGAATACTTTATTGAAGATTTTGATAAAAGACAAATAGTATGTGGTGCCAAAAATGTCCTTGTTTCTTAACCTTAAGTGTACCTATACTGCTATTTTTTCAAAGAAACTGTTTCTTTTTAATTTATTCAAGTTGCCCCCTTTTTATCTTTTCCAGTATCTTTTCTTCACTGATTTTGTATTGTTGCGGGACTCATAGCATTTCTGTCTGACAATTCTCACTAGTTTTTGCATTTGATATAGCGTGTTGACTTCAGATATTGTAGTTGTCTCAAGCAATATTACGTGCTAAATATGGCTAAAATAATGTAAATTATTTGCACTTCTGAGCTTAAAAATTTACTTAAGAAAAATGAATACTTTCAATTGATGGCTTTCATCATAATTTTTTAAGTTTGAATCTGCAAATATTGATCCATATAATCATTTTGACTAAAATTACTGATTAAATCATTTGGAGAGAATGATAGTTTCTTTGACTTAGTAGAGGACACAGAAATATAAATACATAAGTACAGTATAAAACAAAGATGGAGTAAAAGAAGTTAAATATATAATGCAGCATGTTCTGTGTGATGGTCATGGACTTTGGAATAGACAAAACTTAGTTTAAATCCTAGGCTGACTTCTTTAAAGTGATATGATCTTGGGAAACTTTCCTTATGTAAATTTTGTAAGTCTATAAATGGGAATAATGATCTATTTTTCAAGAACTGGTTCATTGCAAATGTACATAAACATAATTGGCACATAGTAGGCACTCAAAACCTAAAATTTGTTATTATGACCCACAGAATGATGCAAAAAGTAATGTGTAAGATGATGGTGGAGACAGTAGAAGAAAGAGATCTAACTTTTGGGCTTTATATATAAATGTCAATCAGTTTTCTTTTATCGTATTGTCCTCTTAGTTACAAAAATCAGGCAAACAAAAAATAGAATATATTCATTAAATAATTTAAAAAACACTGTTAAGTGTAAGGATATAGATGTTATGGGTTTCCTTTCACTAGTTCCAAAAAGGTTTCTCCACCTCTCCCACCATGAACACCTTTGGACTACTTTAAGCTTCTATTTCTGTATGTTCATCAATGTAGGTGTCTTGTGTATCTTTTTTGTTTTAAGTTTCTATAGGTATCTTCCTATCGAAAATTCTTCATTTGCATTGAGAAAGAAAAGTTTGAAATTGTAGAAATATTTTAATAATTTCTATTTGCTCTTCAGCAATCTTATTATAATAATTCAGAATATTATTTTTTTAGATTTATCATTAATTTAGTTAAGCAATGATTTTCTAGATAGATTTGTAAAATCAAAGACATTCAGAATATTTTGGCTTCACCAGAAGTCAATTTGAAAATTCAGTCAAGGGTCGATATTATGTTGTCAATATGCAAGCTAATATTTTCTAAAGTAAAAATATTTCTGGATAGATCATTTTTTCATGGTATAGGTTCTCCATAATTTTTGGTTAGCTCTTTTCTACACCTCTTGCAAAATTTTCTAGTTTGAATATAAATGAAAAATCTTTGTAAGTGAAAAATAAAGTCATGTACAGTTTTAGAGATAGGGAAAAATCTGCTTTATCTTCATTTAAACAATTAAAGACTTTAAAAAATCTTTTATCTATCATTGAATGAAAAAAATTGATGAGATTTTGTTTTTCCCAGTGCAAAATTCAGGGAATATTTGTATAACTAAGTAATTATCTTTATTAAGAAAATGTTTTATTAATATCTGGTTCCACTGGTAATTTCTATGATCCATCTACTTAACAATTGCTTTTTTCTTTTATTCTAATTTTTTAATTCAGAAAGTCTAATTTTATTTTCTTAGGTAGCCAGGTGGCTTTGAAGAATATAATATATACTATATTATTTTTAAATAGTTCATAAAAACATAATTGAGCCATATATATTGTTGATAGATCTTTGCAAGTGGTGTTCTGTTCTTTTAAAGCACTAGTCTTTAAAAAAATTGATATAGGATGGAGAGCAATATAAAGAATCTATCTGACTTAAAGGATATGAAAAAAAGAAAACAGAAAACTTGAGAGGCTCTAGCGATATCATAATTTATGTGAAATATGAAAAAAACATGCATACATAACACCTTTGCTGTCTAGCTTCATCTGTATTCATTTGTTGTCAAAACAGGTTTCCATATTTAACTTCTTTTTTTGATTATGCCTTTCCTTTTATTTCATGGAATGATACGTTATTATCTCTGAAGTGTAGATTTCTGCCAAGTTCTATGCACTTCAGTGTTAAGAGTATGGCCTACAACTCTGGGAATCTTTGTTGAAGCTGTAGAAATAAAATGAATAGTATAAAAGCTTGATGGCATCTGTGGATAGGAAACTCATTAGAGGCCCCAGCCCTCTGTTTTATTTCTAACCACATTTTCCCTGTGGGATTTCAATGTCTAGCAGGATGAAACCAGCAGGACTCATTACTTACAAAACAGTGTTTAGAGTCCTTTCGTGGTGCTGGAATCCTTCTGCCAGTCAGGTAAAGAACCTAGGCCTTTATCCTTCGGCGGACAATGCCGGCCAGCTCACAGACTGCTTGGAAAAGTCATGCCTTTGAATGTAACTGCAGGTGCTGCTCCCCAAAGACTGTTGGTTGGTACCCTCCTATGCAATACACAATGGAATAATAGAAAATTCACTTTGGAATTCAAACAAAGTCTTAGAGAAATGGAAATAATAGGAACACAATTTTGAGACTTCCTTAGTCTTTCCCACGAACTATGAACCATGACTAATACCCTCAGGGCAAAAAACATCCCTTTAGCTTTAATGGATGTATACAATTCAGTGTTTCAGATAAATAAGTTTTATGACCTCACCAGTTTTGTGGTTTCCATTCATTTACCAGAAAATAAATCTAAACAAGAGGAGAAAGCCATGTTATGGGTTGCACTTTAAAGATACATCCTAGTAAAATGATCAATGCATTTGAATATAAAGAATAACAATAAAAAAATAACAATCATTTTCTTTTTCTTTTAAAAGAAATCATTGCTTAAACTTGGTACCCTAAATCAAATTAGTATAGTTCTGACTGAATTGCCAGTCTCTCTTTGGCAATGTGGCTAGTGGCATTTTGGAAATATTCTTAGAACTTGTAAAATTCCTGCAAGAATAATAAGGATCTTGCCATTGTGGAATCAAAGACATTCAATCACTTAAAGTAGTACTATAGGCTTGTCAAGTGGAATTGCTTTTACAGATTTGCTGAATAACTCACCCATAATGGCTGAAAATTTCAGCCATTTTGTTAAAACACCCAAGGCAGAAGAGATCGGCGCACACCGCGAACAGCACGCGGGTGGTGATGAGGAAGTTCCGACCACGCCTGCACCGTGAAGCGCCCCTCAGACACCCCAGCTCCAGTCATTACATTGTGGAAAACAACGCCAGTTCTCCAAAAAATGGAGTGCGGCTTTGCCCTTTGCAGGCTGATGAGACTTCAACAGCATTTAAACTTGGGAAAATACATTTCTAAACAAAGTTACTATCTTTACAGATGAGAAGGCCGTGTAGAATTTGACCGGAGGGATTTTTAAAAACAATTAAATGTGGCAACTAGAGAAGTTAAACAGTGAGAAAGTGCTAACCTAGTTGTTGAAGAATTAATATCAATTAGATTCCTATTAATAATAATGGGATAAGCTGACAACAAACATCTGGGTTGTTAAAATAAGAAACCATTAAGCTCTTCTCTTTAAACACATTTTTGACAATGGAGACATGTATGTTATTTATCAATGGGTAAGTTTCAACTTGTAGATTTCTGGTATTTGTTTTCATATTTTATCTTAATTCTGAAAAAGAAATCAAGAAACAAATTGCCATTTTAAAGATTGTCCCTCAAGCCTCTTGCATTACGCAGAAGCTATTGTGAAAGTAGGTTCTGGGGAAAAAAAGCATAGTTTTAAATGTCAAATTCGCCTTTCATTTTGTATGTGGAAAATGTCACAAATACTATTCTTGATTTTGTACAGTCAAAGGCTCAAATATACTTCATAGAGAATAAATATTTTTTCACCCATATTCTGAATTTTGAGGGTTTATATTTAGCTTGTGTTGTATATGACATTCAATAGGATGAAAACATGTATATAAAACTGACTCTCAGTTTGAATTTAAGTTCATCTGCTTGTTACCTTATGAAACAATAAAAAGGAAAAATATTCCTCAGAAGAGATGTTTAAATACCAATATGTAAACAATGATGTTACCTTGTAATTTGAATGAAATGTTAGTGAGAGGAAGAGCAGTTGAATATCTGAATATCTTATGAAAAGAATAAATGCAACAGAAGGGAATTTTCTATCGAAAGAAAGGTGATAAGAAATTTAATAGATCTAATTCATAGTTAAGTAAAATTAATGCACTTAATACAGAATATACAGAAGACATTTAGCTTCTCTTTCCACAAACCCGAAGAGTCTATACACAAGCAGATTAAAAAGTTGTCAGAGAGATGATAACTCAATCAACAATATCTTTTGATTTTTACTGTTTGTGTAGCTTTTGCTGGAGGTCAGCCATACTATCAGGAATATAAACTTCTTTTAAAAAAAGGTTTTATTTATTTAGTTTTAGAGAGAGGGGAAAGGAGGGAGAAAGAGAGGGAGAGAAACATCAGTGTGTCCTTGCCTCTTGCACATCCTACTGCGGACCTGGCCTGCAACCCAGGCACGTGCCCTGACTGGGAACTGAATTGGTCACCCTTTGGTTTGCAGGCCGGCACTCAATCCACTGAGCCACACCAGCCAGGGAAGGAATTCAAACTTTAATTCTAACATTCTTTCCACAATACTCCTAATTCTCCAGACAAGGTTGCGTAACAGAAAATATTAGAAAATTTCCCTTACACATAAAATTATTTAGAAAAAATTCACTAATTAACTAATTTTATGAGCCATTCGATAATAAAAGCAGTGTTCATTTGTCATGTTTTAAATATATGAGCAATTGTTACCTCTTTTTGAAATCACATTCTGTTCCACTCTACCAAGACTTCTCATTACAGTTAGCTGAGTTTAAGGTTTTAGAAAGGGCCAAATAAATTACAACTTTTCTTCTCTCAAGTTCAGAATCCATTAAAAGATATGTATTCAAATGAGCTGGCTAGAAGTCAAAAGGTCAATTTTATTACTAGGGAATGGTGGAAAACAGGATTTGACTCCCAGGTAAATGACTTAAAAAATCACTTTTCATTCACTCTTGCTCAAGTGATGTCACACATCTGCAGGCCTCCCTACCAGGGCTGGAGTCTCTGGATTAGCAGGAGTGTTGACCCCGGCACTCTCCCCTGTCAGACAGACCTGAGGGAGAAAAATGCTGAGCCTCCTGAATGCACCTTCAGAGAAGTTGCTCCCCCTCTCCCGGGACCAATAGTAAAGGCTGCATGGGTTGCATGGGTAGCCCGTGCAGCTACCTTGGACCTTGGACCTTTCTCCTCCTAGGAAATACAGAGAACACTTCCTCTTCTCTAAGGAAACAAGAGGCTTGGATGGGGACCAACTGTTGGAAGACTATCCTAGTTCTGCTGCTGAGTTGAAAGTCTTTTTTGTTCTGGGTACTCCTTGTTTGCTTCCCTGACCTACCCCAACTGTATTTCTCTTGTGTCTGCTCTTCTCCTTTCCGCACGTGTCTTTCATTTTAACTTGTCTAGATTATTGTATCACGTAGGTATTTGGGGACTAGAGAGGAGGATTATATTATTTTTATGTATATATATCTACATATAGCTTTCCATACCTTAGCTCATGGTATAGATCTCTGTATGAGAATGTGTTAGGCAGATACTGTGACTAAAAAAGTGTAATAATAATAATAAAACTAATAAATTTTATTTTAAAAGCACTAAAATCATCCATATTATAGCTTAGTGAATTATATTATATCTCTTCTTTATTCTCATATTTTTGCAGGCTCTTCCCAGCTTATATTCTTATTGGTGAGTGAGTGACCCTTACATACTAGAAAATAAGTGAGCTTACTTAGGAAAGTAAACTTATTCGAGAAGGATGTGGATCCCTACTATTTAAAACACTTTTTTTATTAGATCAAACCAGTACATGCCATTCAAATAGGCCCTGAATAAAACTGATGTGTCTTTTACACATAAGGAGAATCTGTTATCGCTACTTAATGACAGGCCCGGGGCTAGGTGCTGTTAGAAACATAGAACCTTGGGTGCCATCCCAGAACCACACTTTGCACCAGAGCCTACACTTCACAGGAGACTCGAGGGCAAGCTAACATTTGAGAGGCACTGGTTTAGGAAATTATTATGCCCTCCCACAAGGTCAGCTGGTCGAGGAAACTCAGCCCTTTCTCCATGGAGGCTATTGCACTCAAACTGTTTTTGGAGCTGTGGAGCGGCGGAGTGCTGGGGCCTCGTTGTCCTGTTCTCACAGTTGCCAGGAGATTTTTAGACTAGTAGCTGAGATGCACGTGGCAGGACAGGCCCTGCATAAAAGGTCCATGGCCTTAACCAGCACCTGGATTTATTCAAACATTATAGACTGTAGACTAAGACCAGGTTTGAGTCCCAGCTTTGCCCCTTCCCAGGACTGTGAGCTTGGCAAGTTATTTGACCTCTCTTAGTCTTGGAGTCTTGTATGTAAAAATAGAAAAATGATACTGACTTTTAGATTTGTTGTGAAGACTATATTAAGAACTGTATGGTAAGCATAGGAAGAGGGGGAAAACTTACCATTTTCCCATATGGTAAGATGGGAAATGTAGAAGCTAAAGAATTTGTGACACATGGACACGATCTAAATGGGGGAAGTGGGGGAGGGAGTGTGCAGGTGGAGGAGAATGAAGGGGGGAAATGGGACAACTGTAATGGCATAATCAATAAAATATATTTATTTTATATAAAATATATTCAAAATAAAGATATTAAAATATTTATATTTTTAATAATCAAAATGTATTTAAAAATAAAAATAAGCAATAAAAAAGAATTGTATGGTAAGCAGATGATATCTAGTAGAGAAATAACACATTTTAGTTCCTTTCCCCTTTGTTTGTTTGTTTTTTTTGGTTTTATTTATTTTTTATTTTTATTTAATTCTTATTCAAGTACAGTTTTCTGTTTTATATTCCCTGCCCTGCCTCCCCCCAGTGCTCCCCACCTCCCTCCCATTTCCGCCCCCCACCTTAATTATTGTCCATGTGTCCTTTATACTTATTCATGTGAGTCCCTCCCCTTTTCCCCTATGATTCTCTCCCCTCTCCTCCCTGGACCCTGTCAGCCTGTTCTGTATTTGAGTGTCATTGGTCATATTTTGCTTGCTTGTTTGTTTTGTTGTTTAGATTCCTGTTAAAGGTGAGATCATATGGTATTTGTCTTTCACCACCTGGCTTATGTCGCTCAACATAATGTTCTCCAGTTCCATCCATGATGTTGCAAAAGGTAGGAGCTCCTTCTTCCTTTCTGCGGCATAGAATTCCATTGTGTAAATGTACCATAGCTTTTTGATCCAGTCATCCCCTTTGTTTTCTACCAGTGAAAGCTATCCTTACTTGTTTTAATAGCCTCAGCTTTAACATCCTAATTCTATACCAGCCAGTGTGAGACGTGCGGGAGGGAGGTTTGCTCTTCCCTGAGTGAGGCCATCGTTCCTCACCGTCAAGCAATGATCATCATGTTCAATTTGGCCAATTTAGCACAAATCCCTCTGTGTACTGCTTACTTACTATTCCTCAAACTCCATTCAGTGTCAACTATTACTATTCTCATTTTCACAGGTGATAAAGAGACACAGTGAAGTTTTGAAAGCTACCCAAGGTGATCAGCTTCCGAGAGTTCAAGGTGAGATTCAAACCCCATATTACTTCTTCTAAAGCCCCCATCATTACAATGTTAGATGTGGAATTGGAAAGATTCACTCACTTTCTTGTATGTGATTTCTGTTATGATCAAGGATGTGTATTTTCAGGTTAAGAGTAAAGTCTAAAACCTGTGAAGAAACACAGAAACACTTGTAGGAGAAGCCAAGCCTTAGAGCTTTACTTATTTTTCTAGGGAAGAGTTACAACCTTTTAGTTGGCAGTAACAATTCCTTTATACAGCAAAGTTAAATCACTTCATCTTTCCTGTCTTCTTGGGAAATACGTAGTCCTGGTTTTACACAACTTTGGCTAAATAGTCAGACTCTGGAGGAGAAGATGGGCCAGCTGCCTTCTTTCTTGGCTTTTCTTTGTGGTTAACGGGAGGCTGTAACCAATGTCCAGTTACCACTACATGGAGAACAAAAATTAATGTGAACTCAACTTACTTTTTCAGCCTTTTTCAGATTATTATAAACATAACATTTATGATTTATGCTTTCAATGTCTTGAAAGTTTCAAAACTATAATCAAGGTGATACTGATATTATTTTTAAAAAAACACCTAAAATGCTAATTCCTTTTATTATTATGTCATTCATTTCTTCATTCAACAGATGTATATTGTGCATCCTCCTAGGAACTGGTCCTCATCGTAAGCACTGAGAACACAGTGCTTGACAGGGCAGAAAAGATGCCTGCTTACCTGGAGCCCCTGTTCCGGTCAGAGGAGGTGAAACTCGTGCCCTACAGGTAAAGCCTTTGATGTTCAATTTTATCAGTCTTGATCACTTTATGCCAATGATGAGATAAAAGACATAAAACATTTAAGTTAGTGAAATGCACCCATTTTTAAACAACATGAATAAAAATAATCAGTAATAGTCATTACTATATGAAAACTAACCCATTTTAGTAGGTTCATGTCTTATCATAATCAGATTCTCAGAAAACTTAAGTGATAATAATAATTTAAATCAACAATGTTATTTGCACCTGCATATAAAATCAATAAATTAATATCTAAATATATAAACTTGAATTTCTAGAACTGTATCATAGAATGTCCAGAAATATAATATGCAGCACGAAAACATCTATCTAGCAATCTATTTATTGTTTACCTATATACATAATATCTAATAAGTTTACTATTATTTATTTATTTATATGTTAATCTATTTTTTAATTGTTGTTCAAGTACAGTTTTCTGTCTTTTACTACCATCCCAGACCACCCATCCAGTCTTCCCCCCTCCCTCCCATTTCCACCCACCCTAGTTTTTGTCCAAGTGTTCCTTTATACTTGTTTTTGTAAACCCTTCCCCCTTTCCCCTGAAATTTCCTCCCCTCTCCCCTCTGGACACTGTCAGCCTGTTCTCTGTTTCAATGTGTTCAGTTATATTTTGCTTGTTTGATTGTTTCATTGTTTAGGTTCCTGTTAAAGGTGAGATCATGTGGTATTTGTCTTTCACCACCTGGTTTATTTTGCTTAGCATAATGCTTTTCAGTAAGTTTACTATTTTTGATAAAACTAATTTTTTGGTCAGGTGCTACTACTTAATTGATCAAATGAACATTTTAATTACTGATATTTATTTATTTATTTTTGTAATCACTGATACTTCAATAGCAACAAATATGTCTTGAAAATTTCCAGGTTAGGAAAATTTGTGTTGCCTATTGCCTGAATAAGGTGCTCACAGTTTTACTTTTCATCCAAGACCCTTACATTTTCTCTTTTAAACATTTCATTCCTTCATTCCTGATATTTGAATTCATCATTCACGTCTGTGACATGTTTTCATATTATCATTTAATACCGATGTCAGTATGAAACAGTAATAAGGGTGCAAACATCTGTTGTTTACTCTGAAATGATTAGCTTCCATATATAATAATGAAAATTTACCCTATTACAATAATGTTTTAAAGAAAACCTGCAAATGTTTTGGACTCTGGTGATACCTTTAAAAAGGCAATAAAAAAACCAACAAATATATAAAGCTTGACTGCAATTTGCTTAATCCCAGTAAAATCTAGGATGAATGGGAATAAAGTTCATTCCAGATAATGGTTACATTAAGAAGTCTGCTAAATGTATGCATAGGTCTGCTGGTGTTTAACTTTACTGAAACTCAGAAACGATACATCCAAAGTGGTCAAAGCACCTGGACCCCTGGGGAGGAAGGCCTATTTCTTCACTGTCTTTTCTAAGTTGGCTGGTTGTTTTGTTGGTGACATTTAAGGACAAGACACACTTGGTTCATAATACTGCTGACTTTAGACTGGAATGGAAACATCTGGAGGAATCACATTTCTTTTCTTGGCTAACCTTTGTTTCTCTTTTGAAATTCTGCTCAGGCATCATTTTCTACAGCGAGACTTCTCTAAATTCCTAGGTTAGGCTACATGATCTTCTTTGAAGCTCACAGCACCCAGTGGATACCCCCACCTCAGATCTCATCATAAGATTCTATTTGAATTGTCTCATATATGAAAATGCTCCCTGTTAGATCGTAAGCAGAGACCCAGCCTTACTCATCTTTGCATCACTGGTGCCAAATACAGCAATATGTTGACTGATCATGGATAATGGGCCAAAATTTGACAAAATGACATGAGTTAGAACATGGTGCCTACCTAGCACATCAAGCAATGTGGCCCAGGATGAACAAGATACTTCTTTCCTTTAAGATCTAATCATGTAATAATCTAGACATAAAAAATACTACCGTGAGAGTGTATGTGGGCTGCAGTGGGGAAGAAAAAAGAGAAATTAACCAACCGGAGGGAAAGGGAATGCCAAGGAAGTCTTGTGGGAGCTCTAATGTGGGAAGCAGGTATCAAAAGACGAAATGGTGCTCACTGATTGCCCTCAGAGTAAGAGAGCAAGACAACTTTGGGAAACTGCAAAGAGTAAAATGAGTCTTGAGTTTAGTATTTTATAGGTAGAAGATGGTGGTGGAAAAGTAGATAGGACCTAGAGTGGATATAATTTGAAATGCCCCAAATTTAGTTTTTTTAATGGGCAAAATAAGAAAATACCAAAAAATGTCAAGTGGTAACAATAGCAAGATTTAGTAAGATTGCTATAGTAAGGTTTGAATTTGAAAGTGATGAGCTCTGGGAGTGTGATGGAAGATGAATTACTGAGGGCAACAAGGAAACAGTGAGGAGAGTACGAAGCTGGAACTAAGATCAGAATTGTGGATAGATAAGAAATATATGTTATAGGTAAAGTTAATAGGACTTGGTGAATTTAAGGACGAGGTACCTGGCAAGGTGAATTTAACTTTTGTTTGAATTGGCCCATGGAGGTCTGAAAGTGACATTCACTGAAAAAAACAGTACATGAGGAGAAGAACGTGACCCCAGTTTGGGGCAGGTGTGTTTGAAGAGCTTGTTGACAAGAAAGAGGTCCAACAGACAGGCACACAGGTCTGTAGTTCAAGGTTAAGGTCTGAGGTAATGATACGGACTTGGTATTTGTCATGCTGGTTGAAGCTGTGGGTGTTATGATGGACACTGATAATTTGCATAAGTATCAGTGGGAATCCTTTTGCATTTGCTGTTTTCTGGCCGGTGTCCTCACTGCAGCTTACTTCTGATTTTGCATCTGGTGGCCTGAACTTGTGGAAGGCTGCCCTCAGACACTGTGGCTGTTTTGTTGATAGTCTCAGACACCTGGAAGTGATGGGTTATTTCAGGGGGCAGACCTTAGCCAGTGATTAAGTGATATTGAGACTATGAAAGCCCAGCTCTCTTGTTTCCAATTGGAGCAAGCTCTGAAGGGTGATGGGCCCTTCAGGACTTTGCCCCACATTTCATCTTTGCTTGGTGCATTCCCATTCCCTGCCCGGCTTCCCCACTCTCTTACTGTTCTTCCTGGGAAACACTTCTTTAATGAGTCACTTGCACACAAACAGCTTCAGGACATATAGGAAGTCTATCATTTTCCCTCTTTTAGACCATTCATGAGAAAAGAAGTAAGGTCACTAGACAATTCTGAAACAAATGAGTTTGAGCTTGAGGAAAGTTTTGAAACAACAACTTGGGAAAAAGAGTGAACTGTGAAGAAGAAATCTCTGAATAAAAAGTGTAATATGACTTTCAGACCATAAATTTGTAGTGGAAAGAACAGGACACACATGTGACATTTCCTCCATGGTTGTTCAGCGATAGTGAGGAGTGGAAGACTGGGAGAAAAGGGAGAAATGTGTGCCTGGAAGCTTAATGATGTTAACGAGTCAGGGGAATAAAACAATAGAAGAGCTGGACAGTTGGGAGGTTCGGTCAGAGAAGAAGATTATGGATTCTAATAGTTTAAAGGCAGAAAATTTTTGGACAAGAAAACGTTTTGGGGGGAGGGTTGGTAAGAAGTGAAATCCATTGAGCTGAGAGAGCCAAATCACTGGGAAACTGGGGTTTTGTGTGGAAATGGAGGCTAGTCAATGAAGGTTGAACTTGGGGTGGTGAGGAACACCAAGAGCCAGGTTCTGAAGTGTTCAATATATGTCAAGAACTGATGGGCAGGAAACTAGAATGAAAGATGGATGATGTGAGTGACAAAAGCAAGGAGGAGGCAGCATGATATACTAAAGGGCAAAACCTGAAAGGAGGGAAGATTTGATATGAAGGAAGGAGGTAATGGCCTATAAATTAAAACAGGAACCTGGCATAATAATCAATCTCTTCATTCTACTTCCCCAACTCCATACCTACAAGACATAAGATGGGGAGAGTCAGATTTAGGTTAGGGCAAAGAAGTGCAGGGGGTTCAGTAGGCAGCTGATTCAGAGATCAAGAGCCAAATGATGAGAAAAGGAGAGTACAGAAAAAAATGAATGTGGAACCTAATCAACAAAACAAACAAGCAAAAAACATGTGCCCAGAGACATTAAAGTTAAGAACAAACTGACAGGAACCAGAGGGGAGGTGGGAGGAGATAACTGGGGGAAACGGGGGAAGGGTTTTCAGGAACACCTATAAAGGACACATGGACAAAATCAAAGAGCGGTTGGGATCAGGGGTGGGAGGTGGTGGTGGCTGGGGTTGGGGGGAGAGGAAGGGGAAAATGGAGACAGCTGTACCCGAACAACAATGAAAGAAAAGAATGACTAACTAGTAAGGCTTGCATTTGGGTGATAGGCAAAGCAAACTGGATTGAGAGACATCTAGTTATCCATTCTTAATGTTCTGAAGAGAAGTTTCATACACAACTGTGTGCTGTCCCTGGTTGAGGACTCAAAAATTGGAGACCTCTTCACATCCTCTGTGTGGCCTTGTCAGCAGAGGGTTACTTGGATTTCCAAACACAATATTGATTAAAATACATTTTCAGGGTTAAATCCAGAGTTGAATGTTGGGAGCAACTGTGAATACACTTAACATGTTAAATAAAAGTAGAATTTACTTACAAGAGATAGTGGTTGAAATTTTAATGTGAACCTAGGCAAAACATAGTCAAAAGTAGTTGAATTTCTTGGATTGTGTGGTATGATTAGTAAAATTATTATTAAAGACCTTGAGAGTCATCTTTTCCAAAACAGATGCTAAGGGTAAGGTGAACACCTTGCAAAAATCACAGCTAAATTTGAGTAACTCCACTTGGATTCTGTTATTCTTGTTATTTTTTAATTATAACAACAAAAATTCAACCCCAAATCTTATTAAAAATGAATTAAAATAATAAGTAATTACATAAAAAGAAATGACAGTATGCTTGTTATTTTCTTGCTACCATTCCCATTTCTTCAAGAGAGTGGAAATAATACCAGGCAGGTATAGGTACTATTGCATGTTGTGGTCCTGCCGTATAAGGGCACAGCTAAAGATATCTTCCTTGAGTTGGCTCCTGGCTTTGCATTTATGTTCTGTCTTTAATCAGTCATTTCCTGTTTGGTATAAGTTAACAGTTCCTTTAGTGATTTTTTTCCCTCTGAGTCATCTTTCTTGATAATGTCAGCCATGGGCTCGCTGGCACATGTTGTATTGTCAATCTGTGATTCTCACTTTGGGCCATTTCTGTTACTTGTGTCTCTTATACTTGCAATTTCCCTTTGGTCACCATGCCCTATTTTAAGGAGAACTTAATCCACGTGCAGAGAAATATTATAGGTTAATCTCAGCAGGATGTGTGAGAAAGAGACCTTGGAAACAGAATGAAACTTGGAGTGTCATAATTCTATTTGCAGAGACTTGATCCTTGCTTACACGGACTGATCACAGTTGCTGAGAAAAAATAACTCTGTGATATTTTCATGGATTCAGCCATATGGCACCGCCCTACCTGAACCATCATTCTGTTTTCCTTTACAGACACTGAGGAAGGCAATATGGACACCCCGTCTGACTACACAGTATACAAACTCTTTACCTAATGTTACAGATGGGTTTCATATATCCAAGGGGCTGTTTATTAATGTGGATATTTTTTCTCTCACTTATTTACATATTGCTCAGAAGCCTGCCTACAACATGGAAACAATTTGCATGCATCTTGCTTCTTTGGAGTAAAGCACATTCCTATACAATAGGGAGCATCATTTCATAGAGAGGCAAGACATTTTGGGGTCTCCAGGGCCATGTTTTGTGGGGGCAGTGCCATAAAAGCACCCTACACAAATCGCTTTCTACAATTTACTTAGAGTTTGAGTGAATATAAGGAGGTGCTTAAATGCTGGAAATGGTAGGAGATAGCAGAGAAGCAGGACCCAAGGTAGGTAGATAGAAGGAATGCAGTCCTTAGAATAAGATGAACTAAAGAAGTATTTCTAGCTTTAGTGTTTATCACCTGTGCAGCCTTGGAAAATATTTAAACTATCTCCAACTGATTCCTCATCTGAAAAACAGGAAAAATAACATATGTCACGTAAAGTTATAAAGATTGAAAACTATATGTATGCGTGATTAAAATAAGGGGCATAGTAGGGGGAAAATGAAGACAACTGTACTTGAACAAGAATTTAAAAAAGAATTAAACTCTTGGAACTTTTTAAATTTTAATAACTGATGTCACACCAATACATTTAATTAAAATGTTAAAAATGAAAAAAAAAGAAATGGTGGTAGAAATAGCATTAATAAAATTAGTATTAAAAGAGTAATTATGGAGGACTTCCACCAAGATGGAGGCATAGGTGGAAACACTGTGCCTTCTCCCACAACCAAGTTTAAAGACAACAAAGTTTTAGTAAACAAAAATGCAACCAAAACACAAAAAATTGAACTATACGGAAGTCCAACAACAACGAACCATTCAGCCAGATGGGTAAGAGGGGCGGAGCCAGCATCTTAGTGGGGTCTCCCAGAGGCGGAGGCGGATGGTGGATCCCAGGTGTGGGGTGGCGATGGGCGGACCCAGTGAGGGCGTAGGGCGGCTGGCTGACTGCAGTCACACATTCGAGTGCAGATAAACCAAGCAAAGGAGCGAACAGTGAGACAGACTGCTCAGGCTGGGGCCCCAGCGATGGGAATTAGAGCCTGAAAGCACCAACTGGAAAGACTTTCTTGGGGTCGAGGGGCCGGGAGAGGCTCCCAGGCTCACAGAGAGTTTGTTGGAGAGAACCACAGGATCCTGGAGGAAGCACAGGCCCACACACATGGGAACCAGCATCAGAGGGGCCCAATTTGCTTGTGGGAAGCCACAGAGGGGACAGAAATCTGAGAGACAGCAGAGCAGGGCAAAGCGCCATTTTTTCCCTCTCTGACCCCGCCCCCACATACAGCATCACAACCCAGCTACTGGGTCGCCCCACCCTGGTGAACACCTAAGGCTCCGCCCCTTATACATAACAGGTGCGAACAGACCAAAGATTATGACTCAAGAACAGCTCAAAGCCCTAGAGCCTATAATTCTAAGTGACCAAGAAATAGCCAACCTTTCGGATGCACAGTTCAAAATTCTGGTGATCAGGATGCTCACAGAATTGGTTGATTTTAGTCACAAACTACGAAAAAATGAAAGCTAAACTGATTGAAATGAGGGAAATGCACAGGAAAACAATAGTGATGGAAAGGAAACTGGGACTCAAATCAAGAGAGTGAACCAGAAGGAAGAAAGAAACAACCAAACAGAAAAGAAGGAAGAGACAAGAATTCAAAAAAATGAGGAGAGGCTTAGGAACCTCCAGGACATCTTTAAATGTTCCAACATCCGAATTATAGGGGTACCAGAAGGGAAGAGGAACAGCCATGAGTGGAAAACTTATTTGAACAAATAATAAAGGAGAACTTCCCCAGTCTGGCAAAGGAAATAGACTTCAGGAAATCCAGGAAGCTCAGAGAGTCCCAAAGAGGTTGGACCCAAGAAGGAACACACCAAGGCACATCATCATTACATTAGCCAAGACTAAAATGAAGGAGAGAATCCTAGAAAGCAGCAAGAGATAAAGGGACAGTCAGCTACAAAGGAGTTCCCATCAGACTGTCAGCAAATTTCTCAAAAGAGACCCTACAGGCAAGAAGATGGAAAGAAGTATTTCAAGTCATGAAATCCAAAGCCCTACAACCAAGATTGCTCTATCCAATAAAGCTTTCATTTAGAATGGAAGGACAGATAAAGTGCTTCTCAGATAAGATCAAATTCAAGGAGTTTGTCATCACCAAGCCCTTATTATATGATATGTTAAAGGGACTTATCTAAGAAAAAGAAGCTAAAAAATACAAACAGTGAAAGGACAGCAAACTCACAGTTATTAACAACCACACCTAAAACAAAAGCAAACTAAGAGGACATCTAGATTGGGAGCAGAAACATAGAAATGGAGATCACATGGAGGGTTAGCAACAGGGGAGTGGGAGGAGGAGAAGGGGGAGAAGGTATAGAGAATAAGTAGCATAGATGGTAGGTAGAAAATAGGTGGAGGGCAAGAATAGTATGGGAAATATAGAATCTAAAGAACTTGTGACACATGGACATGAACGAAAGGGGGGATGGTGGGGGAGGGGGGTGCAGGGTGGAGGGGAGTGAAGGGGGGGAATGGGACAACTATAATGGCATCATCAATAAAATGTATTAAAAAAAGAAAGTTACCTAGCCTTTCTGCACATATTGTGTACCTCATCTGAAAAATGAGGATAATGATGTTATTCACCTTACAGAGTTGTTGTAAGGGTTGGTATATTGACATATAAAATGTTATAACATTGCTGCCACATGAATAAGATATTATTTGTTTTGGTATAAAAAAACTACAAGGAGATACGACCTCATATCTGTTAGAATGTCTATCATGAACAAGACAAGTTTTGCAAGTGTTGGAGAGTTTGTGGGAGAAAAGGAACCCTCATAGAATGCTGGTGGGAGTAAAAACTGGAACAGTCGCTCTGGAAAACAGCTTGGTGGTTCCTTAAAAACATTAAGAATAGGGTTACCATATGACCCAGCAATCCCTCTTCTGGGTATCTACCCTAAAACTCAGAAACATTTACTTGCAAAAATAAAGAAGATGTGGTACATATACACTATGGAATACCACTCAGCCATAGGAAAAGATGAAATACTACCATTCACGACGACATGGATGGACCTTGAGAATATTAAGTGGAATAGGTCAGTCATAAAAAAGCCAAGAACCATATGATTTCACTCATATGTGGGATATAAAACTGAAATTCATAGACACAGACAACAGTGTGGTAGGTATCAGAGACAAGAGGGGTGGGGAGTAGTAAAGGGTAAAGGGGGACAAATATATGGTGATGGAGATATTTTGACTTTGGTTGGTGGACACACAATACAATATGCACATTGTGCATCATAGAAATGGACACTTAAAACCAATGTGATCTTATTGCCCAATGTCACTCCATAAAATTTATTAAAAATAAATAAATAAATAAGATATGTCAAACTCTAATAGAACTTGGATAAGAACCAACAAGCAAAGTCATAGATTATTCCCAAAGCCAATAAATACTTTATATTGGAATTAGAGTAAGGGTCAGCATCGGTTGAATTTCTTGCTCTTCTTAAATTCTTCTTATAGTAAATATGCCAAGCATTACTGGTCACAAAGTGAGATGTCACACAGGGACTTAGCAGTGGAACAGAAAGGTGGATTTACGTCCTGTAGGCTGTTTTTTGGTTGCCTGATATGGGGCAAACTATTTCACCTTTGGGTCACTGATTCCTCACAGAAAGAAGGAAGAGTTTAAATAAGATAATTTTGAGATCCTTTATATCTCTAGAGTTTTTATGATCTACAAATTAGATAGGTCAACTTTAAGTTATTGAAATATCAATACATAGTTATGTAAAATAAAACAAGTTTTTTTTTTTTTTTTACCACAGTTGGACCTTTAAGTTACAGCGAAGACTCCTTAGCCTTACTTAGACTTCTGTGACAAAATACTGTGTCAGTGACAGTTCCTGTCCTAGATGACATCATTCATCAGCAATACACTTTAAAATGTTTGAGTTTCAAGGATTGTTCCAAATTTGTCTTTTACAGTTTGAGAAAAAATAAACTCTGAAAAAAAGGATCCAAGGTGTGGTTTGGGGTGCTCTGGAAAATATTAAATATTTTTTAAAAAACAGCTATAGCAAATACAGCAGTAATTTATGGATCATGATAGCACTTTGGCATGTGTGTGGCTTATCTATATATTCTAACATGTTGACAACAGAGCAATAATGATGTTTAATTCAAACAATCTTTTTATGGCAGGCAATATGTGAGAAATATTTTTGATATATTCATCATGTTTTTGTGTTCCAGAATCATCTTGCAAACACAGGCTTGAATTCTTCCTAAATGCATGGTCCTTGATTTGCACTGATAGAATATTATGACTTCCTTTGTCTTCTGTTTTGTGATTTTGCCAGTAGTTGAAACGAGGAGAACAAAAGAGTGTACATGAATAGAATTGAGCAATACAGAAGGTGTAAAGATACTGAAAGCTGACAAAAAAAGAAACACTAATGAACCAAAAAAATTGGCTTAATTTCTTGTTAGAGATTTCTATATCTCTGTGTCTTTTGTTTTCCTTGAAAAAAAAGACAAATAGTTTATTCAAAAAGAATTAATTATTTCACTTATACTTAATTCATTTAAACTCAGATGGAATTTATGTAATATACCTAAAAGACAAAGGTAAAATTATACTGACCTTTGTGAGAAGTCCCCACATAAAAATAATGGGTCCTCTGATACATGTGTTAAAACTGTTTATTGATTTATTTATGAACACTTTATAGATAATGTGATTTTTTGGCTTTAATCTTTAACATTAGCAACCTTTAGCAGAAAGTCAATTGCTGCATGAAAATGATGTTTCACAGGGATTATAGTCAATAATGTTTTAATAACTTTGTATAGTGGTAGATGGTTACTAGACTTATCATGCTGATAATTTTGTAAGGTACATAAATGTTGAATCATTATGTTGTATACTTGAAATTAATGCAATATTATATGTCAACTATATTTTAATGACAAAGTGATCTTTCATAACTAAAAAATAGTTTGCTCTAGAAATCCAGGCACTGCTGTTTAGGGGCCTGAAGAAGCCATCCCTAAGGGCCCTTATTCACCTTCAAGCACCATGTTGCCTCCTGTTCTCAGTCAACTGGGAGCTCATTACATTTCCCTTGAGCTCTCTATCTGCCAATTTCTTCGAATGAAGTAGCCTTTTCTGCAGAATCAATGCTCTAGACTCTTCTCCTTCAGTCAGTCTATTACTTTGGATATAGTAAGGTATACTGAAGTATGAATAGCTTTAGCTCTAGTGTAATTTGCATTTTAATGCTATTTTTCAGTGGAAAAGGATGTTTAGTTGGTGGGTTTACTTGACTCCCACCTTCACCACACTGTTTGTCCTCTATCTTAAACTTCTCATCCCACCAATAAAAGACCTCATTTGGTTACTTTGAATGTTCATGTTTGTTGAAAAAATTTATTTCTTTACAAAAATACTTTGTGGGAGCCATTATATGTTTTTACCTCTGAGTTTTGTATTTAGGTATACTCTTCCATTACATTAGATTCTACAGTGAATGGGTCCTAGGTGAGAGCACTTTCTTTTTTCTTTTTTTTAAAGATTTTATTTAATTATTTTTTAGACAGATGGAAGGAAGGGAGAATGAGGGAGACAAACATTAATGTGTGGCTGCATCTTGAGCATCCCCCACTGGAGACCTGTCCCACAACCCAGGTGTGTGCCTTGACTGGTTTGGAACCAGTGGCCCTTTGGTTCACAGGCCAGCACTTAATCCACTGAGACACACCAGCCAGGGCAGATTCCTGAAACACCAATTCAAAAAACCTATGCACCTCAATGTTCATAGCAGCATTATTTACAATTGCCAAGTGCTGGAAACAGCCTAAGAGTCCATCAGTAAATGAGTGGATCAAAAACTGTGGTACATTTACGAAATGGAATACTATACACCAGAAAGAAAGAAGCAACTCCTATCTTTTGTGACGGCATAGATGGAACTGGAGACTACTATGCTAAGAGAAATAAGTCAGGAGATAAAAGACAAATACCATATGATCTCTCATACAATAGGAATATAATGAAAAATAAACAAACAAATGAGCAAAATAGAACCAGAGGCATGAAAACATGAGACAGACTGACAGCGACCAAAATGGGGGATAGGAAGATAATATTGGAAAGAAGGGGAAGGGACTAGTCAAGGAACATGTATGAGTGACCCATGGACATTGATAACAGGGTGGGAATTGACTGTGGGAGTGAAAGGTGAACTAGTTGAGGAGAGCAAAGGGGAAAAATTGGGACAGCTCTAATAGAACAACAATAAAATATTTAATAAAAGGCAAAAATAAAACATCTCTTTTAGTGTACAGATTTTTGAGTGATGGTAGTCCCATGTCAATGAGACCAGGTGCTCCCCGTGGCACTGAGTTTTCTGCTTTACTGTGCCTTGGGTGGGGTGCTTAAACTTGCCTGGCAAAGCCAGTTTCTCGTCTTACTCAAGATGCTTTATCTCTTAGGGGATCCTTTGTTTCTCCCTGAAGTCGGGCTTCTATTTTCACTCTCTTTTAGTTTATAAGACATATTAGTATATGTTTGGACTCCTATTGAAAATGAGATTTAAGTCCTTCCCCACAATATTCATACATGGCACACAAATCAGAGGATGTGGCTGTTGACCTCTGCTTCAGTTTCTGTAAGCAAATAGAAGAGACTTTGTCTTTCCAGTGTCAGCTCTGGCCCAAATAAATCATGTTACACCACATTTCTTCATTTGGTCAGAGTAATTTATTTATTCAGAGCCCAGGAGGGAGAAAGATCTCTCTCTTCACTGCTAGTCTAAATATATATTAACTAACCTGCTTGCTTCGTTATTGGCTTGAGGAGAGTGAATGGCAGGGCATATGGGGGTTGCCATGGCTCCATGCTTTTTTGTTCTTATTATAAAGTATTAATTGCACATTGTACACCAGCAGATAAGAATGTGGTGAGTGGGACCTTTCTCATCCACAGGGTCCGATGAGGGAAAATGGGGAGAAACATGGGAAATGCTACATGAGCCTGAGTTTGGAAAGAGGAAAAAAAGGACTCACAAATTTTGCAAGCAGAGTAGAATTGCATGGTCCTCTGAAGATGGAAGCGAGACTAAGAAATTCAAAAAGCTTCTTGTGAGTGTGAGTTTGAAATGGAAACACGAAACCAGAGAGAGTTTTCTTAAATCCTACTTGAAAGAGTTTTATTACTTACTATCAAGAAGTGTGAAGGTGATAGTGGCTTCACAGAGCGGGGCCCAGCTGTGCCAGGATGAAGAGAAACAAAGACTGACTTGGGTACAAATGGAAGCCTCAACCAGTAACTGAGAATAGCAAGGACAAATAGCAGAAAGGGACTTTAAAATTGAAGCTGATTATTTCCAAACCCTACCTTATTGTCAATTATTTTCTTACGTTAAGATCTCTTATACCCTTAGTTTTCTCCATGCTCATATAAAAGCTCATTTTTATCCTTTTTTCTCATTTGGCCACTGTGCTATAGTGGATGCCAAAGGAGAAAGGGAATACAGGATGGGAAAGTGAATGTATGTGAAGAAATAGCCTTGAGAAAGGGAAGGATGATGTTACATCCTAGACACTGAGAAAGGAACTAGGGTATTTGCGTAAAATGAGAGATTCCAGGGCAAAAGGGATGTATAGAAATTTTCCTTTATACACTATGATTAAACGTTGGTAAATATGGTTAGAAGGTTAATACCCCCCAACTAAGAATAGGGCATTTCAAGATTTTGATTTACTTAACCAGAAGTTACTAAATTACAGAACCTATTTCTTTTAAAAAGGTGTCTTTTTTCTGGACTACAAAGTTAATGAGGTTATCACATATACATATTGCCAGAGAACAGCATTATTAAAAATTAGAAATTCTTAGGTCAGGATCAACAGAAGTTGTAACAAATAATATTGTTACAGGTAAATTCTTAATTGGTGAATTATTTATATTTAACTAGTTCTGGAGACTTTGAAGACAGGGCCTTGAGTGTTCATGAATGTTTAACGGAGTGGGTCTTTGATTCATGTCTTCGTATGATTTCACTGATGTTCCCAAATAAAGATCACAATGGTGGGAGAACTAAAATTGTGTCACAATATTGATGTAGATGTCTTGATTCTCTTGGAAGGTAGCATCTTAGTGCTTTTACAACATGAAAGCCCCCACATCACATGGATGGAGAAATCAACGCTGTAGCTGGATCATCTTCGGTCTCAGGGTGGCCATAGACATTACTACTCTGACTTTGCCCGTTTGGTTTATAAATTGAATGGATTTAATAGAACTTTAAGGTCACTTCCAATTCCAATTTTAAGATCCTTAACCTAATTTTTATAAATTAATTGGGGGTATTTAAATCTTTATAATATTGAATCTTCCCATCCTATACATGTATTCATTTTATGTCATTTAATCATTTTATGGTTTAGTTCTTCTTTAGTATTAATTTTTTGGATATGTTTTGATTTTGTTGTTGCTTACTACACTGCCAAGCTCTCACACAGTTTCTAAGAGGTTTTTCTGTTGACAGTCTTCTACTTCCTAGTTTACACAGTAGAACTTGTGTTTTTGACATCTAGAGTAGATTACCATTGAGCACTCCTCTATATGACAAAATTATTTTTTGGTAATAATAATAAAAAAGTAACAATAATGTCCAGAAAAGAAATCCAGACAGGTTAGAAATTTTCTTAATTGAATTAATACTTATATACATGGCAGTTACAATTAATATTAAAAATAATACAAGTATTACAGAATTTAAAAGGAAAAAACTATGGGTTAATACTTTTCAATTATATTAATGCATTTTTTGAGAAGAGAGTGATTTATATTTATATATAGTCTGTCTCAATAACAATTAATAGCCTTGCAATGTCTGTTTTCAAGCCTTAACCTCCAAATATTTGTTAATTAAACTTTAGAAAAATTAATCTTGGCATATTTATGCTTAATAATATAGCTAGGATTGTTAATACATATGCATGGTAGATAGAAGATTCCCACTAGTTTCAACTTTAACTTTTTTCACATGAAATAGTAGATATACAAATAAAAAAAGTCTTAAATATAATGGTGATTCATAAAGATTCCATTTCTTAGCACATTCCAAAATCTGTAATACCATTTGTGTCTGTGTTGCTTGGGGATCATTTCCATCAGCTGCCAAATATCTCTGGGAATAAAAAGGTCACCCTAAAATCTCCTTCTCAGAAGATCATACGTTTCTATCACATTTGGTTGAAACATCCACAGCCTTTCTTGTACTGCCAACATCGGAGGAAATACCTGAGTAATTGCAAGCATCACATTGTGTGGTCTATTTCTTTGCAACAACTGTCCAGTTCTTGGGGAAAACGATCAAGGCATTCATCCCAGTATTTTTGTCTTTCTCTTGGAATGCCTACAATGGCAGAGTCCAGGTAAACCCAATTCAGCTTTCTTCCTCCTTATACCCACTTTGATATCATTAAAAAAACTACTGCTTATGTGCAGGAATATGCAGTGCCACAGGGGTAATAGTCACAAATAGAGCCTGAAGCAACCTTGAATGATTCTGAACTGTTCATAATGTTCTCTCAATACACACCCATGTAACTGCAACTGAGCTGTGTGTCAGGGCTGATGGTACAAATAGAAATTCTCCAGACTGGCTTCCAGATACATTACATGTTATTAGAAGATAAAAAATAAAGTGTGCTATTTTGAAGCACACACACATGATGGTTACTGAAACTATAGTTTTAGAACTTGGACGAACAACTTTTTTTGTTCCTGGAGACTATTTTATCACTGACATTGTTCAGAAGTGGTGGCACATAGTAGTAATAAAAGCAGACTGAGTTTTCATTGGTTTTGTTAATATTTTGAACATTCTCTACAGACAACCCACACCTTTACGTATCCGAAGTCGGCCACTTCTGCCAGTACCTGGTAGCAGTAACAACGTGAATTCTTTGCTAGATCCTAACTGAAATAAAATCGTCTCTAATTTTTCTATTACATATGTTTTCCATAACTGTTATGTAAATAACCCACTACCGAGAAAATGAAGTTTCTTTTATTTCCAATTTACTATTTTTTAAATGAGCACTGAAAATTTCGAAATAATTTTCTACCTATTGTGATGATTGTGTGTTTTTCATCCTTCAACATGTAAATATCACAATCATAGTTTTCTAGAAGTTAAAACATCTTTGAACTTTGGGGATAAGACCTACTTCATGATGTATTATTCTTTTTTGTCCTGCTCTTTGTGACTTGCTGGTATTTTGCTTTTAAACATTTGTAAGCAGTATAAGTCTATGGGTTGTCTTTCTGTGTGTTACTCTTTTTTAGTTTTGATATTGGGGCACAAAATTTTCATTGAATGAGTTTGGGAGATTTCCATTTTTTTGGTACTCTGTGAGAATTCGTGTAACATAGTAATAGTCTGTTCCTTGTAGGCTTGATTCCCTGCCCCCAATTTTTATTTAATGTATTGGGAGTAAAATTCATTAATACAATTATATAGGCTTCAGGTGTACAGTCCTAGGATGCGTCACCTGTGCATTGTACAGTGTGTTCACCCCTTGCTCCTCCCATCCCCATTTATTCTCCTCTCTACCCCTTCTACCTCCTGCCCTTTCCCTCTGGTAATCACCATGCTGTTGTCTGTGTCTATGATTAAGCAAAAGCAAACAATCCAAAACAATCCATGCAAAAAACCCCCCAAAGCCCGTTCTTTAAAGGAGTGGTAGTTTTGTATTTTGTTATCTTATGTCTAGAACTGCCAGAACTAAGTTTATAATATTGTGACAGTGTGCCTATCTCAGTTTGAAACACAGATAATACCGGTGCTTTATCCTCTTCACTCTCCCTCTGGGAAACATTCTGTCAGTTATTTTCGAGTTCCCAGTTGTCTCCTCTCATAGCACTCACTCTTTCATTTGCTGTGGTGTTCAGTTCTGTTCTGCGTTGACTGTGTTGACTTTTCTCTCTCACTGGTGGTTTTCCTCAAGAGCCTGCCAATTTCTGGTTATCTGTTTTTATGTGTTAATGAGGTTCTAGGTTGAACGGTATTGGTATCTGAAACAGAGTTTCAAGATATCCGACGACAGCGAAAGGTTGCTAATGGAGTTTGAAAGCCATTCTCGTCGCTTCACACTTTTCACTTCCCAGCCAGGAGAGCAAACAGGCCCCAGGTCAGTTACAGCAGAGATAAGGGTGAATAAAAAATGATCCCCTGTTCAAGGTTCAAAAATATTAACTCTTCAGGATGAGAGTAATTCATAGAGGACTATCTCTAGTGTCTGTGTGTGATGCTGAAAACTTGTACAATCGCCAAGATCTAAGTTAACTTTACTTTTTGTTCAATGATTCCGAGGTAACAGGTTTTCAAGTTTGTTTTTACAAGTAAATGTGGAGAAGAATTTTCTATTTATGCTGACACTTCCAAACCCAGGGTCTTGCCCATGGAAGAAGGAGTTAAATGGTTTCCAGATCCTTAGTGGTGCCTCATCTTCACCATAGCATGTATATATGGGAAGGAACATACAAAAATTAAAAAATAACCAGAGCAGGATTCCCCTTGAATTCACAGGGGTGGGGTCCTCTGCAGAGCCCCGTCAGTGCATTCGGAAAGCTGCACGTTTCCCTGAGCTCGTGGAAACCTCCTCCTGCTGTCAGCATCGGAAGGGGCTTCTGAGCGACCTGTGCTGTTTACCTGGCATTGCTGGAAAACCACTGTTCGTTCTCAGATGGCCAGCAACTTGGCGTTTGCCACAACATCCACCGAGCTCCTTCCACACTGCTGTGTTTGCCAGTTCCCAGCGTGTCTGTGGATGCCAAGGTGCCAACGCCGAGGACTCTGCCAGCGCTGCCCTGTGCTCTGGGTGTCCACCAACTATTTTAATTAAGCAACTATTTCAGATTTTTGTCCTAAGCATTTGGGCACGGGACAGCGATGGACAGACAGTGTGGCACGCACCTCTCAAATACTGCCTTAAAACCCTTGGGTGTCTCCTGAACCCCTCAGTGTCCTTAAGATCAGTCCTTTTCTAGGTTCTTTGTGCAAATAAATAATGGACAGGCCTATGGCCCATGTTCCCAGACACGAGAACTTTTCTGAGTCATAGAGTGCTGTTAGTTTGCTGGGCTTGGAATCAGACGAAAGGCCAAATAACGAACACATAATAGTAAGTAAATAATCTGTTCAAAAATCTGAGACCTGGGTAGTAGACGAAGATGTTCATTTTGCTATTATCTTTTATAATTTACATAAAATATCATGTACACCAATATATTATGTATTTCAATAAAATAAAAATGAAAAAAGGCTAATTGAACAAAATTAATGTATAATCCAAGCACCTTTCCCTACCCAAGTTATTAATTTAAAAATTACATATGTATAGACTAAGACTCTACACGTAAATTTACATAAATGATGATTGGTTTACATGGTATAACTTGAGAATTATATTAAACCCCACCTATCCATTGGCAAATATATTTTTCCATAAAGTTGGTTCCCTTTTCATTTTGCTGATGTTTTCTTTAGCTGAGCAGAAACTTTTTATTTTGATGAGATCCCATTTGTTTATTCTTTCCTTTATGTCCCTTGCTTTCGGGGACACATCGGTGAAAATATTGTTGCATGGAATAGCTGAGATTTTCCTGCCTATGTTCTTCCCTAGGACTTTTATGGTGTTGTGACTTATATTTAAGTCTTTTATCCATCTTGAATTGATTTCTGTGTATGGTGTAAGTTGGTGGTTGACTTTCATTTTCTTTTGCATGTAGCTGTCCAGATCTTTCAACACTATTCATTGAAGATGCCATTTTTACTCCATTTTATGCTCCTTCCCCTTTTGTTAAATATTAATTTACCACAAAGACATGGGGCAGGGAGTATTGAATATGAAAAATGGGGGTAGGTAAGGCAGGGAAGAGTAATTGGGGGAATGGAGATAACTGTAGTTGAACAACAATAAAAAGTGCTCAAAAAATAAATTCTACCCATTCATTAGATTTCTAATTCTGTTTTATATTGGCATTGAGAATTTTTTCTAGCTTAGACTCACCTCTCACTCACATGGGCATTGCCACATTGTGAGAGAGTTGAGGCTGAAGTTTCCCCTTTAGCTTATTTAATGCATTAACATATATTAATGCAACAGATTCCTCCATTGCCCTCATGAAAGGTGAACCTAGAAGGGGATGAGAGAAGTGACATAGCCAGTATATTCCAGCAAAGGAGACAGGTGGGGAAATCAATGTCCTGGTCCATAGGGCAGGGGTAAGAATAAAAGAGATCCACGAGGGTATCTGGGGAGAAAGCCTGGAAAGCTCGTGAAATCTATCTCTGAAAAGATCTGTGCATCCCAGTCACTGCCCTGGCTTGTTCTTCATGTTCATTCTGTCTATATTACCACTATCACTGATTATTCCCCTTGAGTAAAGTCTCCACTCCACTCCCACCCATCCCTCATCTTAGCTTTCGAAAATACACGTTAGAGCAGTCATTTCTCTTCTTAAAACCTTTCAATGGCTCCCTCTTGCTACAGAATAAGATACAAATTCCTTGCAGTGCCATTCAAGGCCATCCCCTGTTGCTCATTCTCCCCCCAATTTTTTATGCAGTGTGTGTTGGTATTAGGAAGTTCACACTCCGGACTGTCTGGTTTCAAATCTTGACTCTGCCACTTACTCATGGCATGACTTTTGAGTGAGACGCCACACCTCTGTCTGTCTCAGCTTCCTGTTCCAAAATAATGATAATCATCTTCAGTTTGCATGGGATTGTTATGAAGAGCAAATGAATTAACACATCATTGTAACTGAACAACCATTTAAAAAAAGCTTAAAAAAGTATTAGAAGTGATACATGCCAAGCACTCAATAAATGTGAACAATTATTATTAATATCATATTCAACCAATCAACTCCATGTCATGTATGCTATACCATTAAACTATCGAAAGTTCCCACAAAGTGCTAGGTAGGCACTTTCTATCCTCGCAGTGCCACAGTTTTGCTTATTCTGTCTTGGGAGTTGCAGATTTCAGTATTTTCAGGCATCTGGCGAAGTAGGGAGGGGAATAGTGTGGATTAGAGAGCATGTGCCCTTTCCTCGAAGGGCACATGCAGATTAGGAAGAATACTACCACGCCGACCAAAGGCACCGTGTCTGTGGTGCCTCCTCTGCTTTTGTGGAAAATTGTGGCCTATTGAGCAAGGCCGAACGACTTATTTCTTCCACTATATTTATTTATTCCATTGACTTTTTTGACTTCCTTCTTCTTTTGTACTCACATAGTGTTGGCTATATTCTTGCCCCCATTATGTTTATTACATTATGATTTAGTTACCCAGATAATTATCTGCCCACTTAAACTTTTAGTGTGGGACAGTTAGCAAAAAATGTCATCTATTTTTGTTTTTCTACTATCTAGCCAGTGTTTATTACATGTTCAAGAAACAGTAACAGTATCTGGAATACATGCAAATATAGAAAACCAACGTAAGTAGGGATGTAAAATGTGAGGAAGCCAAACTGGTGGGCAGTGAAGGCAATATGCCCTATTGACTACTTTCCATGTTTGTGTTGGCTTTGCCTAGAATCTCACCCATGACTTGTTGCCCCTACACTATCTTTGGGCAAATGTTCTCAATGACAACACTTATAAACCTCTGCCAATTCAACAGAACAAGGGATTAAAAAGAAGTGCTTTGATAAAGTAACAGACTTTTAGTCCCCACTGAAGGTTGGCTGGTTTTTACATGAACGTTGCTAAGAATCATCAAAGTTATTGATAGAAAATACTTAATAAAAGATAAGTTATTTTTCAGATGTATTAAAGGTGGTGATTTCCTTCCTTGTTTCATCAAGTATTACACAATTGAAACACGTCTGTTTTTATATATGACAAACGAACCAAAGCCAACAAACAATTCCCTCCTCCCCCAAACACACAAGAAAACAAAAACAAAACTAAACAAAATAAAGCCAAAACCATCGATGCATGGGACATGATGAGTGTTTGGGATTTGTGGCAACTTCTGTTGGGCTGGTCAGGCCCCAGTGCTGTCCAGGAGCACGTGGAAGCGGTGCTCAGCTACCCATTGCCTAGTCGTCGAACCTCACCAGCAGCTTCCTGAGGGACCCTCACCTCTTTCTGGGTATGTTAATTGACTTGGACTGCCATAACAAAAACATAGACTGGCTGGCCTAAGCAATAGATAGTTATTTTCTCACAGTTTTTGCGGCTATAAAGTCCACGAAGTCTGGCAGGGTTTGCTTTCTGGGGAGGGCTGCCTCCCAGGCCTGCAGATAGCTGCCTGCCCTCTCCTCCCATGCTCCTGTGTGCTCTCTGGGTGCCCATTGAAGGAGGGAGAGAGATGTCTCTCTCCCTCCTTTTATAAAGCTACCAATCCTGTCAGATTTGAGCCCCACTTTTATGACATCATTTAATCTTAAATATCCCCCTAAAGTCTCTATTTTCAAATACTGTTACCCTGTGGTCTAGGGTAAAATTACCCTGTAGGGTAATTTTTACCCCCAATTCATAGGGTTTCACCATATGAATTTGGGGATTGGGGCACAATTCAGCCCATAGCTCTGGAGTAAAGTCCTCTTAACAACTTCCTTTGAGTACCATTTCACAACACCATTATCTTCCCTTTTGATCAAAACACTTTTTAAATTAATTATATCATAAGTACTGATTTTCCTAGGCCTGGATGGATAGGTCAATTTGTTAGAGCATCACTTCAGCACATCAAGTTTGTGGGTTCAGTCCCTGGTCAGGGCACATACAAGGATCAACCATTAAATGCATGAATAAGTGGAACAATAAATTGATGTTTCTCTCTTTCATTCTCTTTCTTTCTTCCTCTACAGATAGTATGGAACGTTATATATACTATGATTTTCCCTACTTATGCATACTTATGATAAAATATAATTTATAAGTTAGGCAGAGTTAAAGATTAACAACACTAATAAAATAAAATAATTATAACAATATATTGTCATAAAAATCATGTGAATGTAGCATTAAGTAAAATAAGAGTTACTTGGACACAAACACTGCAGTACCACCACAACTGATCTGATTATCAACATGGTTGTTAGGTTACTGATGGGCAGGTAGTATATACCACATTGAGATGCTTTGCAAAGGGATGATTCACATCTTCGGTAAGACAGAGCGGGGCAGTGAGAGATTTCATCATGCTACTCCAAATGGGGTGCGATTTAAGACTTATGAATTGTTTCTTTCTGGAATTTTCTATTTACCACATTTGGCCTGGTGGTAACTGAAAGAGCTGAGAATGAAACTGTGGACAAGAAGGCACTACTGTATTTCTCACTTTGTTGAATTTAGTGAGTCTTCGTTATTATTAGGGGAGGGTCTTAGCAAATAAAATGCCTTTGAGAACCCTAAATAAAAGCATTAATTAGGGAAAAGAAATACATTTCTCAGTTTTTAAAAAAGTATTTCCCCATATTGATAATGCTCTCAATGAAAACACAAAATCTTATAGTTTATTTGTGGCCCTATGCAACATTAAAAGTAGGACCAATGACGCTGACCGGAACTTCTGTCAGTTGGTTGGGCGTTATCCCGCAGAGTGAAAGGATGCCGGACTGATTCCCGGTCAGGGCACATCCCTGGGTTGCAGGTTCCACTCCTGTCTGTGTATGTCTAGGAGAGTCAACCCACAGACAGAAGTGTCTCTCCCTCTCTTTCTCCCTCCCTTCCCCTCTGTCTAAAAAGAAATGAATAAATAAAATCTTAAACAAAAAAGTAGCACCGATAACATTTTACTGATTCTTCTTAGCTCCAGTTCTGCAGAAACTTAAATCTGATCATACAAATATAGTTCCGACTAAATAATGTAATGGCCACATATAATGCAATAGACTAAGCAAAGGAGGGGAAAGAAGATATTTTTAAATACATTTTTTGGTGTTTCCAAAAAAGATCGATTTAAAAAAAATCTCCCTGAGACACCTAGTCATTCCTAGAAACTTTTCTGTCGTGATGGTACCTGCGGAGTGATACCACTGCCAGATCTGGCCGTTGGTTTCTGAGTTAGTGCAGCTGCGCGGCAGACTGTCTGAACAGTGCCTGTGTCAGGATGCAGCGCGGATCTTTGACACCGGGGAGGCACTGCACCAGCTGGCTCTGCGCTCTGCGCTTTGCTATTCCTGGCTGATTTACCTGTTCTCAGCCCTGTCACCTTACTGTTTCTGCCATCTAATTAAAAACCCATGTTACCGGATTCACTCTGCTACAAATTAGCAATGCTATCTGTGTTCCTTTCTTAGCCTAAACTGGCCGTTTTTACTTTATGATCCATGATATATTTTTAAATTCATACAAGATGCTTGATTATTTATTTGTGGTATATTTTAGCTCTCTTGTGGAGTCTCGATCAGAGTAATCCTCTTCTAATGTATTCATATAGAATGAAGACCTAAATTTCCTAATCAAAATCATGTCAGCAAAAGTAGAACTGCTCTTATGATAACATTTTAGTCTAGAAAATGATTTTCCTTTAAAAGGGATTCAATGGACATGATGACATAAAAAGAAGCGGCAAAATTACACACAATCAGTTCACATAATCAAAACAGCAATGTTTTATATTCAGCAAGGATTTCTTTTTTACTATAATAAATGGAACAAAATAGTCCTTTTGGAATTCTGCAACTGTGTTACGGCTACAAATGCAGTGCTACTAGAATTCTATAGAATTAGGGACAAGCATTTTCAAAACTCTGGAAGAAAGGATCCCATTGAGACGTAGTCCCTAAATAAATTTGAATATTTCATTACTGACATTTATATTCTGCCTATACTCTAACTTCATTAGGAACTCACCATTAAGCCAACATTAGTCTATTTTTAAAACAGTCTAATTCATGCAAATAGTCAGTTCAAATGGTTGCATTTTAATCATAACTGCCTGGAACAGAAATATACTATCCTAACATATACATTGGAAGTGCAATATTTAAGACGTATGGAGCTTTTCTAGATCTATCAGGAGAATCTGGCCCTGTCTTGTGGGAACTCCAGTGGCCTTTGTGCATACTCCTATTGCTATAATATTCTAGAAGTGTGTGTTGTAAAGTGTGTCCACTTTCTGAAAGATTGGGGTTATGTAAACAGGTATGCATTGCACATCTTTATTGTCCTAGAACCTAGCCTGGGCTTAATATATAACAAGTGTTCTGAAATTGATTGTTGGGTGAGTTCAAAGAAACTAAAGAAACATGGTCTAATGTTCATGTGAACTAAGGTAGTAAGTTAATTGCCTTCGAGAGATATAAAATTATAGTCGCATCTATATCTACAAATGAGTAGCCAAGTCAAGTGCATGAATAGATGTGCATAACGATAATAAATCTCTGCTTCTTTCTTATTAAAGGCTCTTTGATTCATAATCACATGCACACACACACAGCTTTTATGAATTTGACCTGGTTTTATAACCAAACAATGACCAAATCATCCTTTGGTCTTTTCTAGACTTTCAACTTCAGGACTTTACCTATATAGCACATTTCTTTTTACCGTGAACAATAACAAACTTTGTGTGACTTTTGGAACCATCAACTTACATGCTGCAGTGACTGTGTTTGGGATGTGGAGATCCAGTAAAAAAGGAGCTGGAGAATTTTAAAAATATTGAAGGTTTCCCTCAGTACGTAGGCTACCTTTAATGTACAGGAAGTCACAATCTCAATTCAGGACAGATCCCTAATGCTACAGGCTTCAGTTTGGCACAGAAGCCTTTGTTATGAGCTCAGAAGTCACCAAGAAATCTTAAAAGGGATGGAGGAAAATACCAATAAGGAAGTGGACTCAGTTCCCCAGGGACAGTCTGGCTAGCTTTTCTTTGAATCTGTTTCTTCCTGTTTCAAATCATAAGGATGTGAAGTAAAGATTTCCATTTTCATGAAAGCAAACTGTAAAGATTCATAAGATTAGTAGATCAGACCTGAACAGCCTATTAATGGGAAGTTGTCAGAGGTTACTCTGTGACTTAGAACTAGATCATAACTGTTTGAAGTTAAACTGGTAAGCCTGTAGTGACGGGGTAGTGAAGACACAAAAACGTAAGTGAGCAATAAAGTCTTTGATTGAAGTGTGACCAGCAAGGCCATTGTTTTTGTGGCCATTTGGTTAAAATGGAGCACTTAAATGCTGAGGATGCAGTCCAAAAGATAGCCAAAAAAAGTGAACATTCAGGGTTGGTATTGACCGCAGCAGGAAATGGATACAACAGGGAAAGTATAAAGTCAGGAAATGCGCAAGAAGAGGATAAAGAATAGCAAAACTAGTAATAAAGTTCTCATACTGTAGTAAAAGATAACTGCGAACATAGAGAAGAAACCTGATCCTCCATTGCTTATAGGTAATATCAGCATGGAGACCCCAAATTGGGCAATCTGATTAGGGAATAAAAAAAAGGAGACCAAAAAACAGAGTACAAAGAATATGATTGCATTCAATTTGTATGCAATTTTCTTACAAGGGTGTATGATTTTTTGCATGGGTCACACATACTATTCTTATTTTTTGCATTTTATAATAGGAATGTGTGGTTTGCATTTACATACCTTTTCTTATTTTCTGAGCTGAAAAAATCTTCTAATTTATATTTTTGATCATCATTCCAATTTAAAATTATATTTAATTATATTTTGTATCTCTTTGCTAAATATCTTCAATTTTGTGGAATAAAATACATAATTCAAAATTTAATAATACATGTATCTAAGTAAATTTTTTACATATAACAGTTACCTTAAGCACAAATATAATTAATTATATGCTATAATTAATATATAAATTTATAATTAGACATATAGTTACCTCCATGAATTAAGTACATATTTGCTTAAGTTAATTTAGACATTTCTATAACTAATTTTAAAAAGTTATAAAATGTGTTTTTTCACTAAAACTGTTATGTAGCTCCTCTGAACTGATCAGCTTTTATCTTCTTTGGATCTTGAAGAACACCTTCTAACATTATAAACCATCCGTAACTGAGGGCAGGGGATTCCACCAACATTAAGCATCATCTTGGAATGTTTGTCCAAAATAAAGGACAATTTGTTACACCTTATACCACTATCAAGAAAAAGGAAGCACAGTGTCTGGTGAGGCTCACTGGGTTTTGGAGGCATCCCAGAGCACATATTTGAATGTACTTCTGACGTATGTAGGTGACATAAAAGACTACTATTTTGAACGATCCCAGTAAGTCTTTGCATCAGCTAAGTTAAAATAAATGTAACTTGCTACTTGGTCCATACGATCTTGTAAACCTCATGGTTCTAGATATATCAGTGTTGGGGAGAGAATGGCAAGCAGATCTTTTGGTGATCATTGGGCAAATCACAACACATACAGCAAGAGTTCTGAAGGAAGGGTGTTCCTTTTGCAGTGAAGAATTACACATCTTGTAAATAGTAGCTACATGTGGAGAAGAACCTCTACCTGGCTGGGCAGACTGAACAGGAGGGTGCTGGCCATCTAAGAAGGCCTGGCCTGTCAGCAGTCTCTATTCTCAATGGGAGTGCCTTGCTACTTTATTCTTTCACCACTAGTTAGATACAAATTTAGGAAAATAACTGTGAACACACTATATAAAATTATGGACTTTTTGATAGATAAAGTGTTTTCAGTAATTTCATATGCTTCAACTTAGTAGAAAAAGAATGACTAATATCTATTCAGTGCTCAGTGTATGCCCAAGACATGACTCCTTCCTCCTTCCCTTTCCTTCTTTTCTTCTTCTCATACTCCTCATACTCTTCTTTCTTTCCTCCCTTCTTTTCTTTCTCCTTTTCATCTTTACTATGTACTTTCCATCCCATTGTATGATTTATTCCTTTCTAAGCTACTAAATGCATTTGTATTTTTGCAGTACTTACTGTCTTGATTTTTGTGATTACAATTTTTGGCTGTGATAAGAAATTGCATGGAAGTCATAACCAGTTCCAATTCCAAATGATCATCTAACAAATTGACAGAAAACCTTATTTTAAGATGCCCTGCAAATATATGAAGCACACTTCAATGGGTATAATATTAGAAACTGTCAGGCAATAAACCATAATGCTTAAAAATAGGTAAAATTTGTAGTAGTTGAACATAATTTTAGCCAAACTGCAAACATTAACAGCCTTTAAAGCACACCCAAAAGAAAATATAACAACATCTGACACCTATAATTACTAATAAACTTTTGTACCACTGAAAATGAGCATTAGGTATTGGACAGAATTGTGGGGAAGGACTGCCCCCATCATCCGGTGTGATGCTGCCCAGAGTTAAGAAATAGTTCTCTTTTTAGAGGAAGATAGGTTTAAAGCACAAAGAGTAAAAAAATTGTACTAATTTTTTTCTCCACAAATGAACAATAAGATCGACTCCATGATTTTTCATTTTATATATTTGGAAACATTATTACTATTTGGGGGCTATTTTATTTCACCTTATTTACTATAATATTTGCAGAAATAACTGCAACTAATAAAAACAATTTTAAAAGTTCTTTAAAAATTAAACTGGTCATTGATATAGCCTCTTCATTTTCTTACTTTAACTTAAGGCTTCAAAAGTTGGAATTATATAAGTTGAAAACAATGACATTAGAGAGCAGCTAGTCCAAGTCCTTCTAGTTACAAAGGAGAAAACTGTGGCCCAGAGAGGGCGATTGTTGATGGAGCTGGAATAAGAATTAATGTCTTTTGCCTCTCTATCCCTGTGTTTTATTTCATTACACACACAAAACAAGGTAAGAACATTCAGCTTTCAGTAGTAAGGACACTTTGTCAATTGTACAAGCATATTTTCCTCAGTAAATTTCTCAAGTATAAAGCAAGAGGCATGCCATGTACTAAAAGGATGTGATCATTATTATTGCCTAAGGATAATACGAAGACTGACTGGTTTGTGATTAAATTTTTCACATAATAAGTGCTTGAATATTGGCATCTTTAAAGCAAATATGATATTAATTTCAAACTAAAGCATACCTTGACAAATGGACAGAACAGCCAAGAAGAGGGAGAAAGGATTTTAGAACAATGAACTTAGAAAACATGATTAACTTTTGAGGTGTTCCCCAAGTCTTTTGCGTATAAGTCACTGAATAAAAATGACCTGAACAGTGTTTTATTTCTGAGCCTGTCTCCTTGGCTCCCAAGCATGGCATTTTAACCAGCAGAAATACAGTGTATTTGTACTTTTTCCCTTCTGCATCAGTTTCAATTCCATTCTATAGAGTTGCTTTTATCTAGGTATCAGATTCTCTCCAAATGATAGATTGTAATCTCAGATATAGAAAAATGGAACTTACAAAATGGATAGGTCTGATTGTAAGAGATGTGGTCTAGTCAGATGGCAGCAACAGAGAGATGAGCCTCTAGTGAGCTTTAGATTTGCATGTATTTTACATGAACACTAGGTCTCATGCATACACAAATATTTTATAAGAAAAGTCTTTGTTGTATTTTATAAAATTATTTAAAAAGAGCTTTTTTCTTAACCCTTTGAGAATAATCCAAAACTTATGGCCATTTTAATTCACAATATATATTATGTTCTGATGTATAGTCCATTTGTTTCATTGTAAGTGCATGCAAATCAGCCATTTATTAATTTTTTTTAATATATTGAGAGTTTACTAATGCTATACATTGAAAATATTTAGCAAGGTAAATGAGGAATGAATAAAGCATTCATGGAATCTATAACCTAATGGAGGAAGCAAGGGAGTGAAAAAAAAGAATTATAGATGAATTGGAGACAAACAATTTATCATATAGGGAGTTTAGAATAATTATTATAAGGATACTCAACAGCATAAAAAAGACATAGGAACCATAAAAAAGGATCAGTCAGAAATAAAGAATGCAATATCTGAAATAAGAAATACACTGGGAGGAATAAATAGTAGGTTAGATGAAGCAGAGAATAGAATAGATAGTTTGGAAGACAAGGTAGAAAAAAAAAAACCCTGCCAGAGCAACAAAAAGAAAAAAGAAATTTAAAAAATGACAAGAGTTTAAGAAACATTTTGGACAAAATGAACTGTAACAACACCGGTGTCATGGGAATACCAGAAAGAGAAGGGAGTGAGCAAGAGAACCTAATTGAAGAAATAATGACCAAAAACTTTCTTAATCTGGTAAAAGAAAAAAAGATATACAAGGCCAGGAATCTTGGAGAGTCCCAAACAAGTTGGACCCAAAGAGGCCTACACTGAGACACATCATAATTAAAATGACAGTGCTTAAAGACAAGGAGAGAATCCTAAAATCTACAAGAGAAAATTATGTAGTTACATACAAGGGAGCACCTATTAGACTGTCATCTGATTTTTCAACAGGAACATTTCAGGCCAGAAGGGAGTAGCATGAAACATTCAAGGTGATGAAAAGCAAGGACCTACAACCAAGGCTACTTTACCCAGCAAGACTATCTTAAAACTGAAGGAGAAATAAGGAGCTTCCCAGAAAAGAAAAAGCTCAAGGAGTCTGTTAACACCAAACCAGTACTGCAAAAAATGTTAAAGGGCTTGCTTAAAGAAGAAGAAAAAGAGTAAAAAAACCACAAAAACAAACAAACAAAAAAACCCAAACCCCGAGGAAACCAGTCTAGCAATAAAATGGCACTGCATATGTATCTATCAATAATCACCTTAAATGTAAATGGCTTAAATGCTCCAATCAGAAGACATAGGGTGACTGAATGTATAACAAGACCCATATATATGCTGCCTCCAAGAGACCCATCTTAGATAGAAAGTTACACATAAACTAAAAATAAAGGGATGAAAACAGGTATTTCAGGTATATATTTTCTACCTACCGTCTATGCTATTTTCTGTGCCTTCTCCCCCCTTCTCCTCCTCCCCCCCCCGTTGCTAACCCTCCATGTGTTCTTCATTTCTATGGTTCCACTCTTGATCTAGCTGTCCTCTTGGTTTGCTTTTGTTTTAGGTGTGGTTGTTAATAACTGTGTGTTTGCTGTCCTTTCACTGTTAATATTTTTTCATCTTCTTTTTCTTATATAAGTCCCTTTAGCATTTCATATAATAAGGGCGTGGTGATGATGAACTCCTTGAACTTGCCCTTATCTGAGAAGCACTTTATCTGTCCTTCCATTCTAAATGAAAGTTTTGCTGGATAAAGCAATCTTGGCTGTAGGTCTTTGGATTTCATGACTTGGAATATTTCTTTCTAGCCCCTTCTTACCTGTAAGGTCTCTTTTGAGAAATCTGCTGACAGTCTGATGGGTACTCCTTTGTAGGTGACGGTCCCCTTATCTCTTGCTGCTTCTAGGATTCTCTCCTTCATTTTAGTCTTGGCTAATGTAATGATGATATGCCTTGGTGTGTTCCTTCTTGGGTCCAACCTCTTTGGGACTCTCTGAGCTTCGTGGATTTCCTGGAAGTCTATTTCCTTTGCCAGACTGGGGAAGTTCTCCTTTATTATTTGTTCAAATAATTTTTCCACGCGTGGCTGTTTCTTTCCCCCTTCTGGTACCCCTATAATCCGGATGTTGGAACATTTAAAGATGTCCTGGAGGTTCCTAAGCCTCTCCTCATTTTTTTGAAATCTCATTTCTTCATTCCTTTCTGGTCGGATGTTTTGTTCTTCCTTCTGGTCCATTCTATTGATTTGAGTCCCAATTTCCTTTCCATCGCTATTGGTTTCCTGGACATCTCCCTTCATTTCAATTAGTTTAGCCTTCATATATTCCTCTAATTTGTGACTATAATCAACCAGTTCTGTGAGCATCCTGATAAACAGTGTCTTGAATTGTGCTTCTGAGAGGCTGACAATTTCTCGGTAGCTGAGAGTTATTGGCTCTGGGACTTTGAGTTCTTCTTGCGCCATCTTTTGGGCTGTTCGTGTCTCTTCCATAGCAGGATCTGAGCCCTAGGTGTTCACTAGAGCAGGACAACTAAGTCACTGGGTTGTGACGTTGTATGTGGGGTCGGGGTCAAAGAGGAACTATGGTGTCCTGTCTGCTGCCTGCTGCCTCGGCCCCCACCAGCGCTGCAGCCACCACCGTCCCGGGGCCCACGCGTTTTGTTCCACTGCACTTGAGTGTGCCACCGCCTACAGCTCTCCACCACTGGGTTCGCCCCCTGGGGCCTGCACGGTCCGTCTTACTGTGTGTGAATGTGCGACCTTGGTCAGTCTGCCCCACACCCCGGCAGGTCCCAGGCTGCCTGCTCGCCTAGGTCAGGGGATCTGTCCTGCCTGACCCTGCTCCGCTCCTGGCTCAGCCCCTCTTACTGTCCCCATTGAATGGTTCGTAGTTGTCGGACTTCCGTATAATTCAATTTTCTGGTCTTTGGCTGTGTCTTTGTTCTCCAAACCTTTGTTGTCTTCAAACTTGGCTGTGGGAGAAAGCACAGTGTTTCCACCTATGCCTCCATCTTGGCGGAAGTCTGTTTTAAAGTCTGTTTTGTTAGATATAAATATTGCCATCCTAGGTTACTGTTATCACTTGTATGACGTAATTTTCTTTATCTCTTTACTTTTAGTCTGTGTCTGTCCTTCATTCTGAGGTGGATTCTCAGAGACAATATTTTTACAGGTCTTGTTTTTTCATCTATTTAGCTGCCTTTGATTGGAGCATCTCAGCCATTTACATTTAAAGTGATTATTGATAGGTATTTATTAATTACCTTTTTATTCTTTTAACTATACTTCTTTTTTCTTTTTTCCTTTTCTTAAATTTCTTTATTGTTCTTCAATTACCGTTGTCCCCATTTCCCCCCGCCATTGCTCTCCCCTGCCCAGCTCCCCTACATTCAGTCCTCTGTGCCACCCCCACCATTGTCAAAGAAGACTCTTCAACATTCTTTAAATATTAGTTTGGGGGTGATAAACTCCTTTAGATTTTTCTTGTTTGGGAAGCTTTTTATTTCTCCTTAAATTTAGATGGTAACCTTGCCAGGTCACATAGTCTTGGTTGTAGGGTCTTGCTTTTTATTACTTTAAATATTTCATGCCAATCCCTTCTGCCCTAAAAATTTTTGGTTGACAAATCAGCTGACATTCTTATGGGAGCTCCCTTGTATATAACTAACTGCCTTTCTCTTGTGGTTTTTAAGATTCTCTCTTTTTATCTAACATTTACTGTTTTGATTATGATGCATGTTGGTGTGGGTCTCTTTGGGTTCATCTTGTTTGGGTCTTTTTGCACTTCCTGGACTTGTGTGTCTTTTTCCTTCACCATGTTAGGGAAGTTTTTAGTTATTATTTCTTCAAATGGGTTCTTGATCCCTTGTTCTCTCTTCTTCTGGTATCCCTGTGTTGTGGATGTTGTTACATTTTGTATTGTCCAAAAGGTCCTTTGAACTATCCTTATTTTTAATTCTTTTTTCTTTTTGCTGCTCTCCACTGTGTGTTTGGAAGTTACATTTTTCCCCCTTGTCTTCCAAATCTCTGATTCAATCCTCTGCTTCATCCAATCTACTATTTATGCTTTTCAATATATTCTTCATTTCGGATATTGTATTCTTCATTTCTGATTACTCTTTTTTAATGGCTTCTATGTCATTTTTCATGCTTTTGATCATTTTAATAACCATTACCTGAACTCTATATATGATAAATTGCTTGCCTCCATTTCTTACATTTGGGGCTTATTTCTTTGTCTCCCTATTTTGGCTGTTTCTATGTATTAGTTAGTTCTGCTATGACTACCTGTCTTTTTCAGTTCCATTTATCTAATAGGTGTTTTATGAAATCCAGTGATGCTGTCTCATTAATTGCCTGAGCTGGGTGCTCCAGGAATGTCTCTTGTGTGGGTAATATGAGCCCTCCTGTTGTAATTGAGTCTTGATTGCTATTGGACCATTCATACTAGGATCAACCCTCAGGCTGGCTGACTGTCAGGCTCAAACCGGACCATGCTGCTGTGCAGGTTCTGACCACACAAAGAAGAATTTGCATAACAGGTTTTGGTACCTGCCAATAAATCCTTTTGGATGTGCTGCTTATGCTGCTCAAAAGGCCACTGGATCTGTCTCTTCTGGGGCCTTTTGGGAGGGACTCTATTGCAGGATAACATAAGATGCTCCCTGTGAATGGCCTCTAGCAACCTGTTTGGAGCTACAAGCAATGTATAGTTTGTGGCTACCTCTGCTGGGGTTGAGTGCATGTGGGAAAGATTGATCTGAGACTGAGGCTAGCTTTTGCCAGCACCAGGCCCTGGGAAAGTCAGCAAAAGTCCAAAGTCACCCTGAGATCTACCTCTGCCCATCTCAGTCTTTTGGCTATCTGTTAGTCTCAGTAATGGAAAGAGCCTCTGGGTATACTCAAGTTACATGAGGTAGGTTCAGAGGGAGACACCAGGTAGGGGTGAGTAGTGTTCACCAGATTGATACAGGTTCAAACTCAGTGGCAGTGCAGGGTCTGAGGCCACTCAGTAATGTTCCTGGGTATACCAGCTCTAGCTGTCACCCACAGGGTGCTTGCTTACCTTTGTGTTGGGGCAGAGTCTCAGGGAGTTATCAGGGTGAGGCCAGCAAAGTTTATGCAGTCCAAACAGACCAAGATTTGCCCTTGTGAAGGGAAGGCTCTGTTCCTGATGGACATGCAAGGAAAAAATGACCCCTATTCTAGAGCCACACAGCTCAGTCTGTTCTAGATTCTGCTGGGAGGAGACAGGGCTCAGCAGGGTGGGGTTGCTGGGAATCAAGAGGATGAAGGCTAGTTGATTTCCCATGAGGGCGAGGTGCTGGTCAGGCTTCAGGGAAGATGGGGCATGTAGCCTCTGCCCCAAGGCTACACAACTCAGTCACTGAAACCCCCTGACTCTGCCAGACCATCGTACCCTGGCCAGGACGTTTGACTCCTCAGCACAGGTATGCTTCTCGTGGTGGGGTGAGAGGAAGTCCAATGTGTGGAGTAATTCCTTTCCCCCAGGCTGATGCTGCCTGGAGGGGAGTCCTCCACCCAGGTAAAATGGTGTCTGCAGTATGACTCAGCACGGGAATCCTGGTCGCTGTCCCTTCAGCTCTCTCACCAGAGCCACAAAACCCAACCTTTCCTCACAGGACTCTCCTCTGCTCCATCTTCCCTCCACCAGAGCCCAGGGTGAATGACTGCAAATGAAATTTTTTGCATTGGCCTTTTAAGAGGGTGTTCTGTGTCTCTGGCAGACTCCTTTTTCACTGTGGTGGACAGACACCTCACTGCTCTTCACAGTTACATGCTCTGGTGCTCCAGGCTGAGGAGTCTGGCTTGGAGTTTAGACTCCACCTTTTTCTTGGGGAACACCCTGCAGGTAATAGATACCTATGGAACATCAACCTTCACCTGTGAAGAGACCTTGACTTTAAAGTCGTCATAGTATGATTTGAAAGACTGAAATAACAGAAAAAGTAATTAAATCTATTAATACTGTGTGTCAAGTGACAAATATATGAAAGGTATTCAAATTTGGGCGTCATCACCAAGAAATGAAAGGTGAGAAAAAGCTTTTGAAGAGTGTGGGGGCTAAATTGAACTTTGAAGGAAGAATAGAGCTTGGAGGAGGTCCGGGTGAAGAGGGCATTTTGAGATCCTCTGAGAGTGGTTTCTCAGAGAAATGGGATTATTCCTCTGAGCTGTAGAGATGGTTTTCCCTATCAGATTAATGATCAGCTTTGTTCTCTGTCAATGTAGATTGAACATCTTTGTCTTTAGAAAAGATGTAAAGAAAAGAACCATCTCTAGAATTACAGATATTATCCACCATTTATAGCTCTCGTTATATCAAGACTGGTTTTAAAACATTTTTATAACTTTGAAAATAAGAGAAGTTATGTGGCATTTTAAGGCATTTTTTGGATCATGCCAAATCTAAATGCCTATTGGAAATCTAATAAGAACTGAAGTACTTGTCGCAGAGAGAACCTCTTATTGTCATGTAATTTCAAGGTTATCTGCTAGGGATAGTGGAAAATCATGAACGCCAAAAATTGTAGATTCTGTAATTTCCCTGCCTTTTGCAATTTTTCTTGCTTTCTTCCACAGGTAAGTTTTCATTTTGAAGAAATACATCTATCTTCTTCCCAGTAGCAAAGATAAAAACCTTTAAAAAGTTTCCCATATCGCCATCATATATATCAGCAATGCAGTTGCAAATAATTCAGAAAAAGGTTATAAAGTAATCTGTAATTGTTTCTTTTTCACTTTAATCAGTAATATGGAAGTCTATGTTGGGTCTTTTAAATGCTAGTTATTGTTTCTGAGAATATTATTATTTTCTAAATACTCAGATGGAGTTAACACACTTGAAATTGCCAAGCCAGTTTCAGGTGGTTTTTTTTTAATTAGCCATTTTGATTATTTATTTTAAAAAACCTATTGACCCTAATCATTGAAGTTATGTTCCAATGATCCATTTACTTCATTTTGGTGAATGACAAGCCTGACAATATAATGATGTGAAAATAATTATTACCCAAATCCTAAGTCATTAGTTGGAAATCACAAACTTTGGGCTTCTCACTAATACCATCAAACAAATATTTATTGAACATTTATAGAGTCCAAGGTGCTATTAAAATTATAGCAAGGAGCCAAGAGATGGACAAGTAGATCATGGAATATAATTTCAAAGTTTTCATTGTCCCCTATGGAGACCAAACAAGTAACTAAGTAGCTACGAATCTATGAAAACATTATGTTATACAACATTATGCTATACAACATTAAGAAGTAAGGTGAGAGAGAGTGGAAGATGGCGGCCAAGTAGGTGCATGCTGAGTCCACTTGTTCTTGCACCCAACTCAGACACTTGGCTGATCTTCTGAAAAATAAACTGAATATTAATGGAATCTTAGCTGATACGAAGTTTGGAAGCCAAGGAGACACTTCACAACAGGTGTTGAGGAGATTTTGTAGGTGGAAGGGGGAACACCTCATGTGTGGCACCTGCAGCCCTGGAGAGCCTGGTCAGAGATCATGGCTTTGTGGCTCCCCCACTTCGCAGGACGGGGAACCCCGAGGCCCGGGCCAGGAGCGACTGGGATACACTGAGATCCAGGCTACACACACACAGTAAGCAGCACACCCATAGCTGCAGCAGCAAATGCCAACCAGGAGAGTGCCAGAGGGAGAGAGGGATTCTATCTGCACCTGGGTCAGGTGGAGGAGGCTGGACACAGCCAGCTGTGACTGTGAGAGACCCTTGACCTTTTGGAGAGGTGGTATGTGAGGAAAGTGAGACAGTGACTCAGTGCTGCAGTGGGAATGCATAGAGAGGCTTTTTAGAAGGGGAGCTGAGGTGTGCTGGACAGGCACCCCATGTGCGGCTGCCCTGCTAGCAAGGGGAAAGGACTGGGGGCATAGCTGGCTCCCACTCACTGCAGCTGGGCAGTTTGATCAGAAAGGTGCACAGAGAGAGGATTTCTCAGCCCTGGCCTGGTGCAGCTGGCAGAGTGGAGGCTGCACAGAGTGGAGAGTTCCAGACTCTGTGTGTCTGCTGTGAGGACAACAACGGGCTGGGAGCTGGAAGGGTGGAAGGTGGCCACCTGAGATTATTTAAAGCCAGAGAAAGCCCCCTTCTCAGGTGGAGATCAAACCTCCAGGAAGGTAAGGTTGCATCCAGCCTCATCTCCTGCAGAATCAAAAGCACCACCAACAGAGGAAGATCTGCAAAACAGGCAGGTCAGGCTCAAGAACCCCCTGCAAGGTCGATTTCCGCAAGAAAAAGACAGCAGGGACACCCAAAGGGCCCATTTTGAACTTTTCTCAGGGAAACAAAATACACTGGTTCCTAGGGCCCTACTTCACTGAGGCTAGCAAAGTAGGGAGATCAGAAATCAAGACAGCAAGGGGGGATTCAGAGCCCCGCTCAGACTCTGCTTACACACAAAATTGCCATTAGCACCAAGCAGAAAATTGCTGACCCGTTTACACAGATTGGCCCCTCCTTTGAAACGGACAGTTAGTTCATCGGAAACTATAGATTATTGGAAAAAATTTGGGACAGAGCAAGACAGGTGGTGCCAGAGCAGCGGGGAACACACCCACAATTTTCCCAGAAGACTGAACAGTGCCTCCCAGGGGTCCCACCCTCCTGATCACAACAGAAGCTCCCTCTAGAGGCAGGTGAAGGTGATACAGGTGGTTCGGCCAGAAGTTGCATGACCCACACTGGGACCTTGAGCCCATAGAAAATCAGAGACAGATTCAGAAAAAGTCAAAAGGCGAACACCAAATGGCTGAGAAGGATTTCATCTGATTTTTCTTCAGAATTTGCTGGTTTCTTCTTTTCACATAGCCTTTTAATGTTTTTTTTTTTACTCAATTGTATTCCAGCTAATTCACTATTATTTTTATTATTCTTTTTAGATTTTATACTATTTTTACTTTATTGTTATTTCAAACAACACACTGTGCCTTTATCTTGTTTTACTCCATTTTCCTTCTTCCTGCCTTTTCTAATTTTCATTATAAATTTCATTACCCCCCATTTTATGCCTTGCTCCTATTCCTTATTCTTACTATTTCTCCTCCCTCTATCCTCTCAAAAGCTTTCTTCTTTCCTCTAGTCAGCATTCATTCTCTCTCTCTATTAATAGTCTTATTTTCTTTCCACCTTTATAAGTTGTGGCCTGTTTTGTGTGGATATTACAGTTATTTCTGGTCTTTTTCAATGCTATTCCTATTTGTTCACTTTTTAAAATTTCAAATCTCTTATGTTCATAGTGGTGCTATTTACAATAGTCAAGTGCTGGAAACAGTTTACGTGCTCATCAGTAAATGAGCGGATCAAAAAAACGGTGGTACATTGACACAATGGAATCCTATGCAGCAGAAAGAAAGAAGGAGCTCCTACATTTTGCAACAGCATGGGTGGGACTGGAGGATATTATGCCAAATGAAATAAGCCAGGTGGTGAAAGAGACGTACCATATGATATCACTTATAAGAAGAATCTACTAAACAAAATAAACTAATGAACAGAAAAGAACCACAAGCATGGAAGCATGGAACAGGCTGAAAGTGACCAGAAGGGAGGCAGAAGGAAGGAATGGTGGAAAGAATGGGAAGGGACTTGACAAAGATCATGTATGCATGACCCCTGGACATGGACAACATTGTGGGAATTGACTGTGGGATGGACAGAAGAGAGCAAAGGGGGAAAATTGGGACAATTATAATAGAATAACAATGAAAATGATTTACTAAAAATAAAGGATAGAAATCCAAAAATTACAATAAAAATTTAAAAATAGCATATAAAATAAGTCGTGATTAGAAGTAGATTTTACTTCTCATAAAGATTGAATGTACAATTGCATTGTTCCTTTGTAATTTATTTCTTTTCTCTAAGGTAGACCATGATGTTGGTGATGGGTATCATGATGATTTTATGTGCTGCAATTTCACAGTGAAATAAGTAGATTTGGATTACTACTAAGTGAGATCTTCTGAGATAATGAATAATTTCAGTGGGCTTGCCTCCTGGGTTGCTAGTGGGAAACATACCAGAACAAAGGTTGGAAGAAAGGTAAAGATCCCACTAAAGTGCCCTAAAATGCAGTGTGGAGATTTAGCCTTGATTTGGTTTGACAATGAGAAGAGGACTACTTAAGGAAATTATATCATTGGAAATAGATTGCAGCTAACTGTAGGTAAAATAAAAAATAGGTTACCAAGTAGGAGGGCACTGACTTAACCTAGTGATACACCATTGGCCCTGTGTTAGAAGGAGAATCCATAAGCAAAATTTTAAGAAAGTCAGGTCAAATGTTAGAAGGTATTGGAATCCAAAAGTTTTTACAAACCCTTGATTAATTTTTCCTTATTCTAGATGAAATATTAAATGAAAGCTTTCTCTAATGCTTGGTTTTATAAAATTTACTGTTTCAAAAACAATGATTAATGATAAAAATAAATTATTGCAGATAAGAATAGTTAATGCTTAAAAGTGTTTCTGTATGAGTAAGCTATAGATTAATATACAGTATTTGGCTTCTAAATCATAATCATCTTTTAACCTAGCACTGCCTTGCACTTAGCATTGTTTCTCATCTGCTCTTCCTTCTTCTCCAGTATTTCTCTGTTTGGGGGGTCAAAGGCTTTTTTAAAAGCAAAAGTACTAATACAGTTTGTTTTCTTATATTAAAAGTTTTTAAAAAATTCTTTACCACTTTCTACTCACCACATGTTCAATTAAGTTCAATTTTCTCTTCCTCCCTCCCTCCTTCCCTACCTCTTTCTTGGTCTTTCTCCTTTTCTTATATGTAGAAACAGTGGGTAAAATATAAAATACATTTATTTTATACTTTCTGATCAGTTACTTTTATTCTGCTTTAGTATTTTTGGACTGTAATTCTTTGCTTCTGTGCTAACTTTTATGATTAATCTGAGAACAATTTCTAAAATATAATGCATTATATTTAATGCTTAAAAAATTGTATAACAGAGTACGTATAAATGTAGTTTTTTGTGTAGTGAGCTATATTTTTGACATTTTAAAATGTAGAGTTGTCAGGTAAATACAGAACCCAAGTTAAATTTAATTTTTAGATAAACAACAAATGATTGATTTGTATAAGTGTGCCCCAAATATGGCATGGGGTATACTTATATAAAAATTACTTGCTATTTACCCAAAATTCAAATTTAACTGGTGTCCTGTGAGTTTTGTTTTGTTTTTGCTCAATCTGACAACCCTTTATATTATTTAAATGTAAAATAATTACTTTCCTTTTATTGAGATATTTTTTAGGTCTCAGAAGCTGGGTTCACTAATACATTCACAAGAAATACCACAGATATTTGGCAGAATTCTACCTATTGGAAAAATCACATAAAAATACTTTTTCAAAGAACTTAGGCAATGATTCTCTATATGATTTAATAATAAAAATGTAGTCTTCTAATAAAATAAGCCAAAGAATTGGTAGAATTCTTGGTAGATTATAACAGTAAATATTTCTTGAGATAAAATTAAAAAAAAAACAGGTTAGCATTCCTATTCTGCTTTCTAAAATTCTTCAGAGAATTTTGTTATTTTCCCTAAATCATGGGAAGCAGTGATTCTAAATATTTCATTGTTTCTAAATACTTTAGACCTGGAAATATGTATTGGTATATTTTCTAGCTTTCAGAAGAACCATAAAAATGACAGTAAGGTAGTTTTTATCAACATGGATTTGTGTGTGTGTGTGTGTATCCAATTACTCTCAAAGTAAGTTGATCTCAATTTTCTGTTGGGAAAACATTTCTCTTACTGTATATACTGAATGGATCATTGCCAATGTAATAAATGATGTAAAAGTGATTGTAAATGATAAAAATAATATAAATTGACTTCTATTTTTATAAAGATTAATTAGGCATACTTTTCTTTGAGTAAAATTAAAGACGCTGGACATTATATAGGAAACAAATATAAAGAGATTCTGAAAAGTGAAAAGAAAAGACACATTGAGTAGGGACTTCAGGATCCAGAGTGACTTCCCAGGTTTTCTTTTGGTTTCATGTCTCTTAGCCTTGGAGCTGAAGAAGTTGGTAGCTGGGAAATGTCAATAGGTGCAGACACAAAAAGCCCTAAGGAAAGCCTGTAGTCTAGCCAAAGGATAAGAAAGGAGTAGTCTAGCAATACAGAAAACTTTTAGATAACAACTGCTTTAATTTAGCTAAAACACTGCAGAAAAAATCTATGGCCCAGCCTCTGTTCACACCAACAAAGCCTAAGAGGGGACTCTGGAATTCTACCCTTTCCAGGCTGTCATGAAGCTCCTTAAATCCCTCACTGGGGTGGTATCATAGAGGATGAGTGGAGACATGAAACTTTCACCAGCCACCATGACGTAATGACGCCTCCTCCCCACCTCTCCTCCTGCCTCATGATGTCACTAGAGGCCATCTGGAGAGCCTGAACTTAAACCCTAACCCTAACTGTAATGAAGTATCAGCTAAGGAGGTGCCTTTCCACCCTCATCCTTCACCCTGGTGGTGTCAGCAATGAGGGATTCCTATCTTCCCAGTCAGGGACTCATCAGTGGTGGCAAAAAAAAAAAAAAAAATCCAGAGTGAGCAAAAGGATGAAAAGAATAATGAGCAGAAATTGAAGAAACTGAAAGAAAAACAGTAGAAGAACTCTCCATGAAGTAAAGACATGGTTCTTTGCAAAGATAAATATGTTGAAACCTCTAGTCTTGTAAGCATACCAGGACTTACAAGGAAAAAAGAGATAGCATGAATTATAAACATAAGGAATGAAATGGGGATAGCCTAGAGATCCTGAAGATGGTAGCCATGGAGAGACACTCATACACCTCTCTCACAGAAAAACAGCTCCTGGGTCAGTTGCCTCTTGCTGTTTCTTGAGCAAGGGTGGGAGCTGTTGAAGAACTCTTTCTACATTGGTGATGGTTCTGTGGGACCTGTAATGTTAGCCCTGCCAGCCACCAGAGGCCGGCAATGTAGAGGTGTGTCCTGGCAGCTGCTGCAAAATCAGGGTATTAGGCAAGGGTATAAGCTCCTTTCTGGAAAATACTGGTAGCCAGTGCATTTACCAGCCTTCATTCCCTGAGAGACCCCCGTAGCCTCCATGTGTGTGTGCCAAGTCAGAAGGCTGCCTGTTGGGCCAAAACTCCGAGACAAGTAAATAGGCCTTTTCCTCAGAAATATTAGGGTGCACTTTAGACAGTTGTCTGCCAAGAACATCTCTTCCAGAGTAATGATCCCATGGGACCAAGGAATACAAGCCCCTTACCTCCAGAGCCAATTGATCAAGGTCCCGTGGATAGTAGCCACAGAAACCCTGTCACCACACCAGAGCACGAAATTTGTACAGATGTGCCCCTCCGGAAGATACTGGGACAGAGGCAGGTGGAGAGAGAGTGCAAAGATGGAACCTGCTGAGGAAAGAATAAGGAAAAAAGGAAGAAAAAAGAAAAACATTTTTAAAGAGCCCTGGCCCGTGTAGCTCAGTTGGTTGGTTGGAGCATTGTTCTGTAAACTAAAAGGTCACAGGTTAGATTCCCAGTCAAAATACATACCCAGATTGCAGGTGGATTCTTGGTTGGAGCATACAAGAAGGTAACCAGTTGATGTTTCTCTGCCTCTCTTTCCTCCTCTTCCTCTCTCTCTAAAAGCAATGAAAAAATGTCCTCTGGTGAGGATTAAAAAAAATGGCACCCTCCAGCTTTAGCGAAGTAGAGGGAGAGGGGGAAGATGACACCCACCAGCCTCTGTCCCTGGAGAGTATCCCAGCAGGCCCTGCCTCTGACCCCAATGTTTTAAAATTAGCAAATCATGAAATCATTAAAGGCTGTGCACTTTTCAAAGGGTTGCTTCTGTGCCTGTGGACACTGGGCTCTTGGTTTGCCACTTGGTTTGCTTGGTTTGCCACATCCCTGCATCTCTTGTGGGAATGAGCCCCTGTTCTCTTCAAAGTGAGATGCTTTGGGGTTCTTCTCTCAGATACTGGTCTTAAAAGCTGGGGTGCCTAATGTGGGGTGCAAACGCTTAGGGAGAAGACGCTCTAGTTTTGACTATCAGTAGGCATGCCACGAGGGGGCAGGTTATGGTGAGATTGTATCTCAGCCTCTCCTCTTTTATTGGATGTGATTTCCCTTTTTTGTTGTTCCCCCTTAATGTGAAGGGATCACTCCTTGAATCCTTACGGTGATTCCACCCCCAGAGGAAATTGTTCTATCTATTTGGCATGTCCATAAATCTCTAAAAATCTTTATAGGAGAAGGAACCAGAGCATTTGAATCAACACGGTTAGAGAAACCAAGTTGGGATGAGAGGTGACACAAGACCTTGTATTCAGAAATTTATTTTCCTTCACGCTAATACCTTTTAATACTTTAAAGAATACTCAAGGTAGAGTCATTATGTTTCTACTTTTATAACTTTGCTTAGCTAAATTAATTTTGGGGCTGATCTCCATGTATTAAATTGAGCTATTTTGTTTGGGTGGATTTTAGTAGTTTGTCTTGACAAAAGGGGGTTTATTACCCCATTAATGTTTAATGTGGTAAAGTGGGACAACAGTCTTTATGGGTCATTGCAAAGGATATACCTGCCTTTCCCCCAAATCATTCAGGTCCTTAGTTTTTTATTGTCGTTCAGTTACAGTTGTCCCCATTTCCCCCTGAGAATATTATTATTTTCTAAATAATAAAATCTGCTCTCCCCTGTCCCATTCAACCCCATTGTCCTTGTCCATGGGTCCTTTTTACTCGTTCCCCTTCTATCTCCTGTTATTCCTCACTCCTGACCCTCTGGTCATTGTCAGTTTGTTCATTATTTCCATGTCTCTGGTTCTATTTTGCTCTATTTTGTTTGTTTGGTTGATTAGGTTCCACTTACAGGTGAGATCATATGGTACAGGTCCTTACTTTTTTAAGTCCAGGTTTTCTTTCCTGAATGTATATAATTCAGGCACAGAATAAGACATTTGTGTTTTGTTTTCCTTTGTTCTTATTCCCGTTTCTAACTTTTTGGAAACATCTGAATTCAGGTTTGATTGCAAGTACCACAGAGAGATACTAAAAAAAAATTATGGAATCTCATGGAAACAAGCAACAGACTGTTAAGGACCAGAGACGTTGGGGGAGGGGCATAAGGTTGAAAAGAAGAGGAAGGGCCTAGTTAAAGGACAAGTATAATTGACCCATGGACATGGACAACAGGGTGGGGTCTGACTGTAGAAATGGGGGATGGACAGAGCAGGGGGAAAGCAACAGAGGAAAAATGAGGACAACTGTAATAGAACAACAATAAAAAAAACAAGAAAAGTTATGGAATTTTAGGACATCTAGGAAGTTTTTAATTGTTTCTCTTTGCTCACTCTCTATTAGTATAATTTTCAAGCTGAAATAAGGCTAGAGATGTAATCATTTAAGAGATTTAGACATTATTGGGATTTATAGGACCAGTATGATCTTCCCTTTTAAACTTTGTCAGTGACACGCCTAGTAAGAGCAGTTTATGGTTTGGTGGTTCAGCCAGGGGTGGGGCAAACTGGATTGCCACGACTCTCCTGTTGGTTTCCTCTGGAGCTTTCCTCTGTTTTTCACTTAAGTATGATATTAGAAGATAAAGCAATAAAACCAAAATAAAATGGAAGGCAGCTGGGCTGTTCTAATGTCAGAATCAGCTCATCTACTCTGAATAGTATCTGAGAACATTTGATTACGTATTACTTCAAGAGCCAAAAGCGAGTCACGTACTGCATACATAGGACTAGTAACAGTAGTATAGGTTCTTACTACCCTACAATACATGTTCATACTTCAATTGTAAAAATACTACTTTGTTTATAAGCTACTTTTTTACAAAACCACATAATTTACCTCTGTGTTTTGTGTTTTTGTTTATTTTCACGTTAAACCTTTTTTAAAAAGTTGATTTTGAGAGAAACAGGGAGAGAGAAACATTAATTTGCTGTTCCACTTGTTTGTGCATTCTTATACGTGCTACGACTGGAGATTGAACCCATAACCTTGGCTTATGGGGATGACACTCTAACCGACTGAGCTACTGAGCCAGGGCCATGTTAAAGCTTTTAATCAGAACCTTTAATGTATCAGCATATAGCATTTTTGAAAGAGTAAAACATGTCAAGGCTGAACAAAAAAATTGTTGAATTTGGAAGTGGCTTCTTAGGAAAACCATTTTTTTAAAATTCGGGAATGAAATGGTCATGTTTCCGATATATTGCTATACTCAGACACAGGGACCAAGTACTGAACTATGTGCTTTCTAATTTAATATGTATTTTATCATGACAGTTATTATAAAGGCAGGATGTACTTCATCTTCATCCTCTCAAGTCTGTGCTATCTACAGAATTAGTGTTTCCCAAGACAAGGTCTACTGAACTGTGTTTTTTTCTTCTTGTTAGTAAAGGTTTCTTTCTTTCCTAAACTGTATTACAGGGGTGGTCAAGAGGAGGTTTACAGTTAGTTCTTCATATGGAAAAAGACACATAGGTTGTGATTATTACAACAACTTTATTAACTTGAAAGTATGTTGCGATGTGAGAGTAAACCAAGTTTGCCCACCACTGTACACACATAATTTTTATGTATAGCCATGACTAATAAGACAGAGAGCTGTCTACCTAACATAATAGTTAGTAAAATGTGAGACCTTTAGCTACAATGTGGGAGATGCACCAAAGGCTTGGATTATACTGGGTAGGGAAAAAGTAGGTTTGCACTTGTTCCAATGGAAAATAATACAGTAATAAACAAATAATAATGTGAGAACAAACTCTCTGTTTTGTGTACTCACAACTATATAAACCTACTTTGCCCCTGCCAACGTCCTTATTACAGTCCTATGACCTTCAACCTATAAGGAAATCCAGAATTGTCTTTGAAACAGGGTAATTTAAATATTGGATGGCAGTAAATGTAGAAGCCGCCCAAATCTAAGATTCAGTTGTTCACTAAAACGGTCTCCAAACTTGAAAACAAACAGACAGACAATAAAGATAGAAGAACGAGAGTAAGTTTGTAAAGAAAAGAGAAATCTGAGTGGGTGTTATTTGATCTCAAGTAACTGGTGGCATTAGTTGTTTCTACTTCCTTAAGGAAATGACGAATGCTGTGTAATTTGTCATCCAAACTTAAGAGTATTTTGAAAGTGAATAAGCCATATTAACAATTAAACATAAAAGATAGGCAAAAATCAGGATGTATAGTATAGTATATAGTATATTCTAAGAAAGATTGTTTCATTTATTAATTTACAGGCACTCTGCTAAATACTTGGGGAAAAAATGAAAATCTTATTCCTGTCCCCAAAAAGATCAAAGCCATAAGGGTAGAATAAATATGTTTTTATTAGGAATTAAGATACAGATTTATTTTAGGAAGCACAGAGGAGAGGTTTCTATCTATTACAGAGGATGCAAAAAAGATGCTGTTGAAGTTTTAAAAATTCATAGGGTTGAGAATAGTGAACTCTTATTGCCATTTGACAGCTAGGCAAACTGAGACCCATGCTATTCAATGGCCAATTGCAGATGTGAGGCTGAAGTACACGATCCTTGAGTTCCAGTCTAAAATTTTCCACCCCACTACGTTATTTTTATAGGAGTTACCAGAAGGAAAAGGACATAGGAAAAGGCTAGAGATTTGCTTTACATTTCTTTGGCGACGAAGGACAGAATGAAACTTCTCTGTGATTTAGTATCCCTGCCAAGAAAGGGAGGGCCTAAACAACTCAATTCAGTCACCTTTAACCTTCTGACTCTTTTAACACTGTGCATTTGCTCTTTTAATGCTTTGCAGCATCTAGTAGGGTTTTTGTTTTATTTTTACTTTTTTAAGGAAGACTCTTTGAGACAAGATTTTCCTTGCAAGCTGAATCTCCTGACAAGAGGGACTGCAATTTGCACATTGTACTACTAGGATAACTGAGCTCTTCACTACACCACATTCTAAGTGGAATTTCATTATCTAAGTATAGCATAAGCCGATCCTACTATGTATACATAGCAACTCAACTGAAGTCCATTATGAAAATATTTTTCAGAAGATGCTGTATTATAGTCTAGAAACATACTGGTTTGCTGGATGTTGTGCTAGTCTATAGCACCTGGGGTGAGCCTGCCCACAGGCAGACACACACTTATTTAGGCATATGGTACCTTGTTGAGCTATTCTGCCATTTGTTATTTCTCTAGTGCAAATTAATTTCGTCTTCATTGGGTTGATTCTTTTTTTTTACTCATTTATGACATGCAACCATTAAAATCAATTCAACAATCATGCATACATGATCTTGTTTTCATTTTGCCCCTTGTTTTTATTTTAGGATAAAAAATAACATTTATTAGTTCAGTGTGTTTGTCTTGAAGACAAAACTTTAAAGATGGAAAATAGTATTGTGAGAAAAGTAATTTATCTTTGCTCTCTTTGAGGTAGAAAGCGCAGCTCTTAGAACAAGACAATGGCCTACATTCTCTGACTGACAGGTGGATATCACATTAGATGAAAATGATAAGAAATTTAGTGAGCTGAAGAATAACTTCCTCTTGACAGTGCCCTGACCCTTGACCTAGGGGCTAACTCTCCTTAGCTTCACTAACACAGGGTAATTGTCACAGGTGTAGGATAAAAGACGTCTCTCTAGTAGCTACCAATAGTCTAAGATTTATTTCTTTTGATGACCACAAATGTGTTGATGAGATAAAAACCTAAGTTTTCACCTTCTCTGACCTATAAAGACATGAAAATGTATCCACTAGAAAGCAAAACTCTGAATATAAGAAGCTTTCTTTGCTACTTTGTTTGAAGACCCCTGCTGTAACAGGGAGGGTTCGTGCATCAGGGCAAAGCTGTGATAAATGTGTTATTGTCCTTACACCGGAAGCCTGTTTCACGCATAATTGGGACACGGATCCAGTAAGAATACTTTGCCCACAATAGACTACCTGAATTCTTATAATTATTGGTAAACTCTTACTAAGTCATACTCTGGAAGTATGTTCTATGCTGAAGTGATGCTTTGTATTTATATGCTAATCACCTTCTTCAAAAGGAATCAGTTCTTTGAGTTTTATTTAAGTGTTCTGAAGGTAGCAACTTATGATATGGTAACAATTGTGATTTCTCATGAAAGTGAATGCCTCCTCCTGTAAGAAAATATATTGTATCCTTTTTCAGCAACATAAGTAAAAAATTCAGAAAACACAGTAAGCACAATGAGTTATGCAAATCCATGTTATCATAGAAGAATATTACAAGGGAATAACCAAATACCTGCAACATCCATTATAGTGAAGTCTGTATAGTCATACACCTGTGATTTAAAAAAATTGTGGAAGGATGAATATTGCTGGTAAAATGAAAATGGCTTCACATTTTATTGAAAAGAAGTCAAAGCAGTAACCTGGCAGTGTCTTCACATTGTTTTATCATGAAAAAAACAAAGTTAACTTTCCAAACTCTTGGCATAAAAACGTGGTGTGTTTCATTATTCTGTTTATATAGAGACATAACACTAGAATTATCAGAATGTTTGTTATTCAATATGAAGAAAACATAACAATTTCCTCACCATAATAAATTTCCAAGAACCAATTTCTATGAAAAACTATGGAAAATACAAACATCGCTAGTAAATTCACTGACATTCAAATGCAGGCCATAGGTCTGACCCTTCTGCAACTATTTATCCACAGAATACTTTGATGATACAAAATCAGTGTATGTAAACTTCAGGATAATCAGTCAAGGAAAATACCAAAATTATGTTTATCTTAAAGAGATACTATAGGTAAACTACATCACTTGGTTCAGTAAAGGTGTAGCCAAACCCATCTGTTTCCAAAATATCACAATTTCTTTTTTCAAATCATGAAAATAAAGGATTATAATCATGTAACTTATTTCCATGCATACTTGCTATAATAATGCCTTTTTCCCAGACGACCATCTTTTCAAATGTGATGAGATCATCAGGTAACAGTGTAGGATATGAAGGCTTAGCACGCTGTGTTGTTAGCACATTAAAAAAAGAAATTGCTGGGATAATTAACAACTACCTATTTGTCTGTGGGATGCATTCATTATGGCTCTACAAATTGGAGGTCTCCAAAATCTGCGCAATAAAATTTACTCTTTGTTCAGGAAGTTCCCCTTGGATTTGGGGGAAATTCTGGTTTGCTGTGTCTATTGTAATTGTGACAGGCAGTTGACATGTCTCATAGTCTAAATGTAGTGGCAAGCAGGGGGTGGTACAATGATGAAAAACTGCCATTCATTCTTGTGCAAAGGAAAGGTGTTTCTTAGCATATTCCAACCTATGTTCAGACTAGAGTTGGGTCTCTGGGGTTGAAGGTCAAATCTGTGAGGTCAAAGCTATTTCTTGTCAATCTTCGTTCACTAATGACACATGAATTGGAAATTAGAACAAAGTAAGTAAAACGAATAGCCAGAAGGTGAGTGTCTGTTTTATTACGCAGAAGAGCTGGGAAATCTGGCCAATTGTTGCCCTATGTGGCTTGAATGACAGTTGTTAAGTTGAAAAAGGGACAGTGTGATGGGAATGCCACTTTAAATCTCAATTACCTCCTCCACTCCAATCAGCTTGGTAGAGCTTTAATGAAGTGCAATTCTCTGTCCTTTTCCTCATACTTCTATCTCTAGAATAAGCCTCACATTCAAGTTTGACAGCAGTACAATCAGTTTTCCATTCATCACTGGCCCTGTTTTAACCCTGCTGAAAAAGGGCCTAATGTACGTGGCAGTGATGGCAATTAGGCAGAAAAGTAATATTAGAAACAGACAAAAGCCTGAGTCTTTTAGCATTACAGGTGTTTTTTTTTAGCCCGTTCTAGACATAAAGGAATAAGCAGTGTTGTTAAGTTCCCTTCTTCAGTCTTCTCTTAAGCTGAAAGTCCAAGGATTTCAAGATTCAATTAATTAGAGACATGGAGAGCCAAAGAACAAGGTAAAAGCTAAGTTCTTTCTAACTGAAGACACACTTAGTAATTGGCCCCTTATTAAAATGGATATCTTCTGGGTGTATGTTTAATAAGGTTGATAAAAACTCGTCATTTCCTCATTAGGATAGCACATGAATACACTTTGTATGTAGAAAAGAAATCTTAAAGAGAACAAACAGGAAAATATCAATCCGTTAAATATAGGAATGTAGGAGATAAAAATCGAAAAGCTTGAGAACTATAACTTTTCAGAGATGGGGGATGTTAAATGCATTGTGCCTGTGTGAATGAATGAATGTGCAAGCTGAGATTTTTTTTTTTAAAGACAGGTCTTGGCTCCTCAATCAGTTTATCTTAGGATGCAAAATATTTAAGCATTTGAGTTTTAGAACTAGGGTTAATGATATTTACTATTACTTTGTTAAACCAATGGGTGACCCATTTAAATGGCTTTCTCATATAAAAACAAATGCACGCTTTCAAAATCTTTACATTTTTGTCTGCCTGCATAAGAATCCATGTAATAATCATGCCTCTATCTTTGCAAAGAAAAGTCACATACATGTGTTTAGGTACATGCATGCATTGTTTTATCTAATTATATTTGTAAATATGTCCATACCACTTTGCAGAATCTTAGAAAAGATAAAAGTTCATAGATTTTTGCATGTGCATTTGTTATATATGTTTTCCTCACAGTTGCTTTTATGCCAAATTTTAAAAATGTCAGCCAGGTCGGGTGTTTTTTTGTTTTGTTTTGTTTGAGAGATTCCACAGGAACATGTGGCATCAGTGTAAGGATCTTGTTGGAGAGAATGGAGGCTTGGAGGGAAAAAAAAACAGATGCAGCAATTAGGCGGCTCTTGCTGCTCATTGGGGAGGTGACACAAGTGGGTGATAGTGGCTTTCACCTCTCACACTCCCTTCTCTCCTGCCTGATTCCTAGAACAATCCCTGTCAGAAACACTCTTTGAAAAAGGCTGCATTAGACAATGGCTCTTCACCCTTATTTTACGCTTTAAGTAGTGGAGCAGAATGCTGTAAGGGGCTGAAAACAAGGCGTAATCTGAGAAAGACGCGCAGGCATTGTTATAACTGTGAAAACCAGAAGAGCCCCTTTCAGAGCCGTGACTGAAAGTGCTCGGAAGACCTTTAGTCCTTTGCACTCTCCCAATCACCAATTAGACAAACATTAACATCAATTAAGCTGTTATACGGCACAGGTTCCATATAATTACCTTAATGGGTTGACGCTTTCTTTAGCAGCAATTTCTTAAACAAACTTCATCTTTTGTGCAACAGGCTAAGAAAATTTTCAGCGGGGAGCATTTCCTTTTGTCAAGTTTTCTAAAGAGACAGCTGAATTGTTCTATTTAACAACAAACACCTTCACTAAGGACCCTCGTCTTGTCCCCGTTCCCACCACATTTGACTACTAGGCTCAAAGCTTATTAACCATCAGAGACAAAAAAACGAACTGGCCAGGGGAGCTCAGACACATGCAGGGCAGGCAGGACACAAAGGACCAGTGAGTCTGGCACCGGTTTGCAAGCAGACCCTCGGAGAAAGCACCAATTGAATTAGTTGCCTATTTAGTATCCAAAGCGCCAGATCCGTCCTTACCAAAAGCACAAAGAAAATGAAATAGAAAAACAGGATCTTGGTCATAAAACAAGACAAATCTGTCTAATTTATTTTGTACCAGTAAGTGCTAATTAAATGCAAGCTACTCAGATTCTTCCTGTTCCTGCCTCACCTAATTCGCTTAGAATCATGACAATGCCAGTCTGATTTTTCCCCCTGTTTAACAAACATTCATTTGAAATGTACTCAAATACAGCTATAAAAATACAACCCTTATATCACTTCTATTTTTATTTTATATAAAGTCCATGTGTTTTTACTCTGTTGTGAAATTATTTAGGGTGGGGGGAAGCTCTTGGCAGACACAAGTCTTTAAACTATCCTTGTGCATGGTTAGAAATAAACAACTTGAGATGCTATAATGAACTGTAATTGTTTTCCCCCTCCCCAGGGTCGGAGTAATGTATGTAATCAAATTTCACACCAATTCATTAAAAGTCACAAGCCTAATGCTTCGATCCACAGTTTTAAAGTGGACCATGGTAGAAAAAAACAAATAAAATTAAAGAAATCCAAAAGATACACCAAAATATACATCAAACCTAAATCGCTAAACTGCTTTTCTTTATCCACCCTCCCCAGTATCTCTCTTTTTCTCTCTTTCTTTCGCGTTCCTACTGCTCATTTTCACATACCTGACTATAACAATATCCTCCGGAGTAGGCAATTCATTTGCATCTTTAAGGTCAGGGCTTGGACTCTACAGACCAATGTCTGCTCCCTTTAGTCCTGCCCTTGCGGGCTCTCAACACCGCTTTGGGTCAGATGCTTAGGGCCGCAACATTGAAAGATGATGATGAACTCATGTTTAAATTTTAACCTCAGGCAACTGTTACCCATGGCCAGAGGCTTTTTCTTTTGCTGTTGTTATAGGGAAAGGATTCTAGACACAGGAACCATTACACACACACACACACACACACACACACACGTATAATATGGTCAAAAATTAGCATTTGAGAAAAATATGTATCATGCACACCAGAGATCAATTTATCTTCAATATCTAATTGGTCACATATTTACTGAAGAGTTTTATGGTATAAAATAAAATTAAGGTTAACACTTTTCAAACTTCTCCCTTAATAAATTTAATGGAGTGATATTCTTCACTCTAACGATGGCATATGGTGTATTATTTATTCTTTTTACTCAATTTATTTTTGTGTTCGCCCTGATTTGTTTCAAGAATCTATCGAGTCTTCCTGAATTACTACCTTGGTGCCTCATGACATCACTCTAAATACAAAATATACAAAGTCCCTCCTATTTTCTTCATTGTTTATTTTTGTCTGCCCCAGGATAAACACAGCTACAAACTGGGGACATCATGACTAAATGTGGGAAGCCCACCGATGACTTTTCTCAGGTTGGAGTTCGGCCACTCATGAATGGTAGGAATAGGTAAGACTAAATCAGGTGAGATTGCGGTAGATATCCTTTTAACATTTACTTACAGTTAAAAACATTTACTATATGAAACAGTAGAGAAGAATTAATCTGTTCAAAGAGATTAGGAATTGGTGTTCTAAAAAAACTATTTCTTCTACAAGGATAAATCTGTATCCTTCTTAGAACATTTAATATGACAGATATAATTGGCTATAATAAAGAGGGACAGAATGCCAGGTGGTAAAGTCACCTCTGTCACCACAAAGGAAATGTGTACGGAATTTGAGATACTTTTTCCTAATTCCCAGTATTAGAGATTAATTTGGATATATGAATGGACTTTTTTTTTCATTCAACATATCAGGGAAAGATCTGAATAAAGTTAATGTTCGCTTTTTGACACCCATATCAAACTGAAAACACCTCAATCAACTGTTGGATAAATCTGGCATACTCATTGATACACTTTGCAGGATGTAAAGAGTGAGGATTCAGTGCTCACATACCACATTTGAAACAAACACAACTTATCAAGTAGAGTTCTGACATGTGTGACTCTGAGTATCATTTTGGAAGTGAAATAACCTGTCAGATTTTAAAATGTGTTAACAACTGGATTGTTAAATGGCAGGGACACGAAGAAAGGACATGGGCTTGGTTTGTGATTTGGTTCTGGAGTAGTCACTTACTGCCAGCCTAGAAGTAATCACAACAAAAGTTTTCCCCCAGGGGTTCTGAACAAAATTCTACAGTAGAATAAATAAACGACTACACAGTTAGATTATCTTAACTAGCATCTGCAATCTTCCTTACAATAGCCATTTACTGATGTCTTTCCAAATACATTAGTAGTGACAGATGATTTATTTTGCCTTTGAAAAGTACTTATAACCATCCACTCATTCAACAAATATTTAAGTTTCTACTATGTGCCAGGCATTCTTTTCTAAGTACATTATCAAAGTTGAATACTACAAAATGCTTAACATTTTTTTTAATTTGAGATGTCTTAACTGCAAATAGATGAAGGCGATTTATATAGAAGGTGAAGACAAAAAATAGCAGTTTCCCTCAGGCTTTCTGCAATTCTTCATCCTGATCCATTTATAATGGATGCCTGACACATAGTAGGTGCTTTGAACATGGTATTCTGTTAATTCCTCTGTATCCTAACGCCAGTTGATTGTTTTGTGTGTGCAGATTGTTCAGCCAAAAGAGATCCACTACCCACTGTCATTTTCATTTGTACGAGTCTCATTGCTACCTAGGACAGTGATTTCTTTTGAGCAGCTAGAACACCTGTGTTTCATTTCAAAATACATTTTTCCTTGTTCTTTCAATTATATTCCTTATGGGAAAAAATAGGGAAGACAATATGTAGGGGATAGGGTGGATGGGTGTACTGGGAGTTGGCTCAGTATTTATTTGTTTTTGAGTTTCAGTGGCTGTGAGTGTGTGTGCTACACTTCGGAGTGAATTGGAGTCATCCAAAATGAGTTAGAGATTGTGGCTCTTTCAGGAAAAAAATATTGGCATTGGTAGCAATTAAATTGAGGTTGTATACAATTTCCCTTTTAAGACAGTGAGTAAGTCAAGCAGCCATGTTGCTGAGCATCTATGGTTCTGAGCAGTGCTCTGGGCACCACTGCAAGGGCTGCAGAAATATGAAGTATTTAAGAGATGAAAGTGTGATTGAAGCTTTCTTCTGGAGGAATTCAGAGCGTGGGATCTGGACTGCCATAAGACATTTACATCATCGTATCCCTTGACAATTTCTTGTTTCTTGATGAAGTTTTGAGAAAATTTTGGCCACTCCATTATGCTTAAAGTTGGTGTTCATGTATGTCCTTCAAACATAACAAACTATGTTATTTTTTTATTAATAATTACTTAAAAATAGATGACAATTATTACACACCATTGATCTAAAGGGGAAAAAGACATGGATATACTCACCTAAGGGCAGAAAATAGTTCCATACCAAAATGCATCCCCTTGACACCTACTGAAATTACATCTATATAGATCTATATATTCATATTCATATCCATATCCATGTGTATGATCTCCTGTTGTTTACTTATCTTCTGAATTATTATAATAAAATATACCTTCTTAAAATTAACACAATAAAAACATACTCTCAATTAAACATAATGGCAGATTGAAATCATTTATACCTGGTATACGTGTACTTATACACTGACAAATGCAAAGAAGTAGTACAACTATTGAGATATTTGGAAATGCTAATCTATTTCTAGTATTTCAAATATTCTAAATATATATAGATATAAAGGAGTAAGATTGTTGAACCTCTTGGAGCGAGGTAGGCACTTTCAAAATGTTGAGGATAAAATGAGAAGGCAAAGCCTGACAGTAAACATACTAATAAATGCATCCTTTGAAATGCCTTTCTCATCCTATTTCACAGTTCAAATTAGTGAAACGCATGTTCTTATTACAAATACTTTTTAAGCTACTGAAGCCTGTATGTGCATATCTTTTTTATGATTCAAACATTATATACATTTTATAAACCTTTTCACCTTTACCCAGGTCTTCTATAGCAGTTATATTGTATACGCAGTATGATAAATTTGGACTACACTGCCAGTTTTTAACCTTATTCCTATGTATTTTACTTCCGGTCATGTTAATCAGGTTCCTGCTTCTACTGTGAGTAAGAATACAATAAAAACCTGGACATAATATTCTTGAATACTTAAAAATTGTACTCATCTTTCTAATGTAGTATCCAAGACTCAAGTATTATTGAAACCAATTTGTTGACAATCAGTACTAGATGGCTTTTTATTTCCAAAATACAAACATATTTCTGCTCTTACGTGAAATATTGCCAATGTGCCAAGTACTGTTTCACCATGATGATATAATAAAAAAAAGTCTTCATAACCCAGTTCTTTAAAGTTCTGTAAACTTAGGTTTTTGAATATCTGGGAGTCAGGAAAATTCACTTAATTTATTGTTTTTTCATTTAGTTAACCTAGTGTGGCCTGAATTCCTCAGAGTTTCTAAAGCTACCCTGTCGTGTGTGATTTTTTTTCAGTGTTTCAGCCTGGTTCACAAATGCTATTTCCATGTTGTGCATTCCTTTCTATAGGAGAGGCCAAAGCTTTCATTCAAACTCTCAAAAGTCTCTTCCTTATTTGCAGGTGGTGGTGCAAACAGGGAAGGAGATTAGGGGTGTGTCCTGGCTATGTCTTTCCCCAATGTCCCTCTTCTCTCAATGACAAAGGAGTGACAAGAGAAGACTAGGAGACTTGAGGAGGACTAATTCGAGAGAATATGGACCAGGACAGTGTGAGCAAGGAAGTTAAAACAATAATGGAGAAAGTGAGATGAGTGGGCATTGGAAAATGCCGTAAGAAAGCTAGGGACAATCAAAAAGAGGCTCTACAGCCTCTGTTTTCACAGCTTGTTTATTTTGCTTTCGAAAAGGTGTTACAAATAGAGATACTCAAGATCTCAGAAAGGAAAAAAAAATTTTTTTCCTGTATAATCCCCACCCTAGTTATCTTGGTACAATGCCTCAGAAAAGATTATGACACAGTGGCCTTGATTTTTATAAATGCATCTTTTTTTCTTATACAATTACTAACCACGCCTGGCTTTTGGGGTGTCACACAGTTAGCAAATTAGTTGTTCACTAAGAGTATTCATCTAGGTTTTATAACACTTCCCCACCTTAATTTTAGAATATTACATGCAAGGGGGAAAATTGCCTTCTTTTTTATTGCACTCATTGAAATCCCTTCTCTAAACGCTAGGCTCTGGAGCTATAGTGGCAGTTGGTTCTGTCATCAGAATATCACCACTTTGAATGGAATTTTGAAAATTACAAAGGCAGCACTGGCATTACAGCAGAATCAATAGTTCTCTATATACAGTAAAAGCAACCTCCTTTTGAAGCTTGTGTATTCCCTTTAACATAGCCTCACTCTCAGTTCAATGCATTGCACTTATTTATTATAAATATGAGATAGAAATGAGAAATTCCCTCCAAGGTTTCAGATCTTTTGTGTGCAAAACTATGAGAGAAATTTTTGCTGGTCTTTTGGATATGAGATTTAATGAACTGGGCTAACATTCTATGAGGTACAACAAACTGTTTATTTGCACTTGTATGTGCAAGTATGAAATACGGCATCCATGTACAAGAGAAGCCAGAGGTATAACGGAAGGCTTTTAATGTCATGTTTAAAATAGCCTACTTCTTTCTAGCATGGTATAATTCCAAAACGCAATAATCCAAGTACCACATTCAGAGAGGCCCAGATGCTGTGTTGCATCTCTGGAACAGCCATGTTGAAAATTTGCCAAAAGACTGTCATCTCTGTGGGCTTTGATGAATAGATCTGGGGTTATTTGACGCTGAAGCAGAGGCCATTTTATTTTAGTTAGTTTCTTCTAGACTTTCATGACTTACCCATTGGAAAATAAAATCTATCCCCCAGCAAATCCAAGAGGAGTTTGTCACAGTCTGACAGAGGGAGTTGCCATCTATTACAAGTGGCCAGGGGGCTCTCGAGAGTGGCTGTACATGCCCTCCCTGAGACTGGGCAGGTGACTTGAACCCAATCAGTAGTGCTGTGTGCATCTCACCTGTTAAGAGAGCTGTATAATAGAATTCATTTTCTGAGGTGAGTATTTAGCTCTTGGAGTCACTGTGCTTTGGTAATGAGACCTTGAATGAGGTCTTCCTCTTAGGAAGGAGCTGGCACTGTATAAAATAGTCATATAAGTTCATGCATTTCCATCTGTTTCTCCAAATATGGATATGTCTTTACTTGTCAAGTCATTAATCCTCACTTAATATCACATTCAAGCTGAAAACTAATTATACAAGTCCACAACCACAGCATAATATTATGAAGACACATACATATTTACTTAAAGTCCCAGTGATAGTTTTAAAGGTCTGTATAACTTGAATCACCACTTTGAATATTATTGGTAAAATTATGAAAAGCACAATGGATGAAAACACAATGGCACATTAATTTCATAGTAAAATGTGGTCCTGCAACTGTAATTAATATTATCCATCTCACAGTTGTGGGTCATTATATAGTTTAACTCAATTATTCTTGATTAAATAGAGATAATCCATTGTAAATCTTGGTTAACGTGATTCATGCCAATTTATAGTGGATAGACTTATTAAATATAGATAGTAAGGAATATTTTATTTAACATATATTTATGCTAGCTTAGTTTCAGAACTTAAAGATCATAATTTACTTTGCTCTGGCAGCACACACACACACACACACACACCCTGTGGTTAGTTTATTCCTTGCTATTTTAACAGTCAGTTACTGCTTTGGTGAAAGCCTACAGCTTAATCCATTAAGAGCCATTCAGAACAAAACAAACAAACAAAGATTTAACCACTTCAGCGACAACAGTGCAGAACCAACAAGAAGCCTTCTTAGAAAACCCCAGCAATTTTAGGATCAATAGCCTCATACTAGATGCTCCTAAGTGATGAAAGCTCGAACATTTGTGCTGTCAGGTTTTAGAGACTAAAACAAAACACCAAAGTGTCTGGGAAAGACAATTTGATAAGTTTCGTTTGGAAATACCCATGTGGTTCAGAGGGCTGACTTAAGTCCTATCAACTGTCCCAATGAAAACAAACTGATTTAAACTTCACTTTGGATTGAAAATTTTACCTACATGTCCTGGGAGTTGACACTGTTTGTCTTTTAGTCTTTCTCCAAGTTCTACTCCTTCCAGCTTTATTATTACTACTTCTAATTAATGTAAATTAAACCTTTGGTGTGCCTGCCTATTTATCTACCTACCTATTCTATCTATTTACCTATCTATGTAACTATCTTTTTGAAAACAAATCTTAGCTAATATCTTTATATTAAAGTATTTAGAAGAATGTTATTCAGGGCTATAGTTTTAACAATAAAACTAACAAATACATGTATAAATGAAAGGAGTAAAAACAAACATTTTTCCCACAAGATTAAAAGCCTGTTCATTTCCTTTTAGAATCATTCCATTGTATATTATCCTTTGTGGAGAAACCCATTAGCTTCTTTTATACATCTCAAATCTTAAATAATACACCACTGCTGCAGAATATGTTTTATGGAAAAAATCTACGATCATTCCATAGCATAAAAAAGGCCTCCTACATCTTTTGTATTCATTACATTATCCTTTTCAGTTCCACAAAATAATCTTGCAATACTGTATCTCTTGTAGTTATAGTTTTAAATACTTTTACATTTATTCTTAATTATAAATTCTGTAATGAAATAAGAGTATTATTTATTATTTACCTCAAAATATCAGCTTGTTAGACTTTACCCACAGATTATCTGGAGGCATTAAATTATGTACCTTCATAGGTAGTCAACCCAAATTGTTGCAGTTGCCTGGGGTATGTTTACAAGCTAATTTGTTTATTGATAATTGTGTACTTATTTACGTTTCTGCTTTTGTAAAAGTAGATCCTCACTGAAGAACTGTGCTTAATATAAGGAACCTAGACATAGTTTTAGTTTTAAAAATAAGTATCAAATCAAAAGCAGAATGATCTCTTTGCTGAAATGTTAACAAATAACATTGACCATCAACATCTTACAGACGAAAGAAATAAATTACCCTGCAATACCATTAAAATGCATGATTTCCTTGGGTGTCAGAAATGCTGTGCAGCTTTTTCTGGATTCATTAAGGCGCTCTCTGCATAAGCGCGTTGCCAACCGGGATGTGGGTGGCTGTAATGGCAGCCTGTAGGTTTGTATGGAAAACAAGTATGGCAGTGTGAAAAAAATCCTTCTCTCACCCCACAGATACCTGCACGGAGAGCTTGGGAGACATTTCCATAGGCTCACTGTCAAGTGAATGTTAAAGCCCCCATTCACAGGGAAGCAGAGGTAAGTCAGAAAAAAAAAATGCATTGATGAAGAAGTAGAGGGGGTGGGGGTGAGAATGAAATCACCTGGCATTAAAGCAGCCTAACCAAGTGACAGACACGTAGACAACTCCGATGCTGCCAGAACAACACTCTGCACAGCCCACCAGCAAGCAATTTGTCACTGCGACAAGAATATCCTCCGCAATTTGGCATCAGGGTCCTTGGACAGCCAACTGCGCCTGTACAGCACGAGACGTGCTATTCGGCAATGGGGAAGATGGGAACCGAGGTTCTCATTATGTCCAAATGTGTTATTTTATGAAAAACATATCTTTTGTCATGATCAACATAGAGATAGAACAGTAGTAATTGACAATAACTGGGGGCAAATAAGACAACAAATTGAGAGAAATATGTCCTTGCATGTTTTTGAGGTAGCCTGTCTGTTGAGATTTCAGGATGCTTGCTCAATGTGTCTGGTATTTTATGGCACATTCCCACACTGTTTCATAGAAATAATGAATCCATAGGTGCAAGAATTAACCGGGAAGATTTTTGACAGTAACTCATTTGCTTTCGGCAGAACGGGCTCATTGCTTCGTTTTAGACTTTATGTATTTGTATATGGCGTGTTGATTAATATGTCACTGAATGCAAATCCCCTTTTACTGCTATGATTTGAAATAAGACAAAGAATTGAAGGTAAGTTGGGAGATAAATGTAGAAAGGAAAGACCCTTTACTCTTTATATTGCTACCCTGGTAATCTATTGTAAAAGTGCAATAAAGGAGAGAAGCCAGGGGCATAGGATAAAGGTATCTGATAAATAAGCAAGTAGTGTTCCCCTTGCCAATTACTTGGCATCTTACTTTGTAATTAATGCCACAGTAATGAAAAAAGTGGTAGGCACAAAGATTGGGCCTTTTGTGAATTCTATACAGAACCAAACACTCATAAAAATCTAGCTCAAAGCTAGCCTAGTTTGGCTCTCTCCACAATCAAGACTTGCTAGAGAATTAGTACAGTCCCATAGGGTGTGTGTGTGTGTGTGTGTGTGTGTGTGTTGCAATGGATTTTATAAGAGTGACATCAGGCAATTGTGGTATTGCTGTCTCCATCACACAGACAATGGTGTCCTTCATTCCCCAGACATGATGGAAACTTGTACCTATTCTGCCAGAATCTAACATCATGGTATCTATTATGTTATTCACAGTTGTCCCATGAATCACTTTAGCTAACGGCTGCTTAAGTGGTTATGATAACTTTCAGTGCCTGGTGTATTTCCCAGTATCTTATATACTTGTGCTTTATGGGAACTTTTAAGAAATACTCAAACTCTTGAGTTAAAAATAGTGAAAATAATAAGCATTTTTAAGGAGTAGGAAAAAGAATATAATTTAGGCAATTTTGATATCATTTTAAATATAGCATGTTTCAAAAATATCCAACAAATATTATGTAACAAATTTTTTTAAATATAAAAATATATTTTCTTTTGCTGTCTACATACACTGGACACTAATGTATAGTGTGGGATGCAGGGTTTAGAGAAAGAGATGTTTAACTGTGAGACAGATGGTGTTAGGGGTGGAGCAAGGACACCAGCTACGTATGTGGATAGTTAAATAAAGCGGTCGAAGATTTATATCCATTCAGGGGTAAGATGCAAATAGAGAGGAGAACAGAGAGGTATGAGAAGAGGGAATGTTCAAGGCGAGAGGATGCAAAATAGAGTGGAGACCATAAAGAAAACTAACCCCTACTTTTCTAAGCTTTGCCTGGGGTGTTTTCCTTACAACGCCCATTAAAGTCAATGGGAATCACGCAGCTAAAACCCTGAGTAACTCTGACAATTTACTTCCCAGTGTCTGGAAAAGAGTACTACCTACTAAGGGCAATTTAATCATTTTAGTTTGTGCTTCCCATACAAAGACAAATTTGATAGCATATAGCAGGAGTAAAAAGAGAGACTGCATTTAAGAGTTTCTTATTGCAAAAGAAATCATCATTGAAAAATGTCGCCTAAAGTCTCACCTTGTTTAGCAACAATAATAAACAGAGAAAAGCAATCCAGTGAAAGAATATGAAAAGACGTATTGACTTGATTACAAGAAAATGGTGATTGCTAGTAGGTTTTTTTTTCATTTTAAATTCTCAAGCTCTGAACACAATGGCAGGATAATAAGAATAGAGAACAATTCTTAAGACACTAAATTGAAGCTCTTGATTACTTGCTTTTTCCCATGTACCTCAAGTTGTACATATGTAAATATAGCTATGGCATTCTTATAAAGTCTTTAATAATACAAATACAGTTATGGGGGAGGAGGGATTGCCATAGACTTCTAATTATACACAGAGATATAGGTAAACATGAACAGATATGTATCCTGCTATAACCAGTAACTAAATAAATGCACTGGACGCTATATATAATATTATTTTTGAAAGCTACAGAATGTGTTTGTTAAAATGTGCGTGCTATTTATAATCTCTTTCATGAACTTTGAAGTCAGAAAGCTAACATTGGCTTTAAAATCTTATTTTTGTAAGGTTCTATGTTTCTTTACTCTGAAAACACTGCCTATTTAGGTGCTCTACTGCTTTACTGATACAATTCTTATAACTATACAACCATATAATAAGCTTAGGTGGGCTGAAGATACGGCTCCTGTGTTTTCTGAGTCCCTTCTCTGTGATTTGTTTTGTGACTTGTCCTTTGAAGGATGGAGTAAGACCCTCCATGGCTCTGCTTTTTAGTGTATGGAGCAGAAACACATTTATGAATAACTGCCTACACACGTTGATTGCTGGGCAATATAATTTCTCAGTTCTTGTGGGTAAATGAGTGCTTCTCGTCATGGACCTAGCTTGTGCTTCAATTTAGGTAAGCATCCTGCTGCAGCAGCCTTGAAGTTATTGCTCTCTGATTGTACAAATTAGCAAATCCTAAACTAAACCACCAGGAAAAGGCATAGCTCCATGTTTATGAATGCCTGGCTTTTGAGAATTAGAGTAATTATGTCACCAAACCCACCACTGATTTTCAGATAGACTTTCAATAATTTTGTAAGAGTAAAAAGCTTTCTGAAATCACACTGATACTTTTTATGGTAGAAATAATACATAGGGGTGAATACAGTGATTTGATATGTGAGAACAATTAAGGGAGAGAGATATTTTACTTGAAGAGAATTAGGATGTGTTTCCAGGCTGAGTCAAAGGCTATGATGTTGGAGGGTTTTGACTGTGTGAGAAATTCTGAAATCTAATTTCTTTGGAGGATGGGGTTGTGAGTTCACAAAATAATAAAAAAATATGCTGTTATTAAAGTAGGCTATAGTACTACTCTAAAATCAGAGACAATAATAAATTTAATACATTAAAATTCTCCAAGTTTTAGTTTTAAAACTTACAGCTGGTTCTTACATCCCAGGCCACTCATTGTTTGTGACCAGATCACATATCCTTAACCAAATACACATGAAAAGATTTCTGTTCACAAGTTAAACCTGGTGGAGTTTAACACATAAAGCACTTTAATTATTTATTAAGTTTTTCTTCAATTTTTCTTTGCATAGTATACTTGTAACCAACAAGGCTAGGAGTAAACAAACATTAGTGTTTAAAGTAGAAGAGAAAGTCAGACATTGCAGTGCCAATGCCATGCGCGACGTTACAGAAACTTGTTTTCCTCTGACATTATAGTGCCATTGTTTCATTTTGGGCAAGAAACTGAATGATCATTAACATACTTCATGAAATCAAAGATTCATAGGATTATGTATTCTAGATCTCTTATTTTAGGAATTTTCTTTGCCATGACTTGAATGAATTGGATATTTTAGCTAATTAAATTCTAAAATTAATCTCTTTATTTCAGACCTGTTTTTCTGGGAATTTACTATAAATCAATGTTTGCTAACACTGACGTTTAAGACTTCTTTCAATATTTATTTTTTCATACTTCCCTCCACATGGCTAAGAAATTATTATGCTTTTGAGATGACATCTATGCAGTCATTTTGTAGTATATGTAGTTGGGGAAGGACATACAGAAATACTGTATTTTCCCTTGCAGCATCTCAAATATCTTACATATTCAGTTTGCATTGTGTGCACACATGCACACACCGCATTTCTTTTAACTCAATGAGCACATTTGTGAATATATAGTGCCCTGAAATATTTTCCCAGTCCAAGGAATGATGTTTAATGAGCTGATTTTTATCACCTGTACAAGAGAATTATTCAAACATTCTCACTAGGAATCCAAACAAATAAGCACATAATCAAGTTAATGATTACTTATATTCATAAGAATGAGTTTACATTTTCTTTACTGTGACCACATTTGTCTTCTTTCTGTATCCCTATTTATCTATATTTCTTCAGATGTGAAACTTGAATAGCCTTCTACAACTAAAACATATCCGGAAAGCTAAAGCATGGAGGAAGGTAGTTTTGGGGTGAGGGTATGGTACTGGTAAAGAAGTGGATTCTCTGCCTCCAAAGCTCTTTGGGATTTTTTATATAGCAAATTTCTGATGCTGCACTTCTAAGACTTGAGGCCTGAACTCTTCTTTGCTCCCTCAAAGAAAAGGAAACCGCTATACAATAGGCTGAGTAGTCTGGAGCAAAAGGTCACCCAACACTGCACGTGTTTGTCAGAGACTAAAGCCCGGAAAGGAAATCCTCCCAAGTAACTGTTAAGTTGTCTGCTCCCTACCTGGTGTGTGTGCAAGAAGGGAGATTCGAGCACAGGTACTGAAAGAGGAAGAGGCCTTTTAAGATGAAATGAGGTCTGGAAAGATTTCAAAGATACCCTAAAACAGACAGTAGAAATTCCATTTGAAATTGAAGTGTTCTGAGGCTTGAAAATGATGGTGCAGAATGAAAAATACTGTTTTTTTCACCGTTCTAAAATATATAATGAATTCAGGTTATGGTTAAGGTGAAATGCAACATAATTTTCATAATTATTTATGTGTGAAAGGCACATAATTGTAGGTTCATTCACAGTCAAGTGGCAGTGTTGGGCAATGGAAAAACCAGGAAGCTATTTCTCTGGTTTTTCAATCTCATGCTACACAAATTTGGGCAATTATTTAACTATTTAAGACTTACATGGGTATAAAACAACATTCTGACAGTTATCATAAGATGGAATAAAATGTTACTTCAGGCTTTTTCTATACCTGATGTTTTCATTGTTTGAGCTCTTATGCTCTAAAAGGGTGTATTTTGTTTAGTGTGATAGTTTCATTCATTTACTCATTTATTCCTTCAGAGATAACTGAGTATTGACTAAAGGGGATGTCTAGGCTTGCTTGCTGCCGGTTATTCAGAGACTACTAAGACAATGTTCCAAACCTTTAAAATACACATAGTCTGGTAAATAAAGCAATAAACCAAAATTAACAACACAACTTAACAAGGGCTATGATCAATGCCAACATTTCTATGGGAAGTTAGACGAGGAGCTTCTAACTATTCCTTAGAGAGCCTGGGAGGCTTCACAGTGGAGGTGATCAGTGAACTGTATTTAGTAAAAATGGGACCACTTCTTTTTAATCTTTTTAAAAAGATTTTATTTATTTATCTTTAGAGGGGAAAGGAAGGAGAGAGGGGGAGAAATATCAATGTATGGTTGCCTCTCAGGAATCCCCTGCTGGGAACTGGCCTGCAACCCAGGCCTGTGCCCTGACTGGGAATCGAACTGCAATCCTGTGGGTTGTAGGCCCATGCTCAATCCACTGAGCTACACCAGCCAGGGCTCCACTTCTCCTTCTTGCTAGTAGATCCAACATTGCCACAGGAGGGCTGAGTGAATTTGTGCAGTTCAGGAGGCCCTTGTCTTCAAACCTTCATTGTGTGTGTGTTATGTGTGTGGCTTTAAAAATATACGTTCTTGTGAAATTCTGCTTCTACCAGTTTGTTTTGATATTGCATTTTCCTTCTTGTCTTCTTTTACATAGGAAGGAAAGGGAAAAACTGTAACTACTATATATAAATGTGTGATTTATATCATGACTACTTTATACCCATTTAATACCTCCATTTTTTGAATGGTGTATGTATGTATATGAGTACACACATATGAAACATAAACATAAGTAAATGTGATTATGATAATTTTATGATATTTGTTGAGGTAATAGGAATGATGTTGACATGTTAACAAACCCAAACAGGAAAACCTACACTCAAATTGTTTTAAATATTTGAGGGGGTTCTAGGGCTTTCCAAGAACAGCAAATCATAAAAGCATGTTTTTTTCCTATATTGTACAATGTTTTAGAAAGATTCCTGTTCTAACAAATGTGAAAAAGAAGCAGGTAGCAGCATGGTTTGGTACACAGAAAATATCTGAAACAAAATCAGAATTTGATGATCCAGGCTAGTGATTGCCAAACTATAATGTGCATAAGAACCACTTGCAGAGCCTGTTGAAATACAGTAGAACTGGGGTCGGACGGATACATTTCATTTTATACAAACTCTCAGGTGATACGGGTGCTGATGGTTGAGAACCACACTTTGAAAATGACTAATCTAGACCAGTCCTCCAATTTAATCTGTATATGGATCACCTGGGGGGCTTGTCAACCTGAAGCTACTTATCCAGTGAGTCTGGAGTGGGTGGGAGAATTTGTGTTTCGAACAAGCTCCAAGGTGATGATGCCTGATGCTGCTGGAATGCAGACCACACTGCAAGAAGCAAGGCCTAACGTGACATCCTACATTGTGAGTTCAAGTCATGGGACATGGCTTGCTGATTTCAGAAAATAATGAGATCAAATAGTGATTGCAAGTTTATTTTTTGAGAAAATAGGTTTGTATCCTTACCAACAATGGTCATGAAAATTAACTATTTCCTCTTGTGTATTGTATTAGCAAATATGACAACCCCACTGACAGCAGTATTTACAGAGCTCCTGTTCTCTGTGAAAACACCCGCCCCGGTTATGCTAAAAGGTTGGGTGAAACATGGGTTTCTCCTTTAAGAAGCTTCTACAGCTACCTTTCTTTGGACTTTTAGAAATGAATTAATACCCTATATTAAATAGATTAGAGTTCTCTGATTCTGAGAGAACATTCCCCCCCCCAAAAAAAGTTTAGAAACAGTACAATATTAAGGTTGTGTTATCTACCCCTGCGCCACCCTCACCATCCCCCAGTTTAAAAATTCTGTTTAGTTAGACAAGTTCTATTCATATAAAAAAAGAGTTGAGCTAAATCTAGTGAAATGAGCTGGAAAATATACTTAGTGTTGATCAGATAACTGTCACTGATAGGTTATGTGGATGAGGCGTGAAGAGCCTTATTCATATGTATTCGCTGTCTTCGACCTGTGTTTTATTAGTAATGGACATCTCTCCCTCTTTTCTGTGTAGACTTTTGAAAAAACAGAGAAGTGAAATGACAGTAATGGCAGTGAATGAAAGGATTTGGAGGAGAAGTTCTTAAAAGGGCATTCAAATAAAAAATAGGGATAGCATCTATACAATATATTTTTGCCAACTTTGAATGATTTTAAGTATGCTTGGGATGCACATATTTCTGTTCTCCTTATGACCACCCCCCATTCACAAACTTTTAAGTGATACAATATGTGAAATTGAATGACTCAACATGGTTTTTACATAGTAAATTTCTCAATTCTCAGTTTGTTAACATTTTTGGTGGACTGAATCAAATATGAGCAACTGATCATGTTAATGCTGGTATAGAAGCCCTTAGACAAATAAATGTAAAAAAAGTTAAATATTAGAATGATTTTAACATATCTTCTTGCTTTGGGTATGTGACTTTTTGTATTATAATTTCTGAGGAAAAATGATTATCCTTATGATAATTATTTATGATTAAGCATTTTTGTCATTTCTACTTCTTCCCATTTCCAAATGGTATTAATTTCTGATCTATTCACCAGTCAAGAAAAATTCAAGACAAATTTTCCTTGCAGGGTGTTTGACTTCTTGGTATATCATGTGTGTGTCTTTAGTTAATATCTATCTAAAAGAAGTTGCATAATATCTGTCTAAAGTAAGTTGCAGATAATTTGATTTTTAAATGTAGATGTTTGGAAATATGGCCCTTTATGAAAGCTTTGATTGCTCTTCACAGAAAATGCTCATGAAACCCACACAAAGAAATCCTGCATATGGAGTATTGCATATTTACTGGCCTTTTGAAGGAAGACTAACAACTCTGACATTGATGACTGAAGTTAACCAAAATGCCATCTTTTTGTCTTTCTTACATAGACATTGAACCCTGATGGATCAATAGACTGTTTTTGTAAATACATTGTTTTGTTTTTATTGTGTAGACCTTGCCTTACAAATAAGCCTTTGTATAAATTTGTAACATGGAAGCAAGTGGACATCTGGCTTCTGTGAAAAATACGATTCACTCATTTGCATTTTTAAATTCCATTCATTCCATTTATAAATTGTTCATGTGTCCTCCTTGCTCTTTCTAAAAGCAACTCTTCTCAGCCATCTTCAATCTTAAACATCCACAGAAATTATATTACCTATAATTCAGATTATCTCTTTGAAATTTTTGAATGAAAATGAATATTCAATATCCACAGCATGAAGAAAACCACAATAGTCAGGGAAATGAGAAGTTACTTGAAAACCAATAAGAAATTTGGGTGGCAAAATTCACCTTACCCTAGTACTATATATTGGTTTCACATGACTGAAATACTCTTTAAATGCCATTAAAGATAACTTATTACTCGGGTTGGTTATAGTATTTTTTTCAGAAAACATTTTGGGTATGCAAAGGTGATTCTATCACTGATGACATGCTGTAAACAAAGTATGGGACGAAGGACTGTGCAAGCATACCCTGCTTTCTGAAAGTTGGCTTTGTGAAACTGTTTTTATGAAAGACCTATATTAGTTCTTGTTTTCACTAATGGAAAGAAATCTGAAGAGGATTTTCACTTTGGGGGAAAAAGAGGAAAAGTGAAAACTGTGTTCAGTGTCTGTTTTGTGGTGAGCTGTGTACCCCAGAAGAGAGAGGGCACTGCCGAACAAATTCCTTTCCTGGGGGCCACACTCAACATCAAACCCTAGAGGTTTGAACTGTATCTGTGAGCATCTGTGTTTCATCTTGATTTTGTGCATTGTTAGCAAGATGTGTCCTAAGGTAATTGCTTCTTTGTTTTATGCTATTTAGGTTAATAAAAAGTTCATGGGAACACTCTACTTGTCCATAGTGGGGAAAACCTATTAAATGCTGTTTGTTTTTTGCTTATGAATATTACTAGCAGCAATAGTTTTGTGAGTAAAAAATTAAAAAGTACAAGAATTTGAACCAGGAAGATTTATTCACTTATTTTCTATCCTAGTCTTTTTTATGGTTGCAAATCCAGACTAATAATTCCCACAACATTGAAATTTCATAATGACCAAGAGCAGAATAACTCAAAAGTTCCATTTGAATTTTAGGTAACATTTCTCATAAGCATTATATTCCTCATTTAAATGATTTTCCTGGGTGAAATTCTAGCATTTCAAAATGATAGTGTTGAATTGTTAAACAGTTAAATGTAATCTCTTTACATATTTCCCTATAACTATTTACAGACTCGAAAAATGTGCATACATGTGTGTGTAAATGAAAAGAAATTATTGAAGATTTTCCTCCAGTTGAGTGGAATACTTGATGGGCCTAAAATTACATAATGTAAACAGGGATAACCATGACAGGCAAAGATTATAAAATAAGAAAAGTTACTTCATCATGATCTTCAGCTGTAAGTTTTGAACTCGGTTCCAAAAGTATACCAGAATATATTACTTTTCTAAGCCTATATCAATCACATGAGTTTTAAGGAGAGTTACTTAGAGAGCATATAGCATGGCCAGTGGGAACGTATAGATGGGGACCTAGAACCAAGAAGACCAGGTGGTGGAAATTCTCAAACTCTGAGCTCCCAGGCTCTCATTTACAATGCATTTCTCCCCACTGATTTTCTCTGCTAATATCATACAATTTAGAAAATTCCTGGAAGTACGTACTGGAGCTGAACCTGGGAGAAATGAACTTGATTAAATTTCCCGACCTGAATTTTATGACAACCATCACATGGACCTAAGTATCATTTCCATTAGGGATTTGGTGCCTGTAATTTGGGGGAAATAAATGACTATTTTAATAATTTGATTTACAGAGCTCCTAGGGATTGGAGAGTTCCTTCCTTGAATTCAAGGCATTATAAACCAGTTTGAGACAAGCTGGAGAATTTTAGAAGCTAGTGTCATATACCTAGAACTAAGTAGTCACTGGAGAAACTGATCCCTGGAGCAACTTGAAACATAACCAGATAGACTAATGTGATTCTAGTGAGGTAAGGCACAGTGGTCCCATCAGTCACTTCAGAAATGCCTCAACTCTTCTGTCTTGAAGAGGATGAGATGTACTATCATCAGGACACCACTAGTTCTTTTCAGACATCGTTAATTTTTTCAAATTTGTTGTATGAAAGTTCAGTACAGATGTGATCATCTTCAGTTTCTTGAAGAACTAGAAACAGTCTACCTCTCTCTCCCACTCATGCAGCTGTCAGTATTTGGGATCCGGTGACACCTCTCTTTGAAGGAAATTTAGTTGCCCTCCTGGTGGGAGGGAGTTATGTAAGGTGATGAATGCTGGTTAGCATGTCAGTCAGGCTCTCTGTATGACATAATCAAAAGAATGAGGGAGCCTTGGAAAAACCATTCTAGAGAGAAATGTGAAGAGATGTCCAAAGCACTTTGTGTCTAGAACAAATATTCATGAATTTCTCCACTGAAGGAGATGCTGAAGACTAGTTTCTGAAAATGACAAGAGGTGTCTGTGTGGTAGGTTAGGCCAAAGGAGAAATGAGATGTTTGGTTTAGCAGGCCACAAAACAAGTACTGAGACAGTTTTCCTCTTTTGGTAAAAATGCAGATGGGTTTTGGCTGTGTTTTTGGCTCATTCTGTCTTGTGAGGTGAGACAGTAACATCACCCCCTGCTTACTTCATAGGTGTATAGTTAGGACACAATAAGATAATTATTTCTCAGTACAATAACATTTGAGATTTTAGGGGGGGCAATGCAAGCACACAAAACTCTAGGCATAGCATTCTATTGATTGTATTTTAGTGTCTTTCATTTGGCATAATTTTTGTAGAGGTATTTATAAACTGAAATCCTAAACCTCTCTTGCCATTGGCAAAAACTGAAGACATAACTCTCCATGAAGCCAATATAGAACCCAAAGCTATGGAATGATTTCTTTAGTAGTGTAGCAAATTAGTAAAGCACATAAAAAGGAAGATAAAACTTCTGAAGCCTATTTTCATTACCATGAAATTATTTGTTTTGTGTTAAGTAAACTTTTCACTGATGTAAAACACACATTCAAAAATGTACAAATGTAAATGTGTGTATTATTGAATATTTTAACAAAGTGGACACATCCGTATAGTTCTCAATGGTTTTAAGGAATAGAACATTATTTGTACATAAGAATTCTCTTTGTCACTACCTCAAAAAAATCATTGTTTTTATTCCTATTTCTTCCAATTATTTTTGTTGTTGACCTTTATATAAGTAGTATTTTGTATGTTTTGATTGTATTCTTGCTGTGGTACAGATATGGTAGAATTGCAGTTCATTTATTTTCACTGCAGTATTTTAGCACATGGCAATACAAAAATTCATTTATCCCTACTTTTGACGGATATGGGTTGTTTCCAATTTTTGGCTACTATTCATCTTCTAGTTTGTGTTTTAGGCACATTCATATAGTTTTCGTTAACTCTATACCTATGAGTGGAAATGCTGGGTAATAAGGTATGCTCAGCTGGGGTAGATTTGACCAAACAATATTCCAAAGCAGTTGTGCTATTTCATGCTTGCACCAGCAATGTATGGTGTTGCTTTATATTCTCACCAGGGTTTGGTGTTATCACTCTGTTTGACTCCCGCTGTTTTGGTAGGTATATAGTAATATCTCATTGTAATTAAAACAATTTATTTTAGAGAGAGAGAAAGGGGGTAATGGGAGAGAGAGAGAGAGAGGGAAATAATATCTCACTAATTTCAATTTGCATTCCTTTGACGTCTAATACGATTTGGCTACTTTTACTGTATTTATGGACCTTTGAATATTGTGTTTTGTGAAGTATCTGTTGCCTGTTTTCATTTTGGATTGTTTATCTTTTTCTTATGGTTTTATAGTACTTGGTATATTCTGCACACCTCTTCTTTGTGAGATGAATGCTTTGTAAGCACTTTTTTCAGTCGATGATTTGCCTCTTTCACTTTCTTAATGGTGACTTTTGATGAACATGATATTTTAATTTTAATGTTGTCTTATCCTCTATGGTTAGTGCATTTTGGGTCCCGTTGGAGGCGTCTTTACCTACCTGAAGGACATGACAATATATTCCTATTTTGAGGGAAAGCCTATTTACCTTTTAATTTTCCTTCAGTGGACAACCTGAATTGATTTTTGTGTATGCTGTAGGTTAGAAATTTGTTATAATTTTCCTTATGTATATTTGATTGGCCCAACACCATTTTTGACTTTGCATAGCTGTTGTTTAATACATTTTTAACTTTCTATAGCTATTGTCTATTATATTTTTTATTGTTGTTTAAGTACAGTTGTCTCCATTTTCTGCCCACCCCTCCCTACCACCCCAACCATCTGCCCTTCCCACCCTTGGTCTTACCCAGCTTTGGCTTTGTCCATGTGTCCTTTATACAGGTTCCTGAAAACACTTACCCCTTTTCCCGCAACACCATTTATCAAAAAGACAGTTATTTCAATATTGCAGTTCAGTGTCACCTTTCTCATGAAACAAATGACTGTGTATTTGCGTAGCTTCGGATTGTCCTTTAGGTTTCTTCATGTACTGCATTGTCTTTGTTATGCTTCGTACCAAGTCTTTATTTCCAGTAACGAATATCCCGTCTTTTCATTCATTTGCAAGATGATCTTTGTTATTATTCTTTTGCATTTAAAATTATCTTGCTGATTTTCACATTTAAAAATATCTGCTAGAATTTTTATTGGGAATACACTAAATCTACACACATTTTTTAAAATGCTGTCTTTAACATTGTATTCAATATGATAAACCTTTTCATTTATAGTTTTTATAGCTTTACCTAATTTCTACCTGTAATTCTTAAGAGGTAGAGGTTCTATAGATAGAGGTTCTATAGATATTTTATTAGTTTTTTTCTTTTGCTTTTTTTGGATGCTATTGCAAATTGTATGTGTACTTCATTTTCTAATTGTCAAATGGTATATTGAAGTACAATTTATTTTTTGTATTGACTACTTACCTAATTCCCTTGTTAAATTTATTTACAAATATTAATTGTTTTACTGTATAAACTTTGTAGTTTATAAACATAGAGTTATGTCATCTAAAAATAATGACATGTTTCTCCATCTCTATACTCTACCTCTTTTTCTTTTTTAATATTTATATCTGTTATTTCTTTTTCTTGCTTATTACTCTGACTGGATGTTGAACAGAAGAGACACTAATGAACATCTTTGTTTCTTCTCTAATCCCATGGTGAAAAAATTTCCATGTTTCACTATTATTACATGTGATACTTGCTGTAGGTTTTATATAGATACCCATTAACAGATTAAGGAAGTTTTAATCTATTTGTAAGTGTGTATTGATTAATTTTCAAGCAACTATGGATTTTCCACTTATCCTTTTTAAAAAATTGGTTTCTAATCAAATTGCAATGGGGTCAGAAAATACATAAGGAGTTTAATTCTCTGAAATTTGTTGAATGTATACCAGTATTGATAACGTGTGGTTTATTTTAGTGTATATATTCCATATACACTTGAAGAAATGTATATTCCATCACATTCGAAGACTTCAAAATAAATCAGATCAAAAGTGTTTCTTTTCTTTTTTTTTAACATCAATGTGTGGTTGCCTATCATGTGTTTCCCCACTGGGGACCTGGCCCACAACCCAGGCATGTGCCCTGACCAGGAACCAGACCGGCAACCCTTTGCTTCACAGTCCCACGCTCAATCCACTGAGCCACACCAGCCAGGGCAAAAGTGTTTATTTTCTTGCTAAAAGCCTCTATATCTTTATTTTGTTTATTTGTTGTATTATTACTAAGAATAGTGTAATAAAATCTTCCAATATGACCTTGATATGTGCATTTGCTATTTCTGCCAATCTTATGTTGCTTCATACATTTTTAAGCAATTTTATTTAATGTATATAAATGTAAAATTTCTATATTTTCCACATGTGTAAACTCTTTTGTCATTAGAAAACGCCCTCTTTATCTTTAACAAGATTACTTTCCTGAATATAATACTTTACTTTTTTGAACAGAATACTTTACTTTTCTACCTTGTTTTATATTAGTATGACCACACCAGTTTTCTTTTGCTGAGCATTTGCAAGATACAGGGTCTGGCACAAATAACATCCCCTATTAATTACAAAATCTTTTATTACAAATCATAAGCATGTACTTCTGTAACATAACAATATCACACTCAAACATAACACTGACATTTTAGGTAAAATGTTCAAATTAAAACTATAAATGATTATAGCCATTATTATTACCCTACCAGCCACACTCAAGCAGGTGTTACTTCTCCCAGACCCTGTATATGTTTTCCATCCTTTACTTTCAACCTCTTTGTAATATATAAGGACATTTTTAATAGCATAGAGTTGGGCTTTTATTTTTATTTTATTTTTAAAGTTTTTATTTATTTACTTTTAAAGAGAGGGGAAGTGAGAGAGAAAGAGAGGAAGGGAAACTGCAATGTGTGAGAGAAGCATTGATTGCTTGCCTCTCCCACACCCCTGACTCAGGGCCTGGTCTGAAACCCAGGTATGTGCCCTGACTGGGAATCCAATAGGCCCACCTTTCAGTTGGTGGGACAAAGCTCGACCCACTGTGCCACACCAGCCAGGGCAAGTGGGGCTTTTTTAAAAAATCATTTGACGTCTATGTTTTTACAATAGTGTATTTAGTTCATTTATATTTAATGTAATTATTGATACATTTGAGTTTATATTTACTATCCTACTGTTCATTTCCTACCTTTTCCACCTGCTTTATGTTACTTTTCTTTCTATTTTACTTTACACTAATCAAATTTTTAGCAATCTCTGCTCCTCTCTCTGAAACCCAGGCTAGTTTGGTAATTATACTTCACTCTATACTTTTAAATTAATTAGAGATTATAACTCACATTCTTATTTTGTGACCATCTATTTAAATTTGTAGTTTTACTATTTCCCAGACAATCCAAGGGATACAAACAATTCACTTACCCATTTCTTGACTTTTGTAATATTGTTGTCACACACTTAATTTTAACTACAATTTGAACTAAAAACTATGGCATTTCTTTTTGCAGATTTAATATCAATTTTGATGTGTACACACAGTTAACTTTTCTCATTGCTCTCCTTACTCACTGCATTTCTGTTTGTTCTAGATTCATTTTCTTTCTGCTCAAAGAAATCTTACTATTTTCTTAATTTGAACCTAGTGCTATAAATAATCGTAGTTTTTTGTATATTTATGTTGTATTTATTTTTTGAAGTATACTGCATTTAGGTATAAAATTCTAACCTAGCAGGCTCTTTTGTCTAACACTTTTAAAGGCGTTTCGCTATCTTCTGGCTTCTACTGTTTGTTTCATTGTTTTGTAAGTAGTGACTTTTTCAGCTTTTGGGTACTCTTAATATTAAACCCCGTTTTAATATTTATGTTTTTTGCCTGCTTTATGCTGAAGTAACTCAGTGTGATTTTTTGTGTGTGTGTAATAATTTTTTGTATTTACCTGCTGTGGTTTGCTTTATAAGGTATCCTGGCTTTGTGCTTGCAGCATTGAAAAATTATTAGTAATAAATTTTGCAATATTGTATTTGCCACATTCTTCTGCTCTCTTTCAAGGAACCATATGGCATATATAATTAGACAACTTTTACCCCATTGCACATATATCTTGTAGCTACCTGCAAGTCTTCCCAGTGCTATTAAAATGCCAATACACTGCCCTGGCTGGTGTAGCTCAGTGGATTGAGTGAGGGCCTGTGAACCACACAATCGCAGTTTGATTCCCAGTTGGGGCACACACATGGGTTGCAGGGCAGTTCCCAGCAGGGGACTCATGAGAGGCAACCATACATTGATATTTCTCTCCTTCTCTCCTTCCCTTCCCCTCTAAAGAAAAAGAAATAAAATCTTTAAAAATAAAAAATAAAATGCCAATACACTTTCCTGCTTTATGTTGGCTTTCTATTTGCCTTCTTCACCTAATGATCAATTAAGCTTTATTGGTAGCTCCTGTGAAGAGATTCTTTCTTTTTGTGTGTGTGCTAGGCCCTCAAATTCCTGCCTGGCCTGAGAGCACAAAACTCCATTTTTTACTTCTCAGCCGATAGCAGCTGGATTTCACCTGACTTCTAATCTTCTTGCCCTAAGCCAGGAAATGGTGTATCCCATGAGAGGAAAGAAAACATTCAAAACATTGTGCTAGACTTGGTAAGCTATTTTTTCTCCAGAAATGTGCCTTTCAGATCTTGGCCACTTCAGAGACTCTCCAGTGCCTTCATGCTTAGGTGTTCTTATGTTATCCAGCTTTTCCTTATTTTCCTTGGCAACAGTCTGGAGCTACTCTGAGCTGTTCCCCAGCATTTGGGAGTGAAAGTAACTCCCTGTGTATATCTCCTTTTAGAAATAATGGGATTAGTCAATACTGAGTGAAATTTTATGTGTTAACAATGAAAAATGAAATCATTCAAAACTGTGTTGCTTAGTAGTACAAAGAACTCCAATAACTTTTTGAGTACTCTTTCTTGAGTATATATTGTGAATCTGAACACAGATAAGTTCCCATTATCATTCAATATATGTGTACTTTAGAAACAATGCTATGTTTTGAGATATTAATAAGTCTTAGTTTTGGACCATGACACTTTAGTTATAAAGTAATAACAACATAAAAGAAAAAGTGTCCCTCAGGGCATCACAATAGTTGGTTCCTGGGGTACAAGGTCAAGATTATCAAAATATTTGGTTCTTGGGTACAAGCTTATGTAGATGTTTTAAAATAGTTTCACTAACTAATTCTCTTGAATAAAGTTCACAAAATCCATTCAGCAATATAATGAACACTGAATTTTGATACAATAAGTCTTTAGAATCATAGCTTTCAATTAGTTGAGAATTGATATGAGTGTTAACATAAAACATTTCACAAGTGAGGTGGACCCTATATTTCCTTATTCAAAAGCAAGGCATTAGGGAAATCTGATATCACATGAAATATTTTGAACTGCTAAGGTCAGAACCTATGTCTGTATTTTCAACTTTTTAAACTTATTTTTATTGTAGTGACATTCGTTAATAAAATTATACAGGTTTCAGGTGCACAGTTCTACAACACGTCATCTGTACAATTATTGTGTGTTCACCACCCCAAGTCAAGTCTCTGTCCATTGCCATTTATTCCCCCCATTCTATCCTCCACCTGCCCCTTCCAAATGGCAATTACCACACTGTTGTCTATGTCCATGAGTTTTCTCTCTCTCTCTTTTCTTTTCTCAGTGGATTAATCCCTCCACCCCCACCACTCAGCCCCTCACACCCACCCCCACCCCGAACAGCTGTCAGCCTGCTCTCTATCCATGAGTTTGTCTCTATTTTGCTTGCTAGTTCATTTTGTTCATTAAGTTCCACATATGAGTGAAATCATATGGTACTTGTCCTTGACTTTATCTGGCTGGCTTGTATCACTTAGCACAATGCTCTACAGGTCCATCCATGCTGTCACAAAGTATGATATTTCTTCTATTTTATGGGTGAGTAGTATTCCACTGTGTAAATGCACTACAGTTTTTTTATCCACTCATCTACTGATAGACACTTGGGCTGTTTCAAAATCTCGGCTATTGTAAATAATGCTGCCATGAATATAGGAGTGCACATATTTCTTCAAAATAGTATTTCTGCTTCCTTTGGATAATTTCCCAGAAGTAGAAACTCTGGGTCATGAGGCAGTTTCATTTTTAATTTTTGAAGAAACTCCATACTGCTTTCCACAGTGAGTGCACCAATAGACATTTCCACCAACATTGCACAAAGATTAATTTTTTCCACATCCTCACCAACACTTTGTTTGATAATTTATTGGTGACTTCCATTCTGACAGGTGGGAGGTGATAGCTAATTGGGGTTTTAATGGCATCTCTGATAATTAGTGACATTGAGCATCTTTTCATTTGTTTATCAGTCATCTGTATGTCCTCTTTGGTGAATTGTCTATTCAAGTCTTTAACCCATTTTTAGTTGGATTGTTTATTGTTTTGGTGTTGTGTTTTGTAAGTTCTTTATAAATTTTGGATATTAGTGTCTTATCAGATGTATCATTGGTAAATATGTTCTCCCACTCAGTTTGTTATCTTTTTGTTTTGTTGATGATTTCCTTTGTTATGCAAGAGCTTTTAGTTTGATGTAAGACCGTTTGTTTCTTTTTTTTTTTTGGTTTCCCATGCTTGAGGGGATATATCAAAAAATATTGCTATGAGAAATGTCTGAAATTTTTTTCAGGATTGTTATGGTTTTGAATCTAATGCTTAAAATTAAGCCTTTAATCTAATATAAGTTTATTATTGTGTATGGTGTAAATAAGTTGTCTAGTTTCAACTTTTGCATGTATCTGTCCTATATTCCCAACGCCATTTATTGAATAGACTATCTTTTCCCCATTATATGTTTTTACCTTTTTATCAAATATTGACTGACCATAAAAGCATAAATTGATATCTTAGCTCTCTATTCTGTTCCATTGACCCATTGATCTGTTTTTATGCCAGTTCCATGATATTTTTCTTACTATGGCCTTGTAGTATAGCTTGATATAAAGTAGTTCAATTCCTCCAAATTTATTCTTTTTTCTCAAGATTGCTAGTGGTATTTGGCAGTCTTTTGTGGTTATATGTAAATTTTTGAAATATTTGTTTTAGTTCTGTAAAATACACGATTGGTGTGTTAATAGGAATTGCATTGAATCTGTAAATTGCTATGGGTAGTATGGACATTTTAATGATATTATCCTTCCAATCTGTTAACATGATATGTGCTTCCATTTATTTGTATCTTCTCCAATTTCTTTCTTTAGTGACTTACAATTTTCTCAGTACAGGTCCTTTACATCCTTGATTACATTTATTCCTAGGCATTTTATTCCTCTCGAAATGATTGTGAATGGGATTGTTTTCTTAGATTCCTTTTCTGATACTTCATCATCAGTGTTTAAAATACAACTGATTCTGGATATTTATATTTATCCTGCTACTTTAGTGAATTCATTTATTAGCTCTAGCAGGTTTTTGGTGGAATCTTTAGGATTCTTTATATACAGTATCATGTCATCTGCAAATAATGATAGTTTTACTTCTTCCTTTCCAATCTGGGTGCTTTTTACTTCTTCTTCTTGCCTGATTTCTATGGCTAGGACTTCCAGTACAATGTGGAGCAAGAGTGGTGAGAGTAGCCATCTCCCTGTCTTGTTCCTAATCTTTAGGTAAATGCTTATAGTTTACATCAATTAAGTATGATGTTGGCTTCACATATGGCCTTTATTACATTGAGGTATGTTTCCTCTATTCCCACTTTGCTGAGAGTTTTTTAATCATAAATGGGTGCTGTATTTCATCAAATCTTTTTCTGTATCTATTAATGTGATATGTTATTTTCATTTTGTTTATGTAGTATATCACCTTACTGATCTGTAGATATTGTATCTTGCATCCTTGGAATAAATCACACTTGATCATGGTGTATGATCTTTGTAATGTATTACTGGATATCTCTTGCTAATATTTTGTTGAGAACCTCCATACATTTTTTATCAAGAATATTGACCAATCACATTCTTTCCTTGTAGTGTCTTTGTCTGGTTTTGGAAATAGGATAATGCTGGCCTCTTAAAACGAGCTTGGCAGCTTTCTCTCCTCTTGAATTTTTTTGAAATAGTTTGAGAAGGAGAGGTGTTAGTTATCCCTGGGATGTTTGGTAAAACTTGCCCGTGAAGCTACCTGGTCCAGGGCTTTTGTTTGTTGGGAGTTTTGTTTTTGTTTTTTATTTTTTTAATTACTGCTTCAATTTCACTAGGTATAATATGTCTATTCAGATTCTCTGATTCTTCCTGATTTTAGTTTTGGAAGATTGTGTGTTTCTAGGAATTTATTCATTTTGTTCACTTGTCCAACTTATTGGCATATAATTTGTTCATAATATTTTCTTATGATCCTTTGTATTTCTTTGTTGTCAGTTGTTATTTCTCCTTTTTCATTTTTGATATTATTTATTTGAGTCCTCTCTCTTTTTCTTTTGATGAATCTGGTTGAAAGTTTGTCAATCCTATTTACGTTTTCAAAGAACCAGCTCTTGGATTTATTGATCTTTTGCATCATTTTTTAGATTTATTTATTTGTTTATTCCAGCAGTGATCTTCATTATTTCCTCCATACTACTCACTTTGGGCTTTGTTTGTTGTTTGAGTTCCTTTAAGTATAAAGTTACATTGTGTATTTGAGACATTTCTTGTTTCTTGAGATGGGCCTGTGATGCTATGAATTTCTCTCAAAAGACTACTTTTACATAGATTTTGGGTGTTGAGTTCTAATTTGTATTTGTTATGAGGTAACTTTTGATTTCTTCTTTGACTTTATTATTAACCCATTCATTGTTTAGTAACATGCTATTTAGTGTTCATGTCAATTTGTGGTTTTAATTTTTTTCTTGTGATTTCTAATTTCATAACATTGTGGTTAGAGAAGATGCTTGATATGATTTCAATCTTTTAAAAATTATTGAAACGTGTTTTGTGGTCAAACATGTAGTATTTCTTAGCAAATGTTCTATGTGCACTTGAAAAAATATATATTCTGCTGCTTTGGGATAAAATACTCCAAAGGTATTAATTTAATCCACCTGATCTAGTGTGTCATTTAAGGCCACCCTTTTCCTGTTGATTTTCTGTCTGGAAGATCTGTTAGTTGATGCCTGTGGAGGGTTAAAATCTGCCACTATTACCATCAATCTCTCCTTTTATGTCTATCAAGATTTGCTTTGCATATTTAGGTGCTCTTGTGTTGGGCGCATAAATATTCACAAGGGTTACATCTTCTTGTTGGATTGCTTTCTTTATCATTATGTTGTGACCTTCTTCATCTCTTACTATAGCATTTGTTTTAAATTTAAAGTCTATTTTGTCAGATGTAAGTATTTCTGCCCCAACTTTTTCCCCTTTTTGTATAAAATATCTTTTTCCATCAATTTACTTTTAGTCTGTGTATATTTTTCTTTCTGAGGTATATATATATAGGTCCTGATTTCTTAACTATTTAGCTACAATATAGTTTTTGACTGTATTATTTCAGCCATTTACATTTAAAGTGATTATTGATTTGTATGTATTTATTGTTATTTCATTCTTTTAACTCTGTTCTTTCTCCTTCTCCATCTCTTCCTCCTCCTCCTCCCTCTTCTCTTTCTTCTTGTTCTAGCAGTATTTTTAACATTTCTTATAATACTGCTTTGGGGTTAACAAAATTCTTTATTTTTTTTCTTGTCTGGGAAGCTCTTTATTTCTCCTTCAATTTTAAGTAAAAGTCTTTCTGGGTAAAGTAGTCTTGGTTATAGGTCCTTGCTCTTTATCACCTTGAATATTTCACAGCAATCCCTTCTTGCCTGAATGTTTCTGTTAAAAAAAATCAGCTGACTGTCTTAAGGGATCTCCCTTGTAGGTAACTAACTTTTCCTTTTGTGGCTTTCAAGATCTCTCTTTGTCTTTAACACTTGCCATTTTATTTATGATGGGTTTTGGTGTGGGCCTCTTTGCATTCATCTTGTTAGGGATTCTCTGCAATTTCTGGACTTGTGTGTCTTTTTCCTTCACCAAGTTAGAGAAATTTTTGGTCATTATTTCTTAAAATAGGTTCTTGATCTCTTGCTCTCTCTGTTCCCCTTCTGTAGCCCCACATTGCGTAATCACTGCATGCAGCAAAGGTCCATCTTACACATGCATCAAAGTCATATTGCTCTTTTCTCTATATCTCACTATCTTCATTCTCATGGAAGTTGAATTCCATGTTTTCCCCTCCTTCCCATTCTCCTATTTAGTTTTACCTGACATATGTATCATCATTTAAAGGCCATACATATTACCAAATAGTTGATCAAATATACTAGAGATTTTTAACCAGTGTTTTGCAACAAGTTTTGACACATGTAATACCTGACAATTTTGTCAGGAGAATGACCTTTTTTTCTTGAATTGCCCAGTACAAAATGACAACAGCCAATAGAACATAGCCATCCTGTGTGAATGAATAAAAATTATACCTATTTTTTGTCACATTGGCAAAAATATAATATATTTTTGGGTGTGTCACAGAATTTTAAGAATTAATTTATGTGTTCCATAAGATAATAAAGGTTAAAAATTATTGAGATAAACTGATATATAATAATAAGATAATAGTTTTAAGTGGAAAGCTTTAAACTCATCTCAAGCAAAATACTTCATTATAATAGCTTTAGAATGAAATCTTAATAGCATTGTGTTATACATATATTTTCAAAGAAAATATCCCTTTTTAATCAAGCATTTGTATGAATCTTTAAATTGTAGCTTTTTGGTTATAAACATATAGATTTGAATATGGTAAACATTTTTCCCCTGAAATCAATTCAAACTTGCAGGATATTATATAACTGTCATAGTAATTAAAACATTCTTATGCTTTGAAACTTTTCTCTTCACGAAGGTAATATGTGGTTTTCTTTATTTTGACAATTGCAATATCTTAATTTTAGGACTTTTTTACATTGTTTTTCAAAATAAGATTGTATATAGTGTTTACCAGTTTTCATGGTTTGCAAGTATAATGTCTATTTGAATGTTTTTTATTGGAAATTAAAGATTTCTGTTTTATATAATAACTTTTTGAAAGGGATATAATTTGCATATCCATGAAAAATTAATCCTTTTTATTCATATCCATAAGTTATTTTGTTGCCTCTATTCTATAAAGGTACATTTGTCTCAAGGGTATTCAAGGGAATTAATTAGAAAACAAATAGTTTATAGATAGCCAATTGTATATAAGAAGCTTTGAAGGTATTTTGCATGATCCAGAAGCAAACCATAAAGAGAAAAATGGAAATATCATATTGCTCACAACCTTTACCTTCAAACTTTACTCTTAATATTTTCATGAGCCTTATTTTCAGGTTATTCCTTTTATATAGATGATCAAGAACAGGCCAGTATCAATGTGGATTTATTACTATTCTCTTGTATATATCATTAAATACCTTGCTATTTAATTACGGTTTCTAAATGGTGTTAATATAAAAATGTTGTGGCTTCTAAACATTGAAAATTCCTGGCCTAGCTGTCATAACACCATGTCCACAAGATATAGCTATATGCCTGTTTTATACTGCACTTATGTTTAAATTTAATGCCAACATTTCATTGCTAAGAAACATGTTACATGAGGATGGAGATGCCATATTTATTGAAGGGCACATCTACATTGGCAGGTGTTTTCTGAATTAAACATTTGTTTCAGATAATATTTTATTCAGGAGCATTTATCAGCCAAAATGTTTTCTCTCTTTTTTTTTCAAGTTTTGAAAATTCCAGTTTGCTCACCAAATATTCTAAGCTGGAAATGTTTGAGAGGAAGTATTTTTTTCCTTCGGCCCCAAATGCCTGAAAACTCTCATTTCTTCACTGAAAGCCCTCGAAGGATGGTGTTAACACAGAATGGTTCAACTCTTTGGGCATTAAGCTTTATTTTTCAAATATTTTTTAAAATAGGCTTTTAGAGTGGAACTTATAACTTCAAAATAGTTGAAGAAATATGTAAGCACACAGGTCAAGGTGGAGGGATTGGAAAAGCACCATTTAGAATAGGACGGTTTTCATAGTATTCTCAGAAAGATGCTGATTGATGTACTTTAAAACACTGAGTACTGATAATGTCTAGAATTAACATATTTAATTCTAAGTCTGCAATTTGACCTGATTTTTTTATTGTGAACAAGAGTTACACTTTTCACTAATTTGCATTGCTGCTACTTTCATTTTAGGTTGAAATTTTTATCACTTTCCATCTGTAAGATACCTCCTGTTACTAATTTCTGACATGGATTCCCTCATTAATATGAGATGCACAACTGCATAGATTAAAAGTTATCTGATCATATCTGGCTCATCCATGTTGTATCACTCTGTTCCTATATTTGATAGATAGTGATTTAACCCTGACAATGTTAGTACATAAAGATAATGATTCAGAGGGTAATATTGAAAGAGTAAAATTTTAATATCTCTTGTTTAATTTGCAGGGTTTAAATTATTATCATTTTTACCCATTCTAAGAAGGTAGAAAACACAAATTTTGCATATTTGGTCTTATAAATAGTGAAGATTTATATATAAAATAGTGTCAAAATGAGCATCAGATGGTTTTCTAATAAATATTATACATGTCTGAGAAAAATGATTTTCATTCTTTTGTTTTTATGATTAATCATTTTGAAAGTAATTTGTTTCTGATAACAACCTTTAAAAATACATGCAACAATACAAAAATATGTTTAAGTATGTATGAAAATCAAAAGATTGAGCTAGTGAGAGAATAAGAAATCTCTAGAATATACTGCTCATAGAAAGCTTTAATGCTCTTAATTGGTTGTTTATATCAGGAGCAAAGGAACAAAACTCAAAAAAGAACACATGAGTGCAGTGAACTGAAAATCTTTTTGAGAGTTGAATTTAATGTTTGCGTCGAAGCATTATTAATAGGAGATATCAAGAATTCTCCTTATAATTTCAGACTTAACTCTACCTGAGTTGGCTGATGCTGAGACTTGTGGCTCCTTGGAAACTCTTAGCATCGTCCCATTATTGGCTGAAAAAAAAACTGGGCACCCCTAACTGTTAAAACTCTACCTTTAATATCATTGAGAATTTACTGACAGATTAAAAAAACTCTTGCTGCTCTCTGGTTTCATTAATTTTGATAAGTTCCCCATAAGCTTTCCATTTTTAATTTTTATCTTCCCCCCTCACCTGGTTCTTTGTACCTATTATTTGGGCTACTTTATCCAACCCGCTCAGGAGAGTGGACCTTAGGAGAAACATGCCCTTTTGATGAGTGCTTTCTGAAAACTATGCCTCAATGTTGCTTCTAGAAAACAAGAATGGCATACCTACTTTCCAAGGTGGTTGAAAAATAAATAGAATCATCTTCGTAAAAGAGGTCAGCCCAGTGCATGTACATAGAAGTTAATAACACATTTCCGATCTATTTTCTTTCCCCTGCACCTTTCCTATGTGATGAGAATTGCTGGTGCCCTGGGTAGGAGAGTTGTGGAGCCAGTGGACGCTCAATACTCTTTCATCACGCTATGTAGGGGCATGTCTCCCCTGACAGACCCTTTAGTGGACCCTAAACTCCTCTACTCTCAAGCCCCCATGTGATTCTTGCTATTTCACTTAGTTGAGAACTGAAGCTGAATCTATTAGAACATATAAACTATTTTTAACAGAGCACCAAGTAAAGAGAAAAATAGAAAAACTCAATAAAAAATCTTAGTGTGAGAATCAGGATGACAGCTGGGACTACCACAGAGAAGTGAAAAACAAAACAGAATGAAACGAAACCCTCAGGTCTAAGTGGTCAAAGCTTTTGCTCATTCCCAGCTTTAGATATGACATGGTAGTGGGCTACTTTAACTTTTTATTACTCAGTTGGAGTATTTGTGCATCAAACTAGGTCATGTGCAAAGATTTTCCTGGAACACTAGTACAATGAAATATTCTAAAGAGAACGTAGTCAGATGCATTTGAAAACTGCTGTTCACTGTCCCGTTCTTCACAAAACCCAGTCTCCCAAAATCACAAAATGACATTAATAGTATCTGTTAATTCCTGAAAGATAAAATCTGCTTAATATTATCTAATGTAGTGTCCTGAATGAATGATCATTTTCTGAAACTCATTCTGTAAGACACTAGATAGCTTCAGTAGGAAAACTAACTTTAAGAACATAGCAATCCTCGTATTTTAACTAGTGATTCTTCTTTATTTTTTAAAGATTTTTATTTATTTATTTGTTTTTAGAGAGGGAAAGAAAGGGAGAAAGTGAGAGAAATATCAATGTGTGTTGCCTCTGGCGTGCCCCCTACTGGGGACTTGGCCTACAACCCAAGCGTGTGCCCTAAACTGGGAAATCAACTGGAGACTCTGGTTCCCAGGCCGATGCCCAGTCCACTGAGCTACACCAGCCAGTGCAGTGATTCTTCCTAATGTAAGAGGGATACATGTCATCAAATACTCATATTCTCTATTGAATGTATTTTCCTAAAATAGTCATAATTTTCAGGCCCGTTGGGCTCAGGAATGAATTAAAGATCAAAACTAACATTAATTATTGTTGACAGATACAAATGGTTCAGTGAGAACGAAGGCCACTTATCATCATAGAACAGCAATTCTTCTGACCCAATCCTCATATACAAGATGCATTATTACAAAAGGTGTATTACTAAGTCCCATATTATAACAGTTTTTTTTCTCTCTGGGGATGACATGTAACTCCTTGTCGGCGAATCTTTATTCAGTTCAATCCCAGTAAAGTCCTCTTTCACTTGTAATAAATTGTGCGGGATTGCCTCTGTGCCTCTCCCACTGCTGTGGCTCACTGGGGGCCCTTAGGAAAGCACGCAGCAGTTCAGAAAGTTTGGGTGACACACCCTTTGGCCCATGACCTGTAGAAGAGCCCGGCTGGTGAGTGAATTCATACTCTTGCATGTGAGCAGAGCCAGAGTGACCGAGGGGATTTTTGACATTTTTGTTCCAAACATAGCCGAGGCCCCTTTGCCCTCTGTGTCCCATGTCCTCACGTGAGGAGTGAGTTATAACTGAATTCCAGCATTTCCCAGTCCTTTTACCTTATGATGACCCAAAGATCCCTTCAGCTAGTTAATAATTCCTTTTCATCGTAATAGAGCCTCACATCCTAATTTTGACCACAGTGAAGCATAGTTAAATGAAGCGGTTAATTAACAGGCATTTCATATTTTGTATGGCAAGTCATTTTGTAGATGAGGATGAGCCCTGGAATAGGTGACAGGGACATATTAATGTGGGGGCAGGTATATACATGTGTGCCCAGATTAAGAAAAAAAAACAAGGACAAAAAAGGTGAAAAGTCAAAAACTGAAAAAGACAGGAGGAGAATGTGAAGGAAGGTGACTGTGGCCCAACCAGGGGTTCTTTAGAAGGGGAACTACAATTTATATTTGTGATGGAACGAGGTTATGCAAAGTGCTGAACTGAAGGAATGTGTTAAGTGTGCATAGTGATGAAAGGTAGTGGTTTGGTGTTGAGAGTGTCTGGAGGAATGGAGTACTGGCTGGGGCATGTTTTCAGTCTAAGTGACAGAAATGTAAGTGTAGTTTTGCTATTTCTGACCTGCAAGGATGAATGGTGTATATGTGCCAACTAATGAAAAGGCAGGTTTAAGTTCAATTTTGAATTTCAGAGGGGTTATCAAAATAAATACTGCATTATTTCTCCAGAAAGCTTCAGTAAACACATAAAGTACTTTATTCCTTTTTTTTCTTTAAATGATTAACGGCTTGATTGTTAAATATTAAACTTGACATTTTGATTAGCATGACTGTCAAAATGTTCTTTGTCTTCAGGGTAATTAAGCATTCTGTGAGAGCATAGCCCATTTTCAAGGCTAGCTTTTGATCAATACTACAAAAATACTATACATATAGGAAAAACATATATAATCTGTTGATACACAAGTCAGAAAATTATACTAATGGTTTTAATTTACATTCCATGCTAGACTTCTATTTTACAGGCAGAAAATGTGTGCTTCCTTTAATTGCACAAGCAATTAGGCATTTACACTCTCAAAATTAAAAGAAAATGACTAATTGTGTATGCAATATCTGTGCCCACCATTAACAGTGGCTACAGACAATTCTGCTACCGAAAGGAAAGCCAAGGATAAAAAGCCGACCCTGACTCATTGCCCTTTATGAAGCTTGAAACATGTTTTGCTCATAACTTCAATGGCTTTGAAAGTTCTATGTTTCTGACAGACATAAGCATTAGCCTCTAGTGCTCCTTACGATCTGAAGTACGGATTATTACCATTTAAATAAAGTGGGAATGGTGACAAATTCTGAACAATTTTATTATAAGATATATTTTATTTGAAAATTTTCTCTGGAGTATTTTAGACCAATCATGTTGGAAATTTAATACGAGTGCCTGATTTTTAAAGTAACATTTCCTGCTCTTACAGCCCACCCAGAATTTGTCTCTAGTCATTTTACACCTCTTCAAATGACACCCAAATATTTACAGCCCCCGAGCACCACAGGAGTTCCACTAAATATAGTACATTCACAAAAATTGCTGTAGAAGCGAACAAAGGACAAGTCTGTGTCTTTCCATGTACCATGTCTGCTGCACTTGTATACCACTGAGTTTATGTGGCTTTTTCCTCACTAAAATATGTAAAATACACTTTCTATGTTCGATGTCTATCTTTCAAAGTAAGAGTTGTTAGAAAACAGTGTCTATTTGCTACTGAATATTTATATTCAGTGTCTCCAAATAAGAGATAAAGACTTAAAGACCCTTACCCAAGTTGAACATCCTCCTTGCAGTAATGAAATTCAGCTCTTTAAAAAAAATCATTAATCACAGCTGGTAAGCACAAAAAATTTGTGAGATTAAATTTTGTTGTAACCATATACTGAAAATCTCTCCTTTTGCTACATCTATTTAAAAGCCCAGAAGAGTAGTCAAACACAGCCAACTAACTCTTAATTCTACTTTCCTCTCACAGTCTGATATTCTAGCCATTATTTTTGTTGTTTTTCAAAAAATCTAACTACCCTTGCACTTATGTCATAAAAAATTCTGCCTTTTTCCCTTTTTTAATATTTGTATTCAAGACAAACAACAGGAGGTTGAAATCAGGCCATTTAAAAGAAACATCTGCTGACATTTATTCATATGCTACATGTTCCACTTTCATCATTGAATGTAATGATAAACACACATTCCAGTCAATAATGGCAATTCCCAGCCAAGCTTTACAAATGGTCTCTTTAACACCTAAATTGACAGCTCGGGATTTTTTGAGATAGAAGCTAAATATGGTACATTTGGACACTGTTTGCCTAAGTCTAGGATGTCTTGAAGACTTTAATAAGCAGACATACATTATAAAATAGAAGAAAGTCTTGACTGTGTAGGTATTGGAGCCCACAGTCTGTAGTGCAGTTTCATTTAAGAGAGAGAACTAATTACATCTCTTTTAAATTATAGATCTTAATTGTGGAATGCTAAATAAGCTAAATATTTATTTTGCTTCCAAAGTTAATTGAAATAGACCCTGCTTTGAGTTTCAATTATTGTAAGAACATTTTAATAAAATATTAAGTGTGTTTCTTTTATTGCTTGTAGTGAGTAATTATGTCAGCTTTTAAGATGCTAAGGATTTCTTTCCAGCCTATGCCACAGGTTTTGATGCATATTTCTAACTTTTCCTGGGAAAGGGAAGTCTTGCAGCAGAGTGAATGAACAACACTCAAGGTAGTCATTAGAGATTTCATGAAAACAATGAAATTAGCTTGAGTCACCACTGTGGGAGCATATAAATACATGCTCCTATGGGACATCAAGGATCCCACTTTATGTATATCTTTTATGCATGTCCCTCTACATTTTAGTTCAGATTGATTAACCCTATAAATGAATCATACACCATGTTCCAGCCATGCAGAAATCATAGTTTTACCCAACTCCATCATGTGTGAAGAGTTTTCCTTCTCAAAACTCTGCCTTACTGTGGTTTAAAACAGGTCACTCACTATTTATCTAAAAAGAATCTAGACATTTGATAAACTATCTCTGAAACATAATGAGAAATTTGTTAAGTTGTCTCATACAATGTCATCCAAAGAACAAGTCACGCCAATCTGTAGTGCTCCGATTAATGGTATTTTTCTCTGAAATCAGCTCAATTGAGGAGACAGCTTGAAATTGTTTTTTTGTTTTTTGGTTTGTTTCTCTATGCAGGACAAATGGAGCTAAATTTGGAATGTCATATTACGATGTTTTCAGCTGCTTCCAAGGCATATTGAGCAAAGTAGCCAGACAAATCCTAATGCCTTATTATTGTTCTATGTGGGAAAATAAGAAGTTCAGAATAGGAGTGTGCATTGCTGCACGGTGTTGTAAGGCATTTCTTGCTCATCGTGGGCGGAGGACAGGTCTCAAGGACTTCTCAGGCAGAACGGTATAGGTCTGGCGGGAAACCACCATTTTCAGAGTCAGAACTCAGAGTAGAAAGCCTTCACACCATAATGTTCTTTTTTTTTATGATGTCACCTCTCCTATGAATATATTGTAACCAGTTAAACGAAATTTTCCTCCAACCACCCACTTTCACATATTCACATCTTCACTAAGCCGTCAAATGATGATGGGTAAACCAGTTTGTTAAAGCTTTGGGGCAGAGTTTAGAGGCATCCATTTATTTCTACTGACTCTGTGTCCTAAAAGCTTTCTAAATGTGAATGTTTGCCATGCGTGTGTCACCCAGACCTTCAGCAAGTACCCTTGAGCCGAGTGTACTGAATGGCAAAACGGAGGAAAAGTAGTGTGTGCTCTCTCCCAGGCCCCCAAAGCCAGAGCGGAGTGAAGATGGGACGCCAAATAAATCTGCCAGTGATTACGCTAAAGGAAATTATGATCTTGTTATAGAAACCATTAAAAGAAAACCAGAGTTGGTATGTAAATATTGTTGCATCATTATACCACTGAAAAAAACAACCCAGTGCAACATTAGTATGTTATGCAATTAACAAAATGAAAGATGAGCTGCTTGAATTTAAAGCTTTTAATGTTTTTAAAACAGATAATAAGCATTTTCAACACCATTGTGGAAGATAATAGAGAAGGTCTCTCAAAGAGAGGCATATTTCATCGATACTTACTATACATTAAGGGGTTGATATATATTCACATATCCCTGTTATTTGTTATTTTCTAAGTCATCAAATAGCAATTACATAAAAACTAAAGCAGAATATAGAAGACTTATACAAAAATCGGGAAGTGGTTTCTGTGATTCATTTTTTTTAGATAGGCAAAAGCCCCATTATTAGGTGCTATGTGAAATATTTTAAATCTAGAAGTATTTTTAAATGTTACTATAATTTTTCAGAGCCTTAAATTTATAATTAACATTTGTTCTATTAGTCAAATTCTTATTGACTCCCTGAAACCAGGAGTTAACGTATATATTCAATTATTCTAGTAAAATGTAAGAAATATTTCAGAGTTGTTTCAATGGAAAAACAAAAAATTCTCCAAAATATGCCATAAAACATTCTGATGTACCATATTATGCAGATATATTTATGATATATGAATTATAACTATACTCTTCATCTTACTGTGCTAGTATCTGTAGCTGAACAAAAAAATCACCATTATTTAGTGTTTGAAAATTAAAAATTTGCTCAATCAAGAACAATTTTATAAACATGAACTTATATTACCAACAATGTAGCAATTTTACTTTGCAGATAAGTGATTTCAGCATCAAATACAAAACAGGAAGGACAAATTCATATGGGGACATGCGACTTTTATAATTTCTAAATGCATATAAATTACTGTAGGCACAGAAAGTTAATATGTTCTTTAAAGATTTCTTTAATTTAGTTGTTGCTAATTTATTCACACTAATACAGAAAAAATACTGCAAAATTTTTCATAACAAAAAACTGTGCATATCTCTGTGTTTTAGCTGGCATGTGGTTCTACACAGATGGTTTGGGGCTTTCTTTGCTGCAAAACAGATGGGCCTGCACTGTCCCTTACCAATCAAGAGAGAACTTGAAAATATAAGAATATCTTTACCTACATTGTGTCCTTTAATTCAAGAAATTAAAATGCCTAAAAGTATACACAACCAACTTTGGAAAATAATTTTTGAAACGGGATGTCTTGTTTTGAAGTTATACTGTAATCCAGTTCAGGTAAAATGCAAAAAATATAAAAAGTTTGGCTTGTACTTGATATTGTTTGTATCATATAACTATTAACCTAAGAAATTTACAACTAGGGAATGACTGTTATCATGTGTTCACCTTGCCTACAAAACACTGCTGTTTTAAAACTTGAAGTGCTGTTAAGCATATTTCAATTCAAAGTGATCATTCCAGGCAGCAGCATCCATTGAACCAAGTTAGCAAACACATATGAGTCTGGTATACTTATAACTGACATACTTTTACAACCAAAATAGAAATGAAAACAAAGCTTTGAATTAACCTTAATGCTTTAAGCATTTAATTATTTACAACAGAGATTATAAATAATGTATTTGTACCTTGAATTAGAATTGCAGCTTGCTTTCAGTTTTAAGATTTCCATTGCAATGAGGAAGTATGATTTCAGGACTATTAAAGCACTCTCTTTGTTTTGTACATATCAGTAAATTTTATGAAGTGATGTGGCAGCATACTCTCATATCATCACCACGTGGGAGACAGACATTGTGGGCTCAAGTTTAGAATATAGTGTGGCTTGTAGGGAGAGTGCCTACTGTTTTTATTTCTAACATTCAAATAAAACTGTCAACTTGATGCTGTGACCAATTTCGAATATTTTATAAATATACATCATAACAGTGAGTATAGTCAAGGCTACAGTTAACATTTAGAGGCAGGTATTTCTTTGTGGCATTATGCTCAGAGGGCAGTTTAGCTCTCTGGTCTACCTTTTTTTTCCCAGGCTAAGTGGTTTTAGGGCACTGTGTACCCTGTATTTTACTTCTCTCCCAAACTATGCATTTATACATTGTATATATACCCTTTCCAGAAAATGAGAAGTGATGAAACTCTAATTCTTAACTATAAGAAAAATAAATCTAAAATCACTTATATGTAGGTCTATAACTATATATCTATATTTGTACAAACACATTCTTTATACATACATATATTTACATATATATTTGCAATTATATGTATAACTATATATAACTGTATCTATATATATCTATACTATATATTCTCTCTATATGTTTATATAGATCTTCATTTCTTGCAAATATTTTTACCAAAGAACACACAAAGAAAGACTTTTTCTACATATAAGCAGAGTATCTTAAATTGGATTCTTTTTTTAATATTCAGATTCCTAAAACAGAGTATTTTTTTCTTTTGTCTTTGTGATTCAAAATAACAGCTTTGCTTGTATGTTTTTCAATTATATGAAAACCAGTGTGTCTCATAGCTCCAGATCAGTGATTTTTGACTGGTGTTCTGCAAGGACTTCTAAAACATGCAATACCTGACTGTTTGGACAGGGGCACTGACCTCTTTTCCTTTAGATTGTTAAATAAAAAAGATGACAACAGCCAGCACAACAACAGCCATCCAATATGAATGAATTAAAATTATACCTATTTTTGTCAGATTGGTGTGTGTGTGTATATATATATATATATATATATATATATATATATATATATATGTATGTATATATTGCTGCAGAATTTTAACAATTATTTTATGTGTGCCATGGGATGAAAAAGGTTCAAAATCTCTGCTGTGTATAAAAGGCTTTGCTAGGCTTGTAAATGTAAATAAAACTGTAAAATAAATATATTTAAGAAAAGAAACTGTTCTCAGGCACTCTTAAATACTTTGGCAGTATATGCATAAACAAACAACTGATAGGGTAGTTACAAATAATTTTCATCCATTCTTTAAAACCAGTTGCTAAAGATATATTTTAGTCTAAACTTAGATCAAATTACTGTAGTTGAATGAAATAAGACTGAACCTTCAAAAATATCCCACACTTTAGTGTTTAAATAACCAGTCTTTTTTTGTACATTAGTAAAGTTTACTGGAATAGTTTTCCACTGAAGTATGAGTTATAAAGTTGTATGGCTTAACATTTAGTCAATAGACATTAAACAGAAAATCATGGAGCACAATCAGCAAAAATTAAGCTTTGCAGCATTTTTTTAAAAGATTTTATTTATTTATCTTTAGAGGGGAAGTAGAGAAAGAGAGAACACCAATGTGCGGTTGCCTCTCGTGAGTCCCCTGCTGGGAACTGGCCTACAACCCAGGCATGTGCCCTGACTGGGAATCGAACCGCGATCGTGTGGTTCACAGGCCTGTGCTCAATCCACTGAGCTACACCAGCCAGGGCAGCTTTGCAGCATTTTTAAGAAAATATTTGAATTTTGGGAAATATTCTGGTTATTAAGGATAACCAACACAGCAAAAGCCTAAGGAACTAGATGAGCATTTTATGGATTCTTCCTGGACTCCATTGAGAGAGGATACATCTACACAATTTCTTAGCATTGGAAAAGTTAGATTGTACCATCAGCCATTACTGGCTTACATGGATCTTCAATATCTGTCTGGAAATAGATGCGGTGTACCACAATCATAGGAAATATTAATGCTTATTTCTTGGAGAGTTGGAATGCTCCAGAGCTTCTTTGTCAATGTTTAAATTATTATCCTGCTAATTATGTGAGTCAGGTTTAATTTTGCCAAACCACATTGACCTGAATAAAAGCTTAAGATTGTTTTTATTTGACTTTTGTCAAAACTATAGAAGGGTTTATAGGAACAAGTATAAAAGACACATGGACAAAAACTGGGAAGGAGAAGAATGGGAGTGAAGGGTAAAGGCTGGGTGGGTGGGCTGGATTGGGAGTAAAATACAGAAAACTGTACTTGAACAACAATTAAAATTAAAAAAAATAAAAAAGAAAGTGCATTGTTCAAATGAAAAAAAACTATCACAAGTTTATATTAAGTTTCTTGCAAACAAATAATCATTACTTTAGGAAGTAAACTTAGGCAATTCCAACTCATTTTTCCTAATTTTGACTATTAATATCTGTAAAAACTATATGAACATGCAAAGAGGAGGCATTACTATTATTTGTCCTGTTACTGTTTTCAATTATTTGCAATCTGCCCCCCCCATAAACCCTCAACAGGATTATGTTAGTTACTGCATCACTGTACCAGGTGGGGCCATGTGATCTGTGAACCAAAATAATTTATATTACATCTAAGCAGACACCCTAAGAGCTAAGGTATGATTGTGCCTTTACTCTGTTCTCAATGTGATGGGTAATGGCCGCTCTTCCTTTACAAATCCAGGAATGAAAGAGACATGTGGGGACAGTCATTGCTGCTCCCCACTGATTTGTAGCATGGGGGATAAATAAACCTTTGTTTTTGAGAGCCCTGAGATTTAATGGTTGTCTGTTATGGCAGCAACATTTAGAATAAGCTAACTAATAAAGAAATAGAGAATTTCCCAAAGATATTACATAATTTCTGTTTTTATTACGTCAGTAGAACTCTCTCTGCGAGTAATGTGAAAGGCAGAGGGTGAAGGAGAACTCTGGAACTAGGAATATTATCGAGGACACCAGGAGGAATGAGCTGGCCCCCCTGATAGTAAGGAATTGACAGTTTGCAGGGAGGTGGAGACATGCAGATCGTTTTCCAGCTGATGTGGAGCTCTGAGTAGTGGGAGTCTCAGGATCAGGTAAGATTTTCCCCAAACATGAGTCTAAGGAGGAAGTAAAATGTGAACTGAATATGGAGTAGAGAGTGGTCATGAATTATTAAGAAAGATCAGTTTTTGGACTGATCTGACAGATTATTGAGATATCCAAATGTAGTTTTTTGTTTTTTTCTAATGATGAAAGATATAGTTTTATTAAGTGTTTTCTGGACTTTACTTGCTATTCCTCATATTTTAAATATCTATTCTTTTAATTGACATTCATTTATTAATTTATTTTTAAAATGCTTTGAGTATTTAGTGTAGAAAACTTAGAAAATATAGACAAGCTCCTTGCCTCCAAACTCTTTCAAAAATTCTCTGAAATTTATTACCCAATGAATGATAACTATAAATATTATAGTGATTTTTAATACAAATGTTTTTATTAAAATATGTTTACCTTATGAAAATAGATCACACAATATTAATTTATAACCTGATCTTTCTACTGTATCACTAGCAATTTCTGTATTATTACATTTTAATAATTTTATATTGTGGTATAGAATTCCATTTGTAGATTTAATATAACTCATTTTTTTTCCCAATTTTTTTATTTAATTATTTTTCAAGTACAGTTGAAAAATAATATACAGTTTATACAGTTGAAAAATAATATACAGTACCCATGTTATATTATTGTATATTTAGGTCGTTTCCACATTTTTCCTATTCTAAACTGTGCAGTAGATATCTATATTTATTGATATATCTTTGAAAACATCTAAGTTGTTTATTCAACTGTACCTCTTGTAAGCCCTATTTGACAATATCTATTTTCTTCACTCATTATAGTCTTATAAATAGTTCCCTTCCTCTGGTAGAAAAAAATTCTTAACCTATAAATTGTGGATGTCAAATCCCAGTGGCCAATGTTGCATTAGCCTATCAGATGGTAATGTTTCTTCACTCATGACGGCTGTTCTCCTGACTTGTGGAATTCTGCCCAATAATCTGAGAGCTAAGGTTGTCTGGAGACATTCCAGTCAAGACCACACAGGACAGTTGTGTCCTGGCTCTTTATGCATGGGTGTGCACATGTGTGCACATCCTAGCAATGCTAGGCTACACATCAGCTCAACTATTCCCCACATTGTCTTATTTCTGGATCTGTGAAACCCATCACTGTGACAGGATTATTGACCCCCACCTGGAAAGACCCCGGAGTGGCCATGTAACCTCCAGGCAGAGGCCAATATATGCCTATTTTTTTCTCCTGTGCTATGAAACCAGGCCTGGATGGGGGCTGCGCAGTCACCTGGCTCCTGTGGTGCACATTCAGAACAGAGCCACGACTGCAATGGACACAGAGTGTGAGATAGAAATGACCCTCTGCTGTTGTAAGGCACTGAAATTCTGGATTCATTTGTTATGGAACAGTGCTTACCCTCCCATGACCAATGCTCCCAAGAATAGCCATGCGTTCATGGAGACAAAAAGATCAAGAAAGGCAGCATAAAGTGGTGGATGAAGCCAGGCTCCCCAGGCTAACAACCTGCTTTGGCTTCTTCCTAACCAAGTAATCCTAAGGACATTGCATACTTTTTCTAAGTTTTCTTATCCTCATAGGACAGTGATGATGATAATACCTACCTTTAGGAGGGCGGGGTGGGTGAGAGAAACATCTGTCAAGTTGCCTCTTGCATGCCCCCTACCCAAAGACCAAGCCTACAGCCTAGGCATCTGCCCTGACCAGAATAGAACCTGCAAACTTTCAGTCTACAGGACAATGCTCCAGGCATTGCAGCCACATCTGCTAGGGCATGTGTAACACATGTAAGTCTCTGAAACATAAGGGGCTTCTGAAAATAAGTAATAAATATATAACAACTGAATAGAAATGGAAAAAATAATACCTTCCTTCGAATAGTTGTTATGAAGATTGAAGGAGATATCAAATGTAGTGGTTGATATTCTAAGAACATAGAAAATTTTCAATGTATGCCAGCTGTTAGTTTTAAAAAACAGTATTAGTATTAGTAGTTTTAAGCATTAATGAACTTGAGTTTTAAGTTAAAAAACACCTGGATTCAAATCTCAATTCTACCAATTTCTATCCATATGGATTTGGATATATTACTTATGCTTGCTGAGTCTTTGTTTATTCATCTACATAATTGGGATAAGAATGTGTAACATTGTATTGTTGAGGTGATGAAATAAGTTTGTGTATGTAAGGAGCATAATTGGAAACACCCAGTAATAGTAGCTGCTTTATGATTACAAATCAATACTGCCTGCCATTTAAAAGGCTGTAGATGATAGAAAAGTATTTATGCCCATATATAATCTTACTCTCTGTACACTCAATTCTCAATTTGATACTCTGAAATCTACTGCTACACTCCTAAGTCAACTTGATGGATCAACTGACTTTATACACAGATTTCATTTAGCATGGCTATAGAAACCATCTTTGATCTGACCAAAAATATTTTCAGTTTTCCCCCAAATTAAAAGATCAGACAAGGAGTGGAAATACCTGAATTATCATCTTGATTTACCATAAACAGATTCTATTAACTTGAGCAAGGGTTTTGGGTGAATATTTCCATAAACCTATTATGGCTAATGGCCAATGACTGAAGTAGGAGACATTGTGCATTTGGTTCTCAGAGCCCTGAAGTACTGAAGATACTTTTTATATTACTTTGGCATAGTTTTCTCTCCAAATGCACACATGGGTGAAAACTGTCAAGTGTAAGTAACCCTTGCCCAAGGTAATAGAGTCTGTTTATGGTAAATCAAGGTGAAAATTCAGGTAGTCCACTCTTACCTGAATTCCAAAGTGCCTTTGGTAGTCCCAAAGTGCCAGTAGGCTAGGACTTCACCTGTTATAGCTCCACGGTTCTCAAAGTCTTAAAGCAAATTTGGAGCAAAAAGTAAAAGCATGAATATGATCATCATCAACAAAAACCAACAATCCCCTCAGCCAGTCCCATTGCCAGTTCCTCCTTGTCATAGTGAATATTGTCCTGTGAGTATGGGAAAAAGAATTACTCTCCAAAAAATTTATTCATTTATTAAAATCTTATCTTTCTCTTTTTCATATCATCTAATATATGTTTCTTTCATTCATGTTATGTTTCCCAAAAGTTCTCAAATTAGTTATAGGAAATTACTTTAATAGAAATGGTATCCAACTTAAATAGAGAATATTCAAAATATAAAGTAAGAAAGATATATATATATAAGTGGTAATCATAAAAGTTTTGGAAATTAATAAAACTTACTTTAGCTTCTGTCTTATAATACCATCAAACCACAGGATTCTATTTTAATGAACTCGAAATCAGGATGAATATGGGAGAAAAAATTCCTGTCCAGTATCTAAGTATGTATAGACATCCAGATATTTGTTTTTGTATAACTACCACATATTTAGAATTTTTCCATGTCAATCATATTTGTAAAAAGCATGAACATTTTTCTTTCTGTTTTGAATTACAATGGATAAGTGACAATCAGGAAAGACATGAAAAACATTCCAGAGCCACTGAGCAAGTAGCAGCCTGCAAACATCGTGATTTTACTGGCCTTATAAATAACTGAGCCACCATAACATGACTCAGCGTCTCCATGCAGGCAAGGGGAATCACATCTGAATGTCTCTATGTTGTAGAACAAGATCATGCTATCTATCAGAAGCAGAGCAGTGCATACTTACTGCCCTAAGGTACCAGCAGGTGAAAGGTAAAACTGACAAAGCAAAAACTAAAAGGATGATTAGAGAGTGAGCACAGCATAAATGATACTATGAGGGTCCCAAAGCATAGTGATTCATATGGGGACTTGCTAAGAATACAGTGTGGAGGGACCTAGGTAGGGGTTGTCAATGAGCCTGGTACAAAACTAACTCAGGAAAGTGGTGATAGGAGGTGTTGAGGACTGTGAAGGCTTTGAATATCAAGCCACCGAGTCTGTATTTTGTTCTGGAGAGAGTGGGAAACCACAAATAGTTTGTAAGCAGGGCTGACATAAGCAGAGCCCTGCTGTGGGAAGATTGGTAACCGTGCAGCAACAGAGAAAGGGAAGTGTATGCAGGAGGTTTCCTGGTTTCCAGATGACAAGGTGCCACCGACATGTAAAGGAATTTTTAATTCTTTCAGTTTTATTAACTGAACTCTTGTATTTCTAATTCTTTTCTTATAGCTTTTTTGTACACATGCCAGAAATATAATCTTTAGCCTTAAATTAAAAAATTTAAACTCTAACAAAAATTTGGGGGCCCTAGTTGCATGCAAATCTTCCCATTTTATGTAATAAAACTTTGCCCCTGTGGCTCATAAGATTCAACAAAAGCTTGAGCTGTAGAATGATAAAAAGATTAAAGAGAAAAACAAATACTCTAGCCTAGAAAGCCTTGCACAGTCTCTGCCCTACCATGCAAAAAATTTACGAAAGCCCAAACAAATACTTTATTTGGCAATCTCATAGTTGTTTTATCAGTAATTAGGAAAGGTCTATAACCGCAACATCATATAATATAGAGAAACAATGTATTATCACAGGCTATTTTTTCTTTTTGAAGAAAATGTTATCTTGCTATTTCCCTTGAAAACTTGGTAATAATATTCACTCATGTCTTCCTCTGGTGTACAACATTATTAAGTGTGGACAAGTTAAGTGGAATGCAGATGAACCACTGGCATTTTCTAGAGCTACCCTCGACATAATTTGGATACTTCTAAACTCAACATGTTGAGTTCACATGTCAGGCAACATTGAGTTGCTTGAGTCTAGTAGATACACAATATGATTTTAAACCTCTCTAAGGAGTATCAAGAAAGAGAGGGGACATTCTGAATCTTTAAGTAGATAGCTCTAATTCCTCTAATTATTTTTATATCATCTCTTAGAACATACTTAACTTATAAATGCAACAGAGTGATTTCTAAGATATAACATTTCAAATGCAATTAAGACATGTCATTTTTTTTCTATTTGTAACATACTTTTTTTACAAAACTGCCCTAATAAACATTTTGTCAATTTATAATTTAATACATTCGACTTGTTATTTGAAGTGTATAAAACAAAGGACTTTTTCTGACACAAGCAATACAAGAGAGTTTTCTGCTGTCCTGCTACAGACCTCTTTCTCAGCAAAGAAACTTTATCTAATCCTGTTTCATCCTTTAAAACTGCCTACACGCTAATCTCCAGGGACAAATTTAATACTTTGCAACAAAGAGAATATATCCCTTTTCAGTTTGAATAGAGGAATTGTTAGGACACCAGTGAGGTATGAATAACATTATAATGCCACCATTTACTTGGCAGAAGAAAAAGAAAGTCTCCTGTTGCAACCAAAGAAGAAGGCCTCCTTCTTCGGGTTAAATTTTTTGACCCCTGGTATATCCCCAGACACCTATGTTCCTGCGCTATTTGGGTCTTCTACCTCTTGTGAAGTAAACACTGAGCAAATCTAAGTAAACAGTTTGTTTTAGTTGAAGATAGAAAGACTCCATTTAATTGAGTTTTGATGATAGATGTGCTCCAAATGGTGCAAACAACTTTGACATGGTAAAATAATATTGTCTTATGGCATGTGTAACACTACATAAAGAATCTTAGCTTAGCACTTTCTGAGTTTACAACATTTAAGTGAGAAAATGACAAAAGAAAGCCAAACTGTCAGAAACAGAAAAACCTTTAACAACCCTGAAATACAGACTATAATTCTCCTCTTTATTCATTTGATTTGGGGTATAATCTTTGCAACAGAAGGAAGAGAATAAGAAAGCAGCCGAACTTTGTACTTGCGAAACTTTATTTTTCTGTGGCCCATTGCATATAGCTGAAAATAACACCTCAACTAACACTTGAGCATTGATTACATGATAGATTGTGGGCGAGGAGTTGAGGCAAATCAACGTGTCAGGAAAAGTAAACTCGAACTGGCACAGTCCGTCGCTTCTATATTGTTTACTACTACCTTTTATGGATTGGATTCCATATAAAGTACATTGTCATAAAAACCATGCACGGAATTTAAAAGTCAAAATCTTATAACATCTGTCTCTACATAAAACATATTATTCACTTGAAGTCTTTATTAGCAAGCAGCTCAGTATGAAATGGCAAAATGCAGGTGTAGATTATCATTAAACTCTAAGGCTAACATTTTTATTCTCCTGCCATTGTAGTATAGATAATCCTTTACCTGCTTTTGAGAAATGTTTTATATAGGCTTACTAAGCATGAATTATATCTACCTTCTTCTTAAGTCTTCAGAAACAAACTGTTTTTTATCACTCAGGAGAATCAAGTCACTTGATTTGATTTTAGTCACGTAAAATAGCTGATCTAATTTGTAACCAGGTTTTCATATACGCACTATGGCCCCGGTATCCTGTGGGAACAGACACAAACTTCCATGTGATTTCCAAATTGAGAGAAGCTAACCTGTAGTAGAAAAAGTGATTTAGAATAATTACAAGCTATCATCCAAGATTTTCTGGATGTTTTCAAAGTTATACTACCAGTCGTAGAGACCAAATGTTTCTGAGCCCCTATCTGGCAAAATTAGGACAGCAAGTCTGTCACTTATACATGTATCATACATGTCACCAATACAGGTATCATAGACTAAACACTTTGGATGCACTGTCTCTTACCAAGAACTTACTATTTTAATTTCCTTTTCTGTATCTTCAGCATCTCTCTTACAATGGATTGTTAGTTTTTTGGATCTAAATATTCTCACCCCTGTGGATGCCGACAAACGTGTGGTGATGGCCAGAGGGAAGGAGGGGCAGGGGCTGGGAGGAGGGGGGCAAAGGGCAGGAAATGGGGACATCTGCAATTACGTCAACAATAAAAATAGAAAATTCTCATCTCTTTTATCTTAAAATGCAAAAACTCTTAGATACTTCATAAGAAATATATATATATAATTTATATATAATATATAATTTGTATATATAAATTATCAATCTGCACATAAAAAGTGCTTGAATTTATTAGTCATTGGGGAATCACAAACAAAAGCCTCAAATAAAAGCTCACCCTGGAATTACTAAGGTTTGAAAAAGCTAAAAACATGAACTGCTGGAAAGGACGTGGAAGACTCAGACTTTCATAGACTGTTAGTGGGAAACTCAAATGATACAACCACTTTGAAACAGTTTGGCATTTTTTATAATGTCAAACATACACCTAACCTATAACCTAGTAGTCCTAGAAATATTAAAGTATATGTCCACAAAAAAGACATTCAAAAATGATAAAGTATTCATCAACAAATGACTAGGTAGACAATGCATGGAGTATCCATACAATGGAATACTACTCAGCAATTAAAAAAGCAAGAACCTAGTGATGCACAATGCAAATTGATAAATCTCAAGATTGTTACCTTGACTGAAAGAAGCCAGATGAAAAGAGAGCATGCTGTAGGCTTCCATTCATGTAAGATTTTAGAACAAGCAAAACTAATTTGTGTCAATAGATTATAACCGGTTTCCTTAGAGGATTGACCTGCCAGGAATGTGAGGGAACCCCCAGGATGACGGAAATGTTCTATACCTCGGATCAGGTGATGGTTACATGGGTGACTAGTTTTCCAAATACTACTTGAACTGAACTGTATCCTTAAAATCTGTGAATTTCCTTGTACATAAATTAGAACTCAAAAAAGAAAAAAAAGGAAACCAAGATCTTGTTTTGATTCCACGTTGACCTCCCAGTACAACCTATCTCTGTCCTGGCTGGTGTGGCTCAGTGGATTGAGCACCAGCCTACAAACCAAAGGGTTGTCGATTTGATTCCCAGTCTGGGCACATACGTGGGTTGTAGGCCAGGTCCCCAGTAGGGGGTGCATGAGAGACAACCACACATTGATGTTTCCCTCCTTCTCTTTCATCCTCCCTCCCCTTCTCTCTAAAAATAAATAAATAAAAATCCTTTAAAAAAACTAACCCAAAAAACTATCTTTTTAACAGCCAAACTTCTTAAATAAGTTAATTCCATTTATAATCTCCATTTTTTTACCTTCTTGTCAGCTTTAAACACATCATTCACTACATTGAGGCCTCCCCACACATTCCTATGCAAAATTCTCTTTCCCTGGATGATTTGGCCTGGCTAATGCCTACTGTACTTTAGGTTTTAGCCTAAACATCAGAGTCTAAACTCATCTTCTGCACCACATTGAGTGCTGTGCATATGTATTTCCACAACATTTTGTATTTTTACAATATAACATTTATCATCTCTTCATATAATTACCTACTTAAATTATCTCTCTCTACGCTGAGCCATATGCTTTGGGCAAGGATGTTTATTTTGTTGACTCTTGAATTCTCAGTACCAAGCAAAGTGCTTGCTGCATGATCTCTGAAAAACTGTCAAAAGAATAAATAAGTAAATGAAGGAACCATCTGCCTTAACTTTCACATAGCTGTTCTACAATTTCTCCTTTGATTTGTTTCCATGTCCTTTTCTGTAGTTTCAGTTGGAGCCCTCAACATCTCTTCTGTAAAGCCTTGGTAATCGGTTTCTAACAGATCTCTCTGCCTGTGATCACTTGTCTTTCTAACCCAGAATTCACATTGCTACAAGAAACATCAAAAATGCCCATGAAATCAGTCATTTTCTCTCTCTCTTCAAAATCTTTAATTCCTTCTGACATCCTTTTCAAGGATATGTCATTTGTTTCCCATGTTGAAGTATCTTAAAAAGCTTTTTCTCCCTCTTTCTACTTTCTCTTCACCTCTTGCTTGAGCTGATTATAAACCTCTTAACTGGTCTCTGCTTCCAGCTCCTTTTCATTCCAGTGCATGTTCCACAGACTCAGCAGCATTATCTTCTCAAGATAAATTTGTTTAATCTCTTTTCAGTTTGAAATCTTCTATTGGTCTGCTATTTGTCTACAAAATAACATGTAGTTTCTTACCAGAAAACACAGGACCCTCTGCAATGCAATTCTTAAAAGCATTTGCATATGCTATTCCTTATTTTTCAGGAAGATCCATGCCTCCATTCTTCATCTTGGAGTACTCAGTGAGATGTCATATGCTCGAGTGGCCTTGCCAGAGCCCCCAGGCGTGGCCAATACCTGCACCTGTTCTCTGTGCCATCATGTGGCTAAGTTCACATTTCTGCAATAACTCGTCTATGCTGTATAATGATTCTTTTTCCATTTTCATGTATGTTTTCCTTTGTTGAGACTATGGATTCTTGAGGGTAACAACAATGTATTGCTATTTTATTTTTACTCCCTATACTTAGTACAATGCTTGGAATAGAGATGTGAACAATGAATATCCATTATTCAAATGCACTAATGCATGAGTAATCCATACTATTTGTGAATGCACTTGGCCTCTTCACGTCTCGTACTTTGCTTTTATGATTTGCTCAGCCTGGATTGCCCTCCTTACAGTTCTGCGAGTAGTGAAAACTTTGCCTCTTAAAGATTCTGGTTCGACTGATTCCTTTGATGCAACACTCCCTGCTCTCTTGAGTAGGAATTATAACTTTCTGTGTGTACCATTGGTCGCTTTGCTTATTTATCCATATTTAACTTAATAGACATAATATTGTGAACTGGCTGCATGTTAGGCACTTTGTATGCTATGAACCTTATAAAAGAGAATGTGACCTGGTGGCTACCACTGAGAAGTTCAGCGTCTAATGGTGAGATGATTTGTAAAATAAAGATGCAATGCAGTCTGTTAAATGCTATCATCAAGGATAAGAATAAAATGTTATAAGGTTGGAGAGCTTGGAGGAATTAATTTGACAAGATTCAAAGGCAATGATTCATAGAGTGGTTCAGATTTGAGCTGGCTCTTGAAAAAGGCATGGGAGTTTGACAGGCAAATGGGTGGTTATAAAGATACCCCAGCAGACAAAACAGTCACTGTAAATGTACAGACTCATAAAGAAGAACTCTGGCAACTGATTAGCCCTTTCTTCCCTCCACAATGATCTCCTAAACTCCTTGTCCATGAATATAACATGTCTGAACTCTAGCTAACAACTTGGTAACTCTCAGCACCAGCAACTCCATTAAGCTGCACCTTGGATTTGGTGTCACCTGGAATAGTAAAAACTCCCAAATTCTTAATTCCGGCGTTCCCCTCTCATGCTTCTGATCCTCCACTTATTTTCCACACTTAATCTTCTGCACTTGTCATGACCTTATGACCCTTCAACTCACATTACCTCTCCTGTGGGGGTCCTCTCCTTCGATTGTTTTCCATCAGAAAGGTACAAATGTGTGATTTCAAGATTTAGGGAAAATAGTAACCATATCACTAACAATATGTATTATTATAAAAATTTGGACATTGTAAAATTTTGTTTTGCAGCTTTCCTGTTGCCACAGTTAGGCTCATCCAGATGGAGAACAAGATACACAGTAGCTACCTGAATAGAATCCTGTGGTCCTAAAAGGATGCTCCTGCAGCCCAGCAACAAGCTGGAGTCTGAGGCAAAAGCAATTTTAAAAAAAGAAAGCACCACTAGGACTTTCTTGGGCTTCGTCTTGGGGGTTATACACTTGGACAGAAATCACTGAATTAAAAATGAGTGTACTATATTAGATCAAATTATATCTAAATTAACTGGATTACTTAACTTTAAAAAAAGATTGTATTTATTTATTTTTAGACAGAGGGGAAGGGAGGGAGAAAGAGAAAGAGAGAAACATCAGTGTGTGGTTGAGTCTCATGTGCCACACACCGGGGACCTGGCCCCAAACCCAGGCATGTGCCCTGACCTGGAATCCAGCCAGTGACCCTTTGGTTCACAGGCCAGCACTCAATCCACTGAGCTATACCAGCCAGGGCTACTTAACTAACTTTTAACTCTGCAATATAAAGGTATGTTTAGATATGTAATACATATATATTTCTTAGTTGGATTTAACATTTGTGACTCTACATGACATTTGGGAAATTACCAAAAGAATGCATTAAAGCCGATATCCCAATATTTTAAATAGTTTATTATCTTACATTGTATTTTAAATATACCAAATGTTAGTATTGTTTTAAGTGTTTAGCAGAGACGGTATCTGAGAATGAGCTATGACTCAAACTGAAGCAATGTGGGTTCAGAGCCTGGGCTTACAACCTACGAGCAGCTTTGAGAAAAAATCCTACACAACAAGTCATTCCAGCTCTGCCTCTCACCACCTGTGTTATCATGAGCGTGTTACCAAAGTACCGTGAATCTCAGATTCCAGTATGCAAGGGAGGTGACAGAGAATCTACCTCCATAGGTTGTTATAGACATCAACTGAGATCTTATACGGGTCAACGTTTATGATGAAGCCCTAGAAATCACTAAGTCCATTGGACCACATTTTATTTCCTGAGGCAATTATATAATCTGCCCTGACTCCAGGGTGGGGAGGTGTAATAGACTGCCTTTTGATGGGAAGTGGCAAGGATCTGGAAGAGCATGTAGAAGTGAAAGTATTGCTATGACTATTTTTGGAAAATACAATCTGCTATGTTCATGTTGGTTGCCAAGAAATTTTAGCTACAAGGAACATACTCCCCTTGGTTTACACATGGCTACAGTATAGAGAGAGTCACACTAACCTTTTACTATGACACTTGGTTCTTTACACAATTCAGGTGAAATCTTCAACTCAAAATTTCAAGGCCTTTCATTTCATTTTTGGGTCAAACATTAGAACAATTTAGTTTTCTGTGTTCAATATGTTGCTTTATATGTAAGAAAAATACTCCATTCGAAGTATTTCCTTCCTTATTCATCTTAAACCACTTGAACATCTCTCTTGATGGTGTCAGTATTCCTGGTCCCATATCCTTTCATTCAGTCCACTCAGTCAATCTCCAAACCTAATGCACTTCACCATTTGCATTTTAATGGTTATATTCTCTAGAATTTTTTCTCACTTTTTTTCTTATCTCGCTGTATGTTCTTATTGACCTATGTTAAAACTATAATCAAAATGATGATAATGCCCATATTTTTATTGCCATATCTACTTAAAGCTCTTGTCCCATTTGTCTCCAACTTTCTATGTAACGGAGGAGATACCTGAATCTCAACATGGTGTCCAAACTTAACTCATTTTCCCCCCTTCCAAATAACTCTTTTTATATCTACCCTCACTCCATTGACCATTTATTTCTATCTGAAAATCTTGGATATTTTTCCTCTCAATGTACAGTCTGCTTTCTATTACTCGCCATGACTAGTTGATTCTAATTCTTCATCATTTTTTACTCTAATGTCCACTGTTCTCTCTCAGTCTAGGCCTCAACACCAGTCACCTGGGCTGCTTTCTTCACTGTAGGCCTTCCTCACACTTTATGCCTGAGTAATCTTTATAAAGCACAAGCCTTATCATGTCACTCCTCTTGACCAAATTATAATAAGTTCTTATAACCTTTTGAATAAAGTCTAAAGGCTTTATCATTTTTAACCCTAACTTTCTGGGCCCTACCTCACCTTCTAACCTCCCTTTTATAAGTACCTCCTGTTTCAGGAATACCCAAGGATTATCTTGCTTTCAAAATGTGCTGACCTGGGGCCCTGGGGCTCTGTTGAAGCCCATCCCTATTCACCTTTATCTGATAACCCAAAAAGTCCTTTGGATGTTTCAATAAGTGCTTCTTTCAGGAAAACTTATCTGATGTTTTAATCTGAGTTATTGCTCCTCACAGGCTTATGCAGAAACCCGTGGAAATGTTTGCCTGTCAAAAGAGTATGTTATACTGATATTGTCAGTGTACTAGTTTACTTAAGAGTAGTAAGAGCTCATTACTCTTATTGCTCCATTGCCATTGCAGTTTCTGTCACACAGTGGCAGGTTGATAAAAGGCTTTTTAACGAATATATACATATATAGATACATACGTTTTTACCTCATACATCTTATCACTTTCCCATTTTATTTGAACTAATCACTAGTAAACTTTACAACAAAAACTTTCTCTAGTTTTACTTCTTTGTAAATTCTCTTCAAAACATTTTTTTCATTAGAATTTGCATCAGTATTTATCAGCATTCCAGTGTATAATAAATAACTACAAAAGCACAGTGGCATGAAATAGTAAATATTTTATTACCCATGCATCTGGGTTGGTCACATGCGTTGCTCAGTTGATTTTGGCTGGGTTTGCCCACTCATCTAGGGAGTGACTGGCATTCGGATGATATAGGATGGCCTTGAATGTTATCATTGGCACCCCTCAGGTCTGCCACGAGTGTTTCTGGTCCTTCTCCTGGGCTAATCTGAGAATATCCTTTTTATGGAATTTGTCGAGGTGTAAGAGAACAAGCCTCAGTAAGTGAGCCCGTTCTTAGCCTCTGCTGATGACACTTCTGCTAACACTACGCTGGCCAATACATGTCACATTACTAATCCCAGAGATGGCAAATTGTGTCCCCTTTCTCATCATCAAAAAGCACTTCAAAATTACATGGCAAAGAATGTAAATATATGGAATATTTAAGAATTTGGATCAATATCATAACCTGCTGCAGGTCGAATCAATAGCTAACCATTAAATATTTTTGACAACAATAATAATGTAAAAGATTCTAATAAAATGATATACAAGTTAATGGAGAAAATAGAGTAATCATTTATTGCAGTCTATTTGAAATTTCAACAAAGAAAAAATATACAGCCAAAAGTTTTATATATATACATGTATATCATAAGATTTATTTTATTTTTTAATTTTAATTATTGTTGAAGTATAGTTTTCTGTCTTTTACTCCCATCCCAGCTCACCCACCCAGCCCTCCCCACCTCCCTCCCATTTCCACCCCACCTAGTTTTTGTCCATGTGTCTTTTATACTTGTTCCTGTAAACCCTTCCCCTTTTCCCCTGAAATTCCCCTGAAATTTCTACCCCCCACACCGGTCAGAATGATCATAAACAAAGTCATAAGATATATTTTATTATCAAAAAAGAAAACTATCAGTATCAAGAATTATTTTTAAAGGTTTTATTTATTTATTTTTTTAGAGAGAGGGAAAGGGAAGGAGAAAGAGAGGGAGAGAAACATCAATGCACAGCTTTCTCTCACGTGGCCCCACTTGGGACCTGGCCCACAACACAGGCATGTGCCCTGACTGGGAATCGAACTGGTGATACTTTGTTTCAAAGCCTGCTCAATCCACTGAGCTATACCAGCCAGGGAGTATCAAGAATTATTAATGAAGGTTTGGTGGAGGAACACGAAGAACTTTGAAACGTTGCTAAGATTTCGAGGAAGGAATTTCATGTAGGACAATTTTTCTTCTTTCCATGGTGTTATTACTTTATCACGTAAATTGCTTAGTATTCTTTATCTGGAAATTTGCAGACATCATTTCGAAATTGGTCTTGATGTGGTGATTGGTGCATTACAAGTGAATAACAACAGTAAATAATTCATAATCAAATCTCCCTGGAAGACAGGAGTAAACATATAAATAACTATAATAAATTAGAAGGGAGCATGATGACTTTGATGTGATTGACAAAACTACCTGATGCTTTGTCTCCAGGGAGACATCATCAAGCATGGTGCAGATTTTACACTGCAAATTAGAATTCTGTGCACGACCTTGCTTGAAGCTCAATTAACTTAGAAACTTAAAAATGCTTTAGAAAACCAGGTCTAGCTTGATGATAAGGGGAATTATTAATTTTAACCACAAAATATAATATTTACAAACTATGTGGAAAGACCAAGATAAACCAAAATAAAACGAAATCTTCAGAAAATAACTAATGTATAAGATAATATGAAGAAAAATCAAATGTCTGGTAGCAGGTTTACTTTGTATTAGTTTCTGTTATTTTGAGTCTACTCTTTAACATTTCTATTGCTATCTGGCTTTTAATATATTTATTAACAAAATTTGCAACATCTTGCATAGGCATACTTTTGTAAGCATAAAGGTAAGCAAAAAGGTATTTATTTCTGTCAAAAACAGATAAAGAGCAATGCAGCTTTTAATACCAAACCCTATATTTTGTAAAACAAGTCATATTGAGCTGTTTCATTTATATCTCCCCACTGCACCATTCCCGTCAAATTTTGTGCTGTCCTCTGCTCTCCTTTATCCTTCTCTGCTGCCCTCGATGGGAGCGTTTCTGTAACTGTGACTGAAATCAAATGCAATTCAATGTTTATCTTTTTGTTTGTTCCCTTGGCACCTGAAGATGGCATAAAAACTGCTACCTTAATTTAAAGGGGACACTATTTTTAAAATAGTAACTTTTGTTTATTTATTCAGAGAAGTTATTAATAAGGCAACAATGAAGTTCATTTAATTCTTGACAAGTGTTTTTCTTGGGAGAAACTGATGAAAAAACTCCAAGGGCTGGTTCGTTTTTAGAATTTGTTTACAAGGTTACAAAACACTCCCATTTATTTGTCTAAGAATGTATTTCTTAGACAGCCATTCTACTAGTGTTTTTCTGCTTTATAAATAACAATCTGGAACATCACCTAGGGAGGGTGTAAAGTCCTGCACATTAAAAGGAAAGGCACTGGTTGAAAGCCTGTAGCCTGTGCATTGGTGGTCCCAGGTCTGCCTCATTATAAACTTAACTTACATGTCCCTTAGGTTTTCCTGGTCTCAGTTTTTTTTTTCTAAAAAGAAAAAAGATAGTAACCCCTCTTTTCATAAAATTGTTGTGAGAGATGAGTTTTAACATGTTATAATGAAAAATTTTCAACTGCATCCTCACGTAGAGAAGACAGTACAAAGCACGTCCTTTCATCCACCTCCAACTTCAATGGATATAATTCATGACTAGTTTGTATCTTCCATGTCCCTATCTCTTTCTAGCTCCATAATTATTTTTAAGTAAGCCCAAACGATTTTATTATGTAATCTGGCAATATCTTTACAAATTAAGGTCTCATAAAAAAGTCACTGCAGCACCCCGGCCAGTGTGGCTCTGTTGGTTGGAGCGTTGTCCTGTTACCTAAGGGTTGCCAGTTCAATCCCTGGTCAGGGCACAGGTCCGGGTAGTTGGAATACGTGCAGGAGGCAGCCAGTCACTGTTTCTTTCTCACATGGATGTTTCTCTCTCTCTTCCCTCCCTTCTTTTGAATGAGAATAAAATAAACTTTTTGAAAAATCTCAGTATCATTATCAAAAGTAAAATAATTAAGAGGTAATTATTTAATGTATCCAATGATCGATCACTGCTTAAACCCTTCCTTTCTGATAAACTTTTGTAGAACTTTGTTTAAATCAAAATAAAAATAAGGTCAATCAGTTCATATATTGCAGTTAAATATTGTGATATTAAACTATAGGTCACTCCTCTCTTTTTTCTACCATGCACTTTGTTGAAGAAGTTGTCATGTGTCTTATAGAATTTTTTCCTCATGGGGTTAAAATGTTTTGTCTTTTGAATTTCTTGTAAATTATGGCTATATCTAGAGCCTTAGCAAGATTTAAATTTTACTTTTTTCATGTTCCACAGTTTTATTCCTAATATTATCTTGTATCAATGTCTTTTTCTCTACAAATAATTGTCACCTACATTTCTAGTCTTTTTTGAACTAGCACAAAACCCTGTAACACAAGGATCACACATCATGATGTTCTGACACATACTTTCCCATGTTCATTAATCACCAGAAAAGGATTACTTGGCTGTAGTCATTGCTGTCCCCTGCCCCCACCAATGGAATGAGTGTTTGGAAGTATGATGAGTAATTATGTTGTTTTCCTTTCATCATTGTTTCCTCTTTGTTCTTCTTAATGATCTTTTTAGAAAATTTTAGTTGTCTTTTACTATTTGATTTGATCCATTTAATATAGTTGTGTGCTACCTAATGACATGTTAGACCACGCATGTGACAGTGGCCTCATAAGGTTATAGAATGCAGCTGACTTTTCTGTAAGAGATGGAAGGGTATGTGGTTTGGGAGAATTTTTTTTCTGGTCGGAGCAACATCAGTAGTGTTTGGTAATAGATTCCCTCTTACTCACAGCAGCTCAGTGTCATGCACACATTACCTCCCAATCAGTTGGCCACTGGCCTGTTTCAGCACAGGAGAGCCTATCCCCCATACTACATATACAGAGGGCCCTTCGGCCTCCTCAGATCTAGCATGAGGGTCTTCGGAGTCCATTGCTGTAGGTTCTTCATTGAGGTCCTAAGATCTAGTATGAGGACACAGGTCCCCAGGAGTTACCTTAACACATGCAGAATGCCACTGTCACTTTAGAGAAAGCTTTCTGTGGTGGTGTGGAGCCAGCTCACCCCTGTACTTTGGAGATGTTTTCAGGTTGTAAGGATATAAAGCACACACAAGTTTTTTTCCAGATTACTATTTATTTTTTTAATCATTTTCAGAAAATACAGAAATATATCAAGAAAAAAAATCACTGTAAATCCCGCTAATCAAAGGTGGCTACTGTTACAATTTTGGTATATTTCTGCTAAGTCTGTTTAAAAAATTTTTTCCCTTCAATACAAACACATTTTAAAAAACAAAGATTGGGATTATATGGCTTATACCATTTTATGTGCTGCTTTTTTCACATGCTATAATTAGGTCATTTTTTTCATGTTGTAAGTACTGAAAACTTAAACATTTAATAGTTACATTATAATTTATTTAATTTTTATTGTTGTTGAGCATTTAGGTTGTTTTCATTTTTTTCTTTCTTATATCTAGTAAACATTTGAGAACATAAACACATGTTATCAACTCTGAAAAATTACTCCAGGTACTTATTCTTTTTTTAATTTATTAATTATTTTTCAAGTACAGTTTTCCATCTATTACTCCCATCCCATCCCACCCCCCATGCTCCCCCCTCCCTCCCATTTCCACCCTTCTCAGTTGTTGTCCACGTATCCTTTATATTTGTTCCTCTAAATCCCTCCCCTATTCTCCTGTAAATTCAATGCCAGAGAGAAACCCTTGTGCCAGATAGAGTCAATGGAAAGAAAAAATAATTTCCAAAGGAAAAATGTTGTGTCCTCAGTTCTATACTCTCTGCCTGTTAAACACTCTTTTTTAAAACGAATACCACAAAATTCCCTCATCTGTCACTATGCCAACATGCAAGAGCCCAAACCACACTGCCATGACAATCCCCTATGTTCGTGTATGTCTCAGTCTCGATATCTGGGTCCTGCTGATTGATCCTCAGCCCACCTTTCACACCTTCCCGACAGTCACTGCTACAGTGATTGCACCTCACTTAGCCAGTTTCTCCTTGATATTTCCAGTCAATCCAGCCCTATCCAGTTCATGGAGCAGCCCGGGCAGCTTCCATGTTCTATTTTTGACCTTGTGGGAAGCAGGGAGTGGGCCTACGAGACAGTGTTTATAAAGTGCACGGTAGTGTCCAGAAATGTCCTAGGCCTTCACGCTCACTCAGCACGCTCGCCGACTCACCCAGAGCAATTTCCACTCCTGCAGGCTGTATCCATAGTAAGTGCACTACACTTGCCACATATGTAAACATTTTACACTGTATTTTATTCTATCTTTTCTCTTTGTTTACACATGTTTAGATACACAAATACATAGTCTTTATATTGCCTATTGTATTTAGTACAATGTTATGCTATACGAGTTTGTGGCTTAAGTGTGTCGGAGGCGGTGCCCTGTAGGTTTGTACAGGCACACTCTATGTTTCCACAAGACAGAAATCACCAAATGACACATTTCTCAGAAGGTACCCCTGTTGTTAAGTGACCCGTGGCTATATGGCATTACCTACATGTAAATTGGAAAGCATGAGGACAAAACAGTGAATCTACCATCCAATGTACCACCTAGAACATTGTGAATGCGGCCTTTGTACTCCTAGCCTGTCCCATCTTCTTGTCTCCTTCCTCACGCGGAAGCACTATTCCTTTCCTTTATAAAAATCAATGTTATTCCATATGTATATATCCATTCATAAATATTATTTAGTATTTATTTTTAGCTTTATTAAAATGGTACACCATGTAGTGGCTATGTATTTGACAAATATTTAGTCAAACTCTGTTCCCAAGTTTAATCCATATAGTTGTCTAATTTATTTTCCCTTATCATTCTCTTATCATTGCATACTTGGGCTGTTGTTTCCAGTGTAATAGTCTCACGCNCCTGTCCCATCTTCTTGTCTCCTTCCTCACACGGAAGCACTATTCCTTTCCTTTATAAAAATCAATGTTATTCCATATGTATATATCCATTCATAAATAGTATTTAGTATTTATTTTTAGCTTTATTAAAATGGTACACCATGTAGTGGCTATGTATTTGACAAATATTTAGTCAAACTCTGTTCCCAAGTTTAATCCATATAGTTGTCTAATTTATTTTCCCTTATCATTCTCTTATCATTGCATACTTGGGCTGTTGTTTCCAGTGTAATAGTCTCACGCATTTTACTGTGGACATTCTTTTATCTGTCTCCTGATGCATATGCCCTGGGGTGTCTCCAGGACTTATATTTAGGAGCAGAATTGCTGTCATAAGTGTGTGCACTTTCAGCTTCACCAAAGTAGTTTACTACATTACACTACTATCAATAGTATATGAGCACAGAGAAAAATCTGTTTTATTGATCAATGACATCTTCAGTGTTTGGAACTACCAGAATTCATAATATTTGAGAAACTAAGTTTCAAAGGGTATCTCATTGGGGACTTATTTGACACAATGCTGATTAATGATGATGTTGCACATTATTTTGGAGGAGTTACTGGCCATACATGTTTAAAACCTCTAAAATTACTCTTTGTATACTTTTGTTTTTGTGTTAGACATGTTATATCTTTTAGATATTATTTTTGTCAATTACAAATGTTGTGATTATTTTCTTCCATTTTATGGCTATTCTTTTAACTTGTTAATAATGGCTCTCAATAAACAAAAGCTTAAACTATCAATATTATTGCATATATCAGTATTACTCTGATGGTTAGCAATTGTGAAGTTTTCCTTTTTTTCTTTATTTTGAAGTCATTTAATTTAATATTTTTAAAGTTTTCCTTTTCATATTGAAATTTTGGATGTGTGTGTGTGTATCTAGTATGATGTAGGGCTTCAATATCCCCTCATATGACTAAACAGTTATTTGAACATCTTTTAGGGAATAGTCCTTCATATTTGCAATGCTCTATAATAACACATTTTTCATCTATTAACGTTTTATATGTAGACATGTATCTGTATACTGGCTCTAATTAATCTCTTTATCCATCACTATGTCAGTATCATACTGCCTCAAATATTTGAATTTATGATAATTCTTGATATGTTGGAGGAAAGGTTTTTCATATTAATTTTATTTAGAAATGTTATGACTACGCTTGGCTCTTAGCTATTCTTACACAATTTTGATGTCAAATTCTTACAAAGAAATTTATTAAGAATTTTTGGATTACATAGAATTATAGATTATTTTTTCAGTTTCAATTAGAAACAGACTCAAAGATACATAGAACATTTTGTTGGTTGCCAGATTGGGGGGGGGGTGTTGGGGATGAGTGAAAAAGATGAAGGAATTAATAAGTACAAATTGGTAGTTACTGAATAGTGATGGGGATGTAAAGTACAGTATAGGGCATGTAGTCAATAATGTTCTAATAAGTATGTATGGTATATTATGGGTATGAGATTTACCAGAATGATCACTTGAATTTTAAAGTTTTATAATATCTAATCACTGGGGTATAAAACAGAAACTAGTATAATAATGTATGTTGGCTGTAATGGAAAGATAATAATGATTTAAAAATAAAAATGTAAATTGATATTTTTATGATACTGTTTTTATTTGCAAACATAGTATATTTCTCCATTTATTAGATGTTTATTTTCAAATAGATGGTATAAACTTTATAATTATCCATATAAATGATTTAAGCATCTATATCTATTTCTTCCTCATTAATGTATGTATTTTGATGCTATTATAAATTTTCTTAAAAAACTATGATCAGTTTGTTTTTGATGTACAACTTTGAAATTGATTCTTTTGTATTTATCTTTTATCTTGACACTTGGCTGAACTTATTTTTTTTAATTTTTATATTGTTGTTCAATTACAGTTGTCACCATTTTCCCCCATTGTTCCCCCCTGCCCTGCCCACCACCCCTCTTCCACATTCAATCCTCCCCCCACCCATTGTCCTAGTCTATGATTCCTTTATACACATTCCTTGACTTACACCTTCCCCCCTCCCTCCCCCATTATCCTCCTGCCACCTTCCCTCTGGTCACTGTCAGATTTTTTTTAATTTCCATATATCTGGTTCTGTTTTGCTCACTTGTTTGCTTTTTGGATTAGGTTCCACTTGTAGGTGAAATCATATGGTAATTGTCTTTCTCCTCCTGACTTATTTCACTTAGCGTAATAGTTTCCAGTTCAATCCATGCTGTCACAAAAGGTAGTGAAATTTCTTCAGAAAACTAAAAATGGAAATGCTTTTTGACCCAGCAATTCCACTGCTGGGATTATGCCCTCAGAATCCTCAAACACCAATCCAAAAGAACCTTTGCACCTCAATGTTTATAGCAGCACAATTTAAATAGCCAAGTGCTGGAAGCAACCTAAGTGCCCATCAGTAAATGAGTAGATAAAAAACTATTGTATATTAACATAATGGAATTCTACACAGCAGAGAGAAAGGAGCTCATTGTGGTTTTAATTTGCATCTCTCTCACAGCTAGTGATGCTGAGCATCCTTTCATATGTCTTTGGGCCCTCTGTATGTCCTTGAAGAAGTGTCTTTTCAGGGTTTTTTGTCCATTTTTTAATTGGATTGTTTGTCTTCCTGGATTGGAGTTGTGTGAGTTCTTTATGTATTTTGGAGATCAAACCCTTGTCTAAGGTATCATGGGAAAATATATTTTCCCGTACACTTTGTTGCCTTCTCATTTTGCTAATGTTTTCTTTAACTGTTCAGAAGCTTTTTAATTCAATCTAGTCCCATTTGTTTACTCTTTCTTTTACATCCCTTGCTCTAGGGGACAAATTGGTGAAATATTGCTGCCTAGGATATCTGAAATTTTTTTGTGTATGTTCTCCTCTGGGACTTTTATGGTTTTACAGCTTTAAGTCTTTTATTCATCTTGAGTTTATTTTTGTGTATGGTGTAAGTTGGTGCTCCAGTTTCATTTTTTTTGCGTGTAGTTGTCCAGATCTCCCAACACCATTTGTTGAAGAGGCTATTTTTACTTTATTTTATGCTTCTTCCCACTTTGTCAAATATTAATTGACTGTAGAGACATGGGTTTATTTCTGGGCTCTCTGTTCTGTTCCACTGATCTTTGTGTCTGTTCTTATGCCGGTACCAGACTGTTCTGATAACAATGGCCTCATAGTACAGTTTGGCATCAGGTATTGTGATCCCTCCAACTTTGTTCTTCTTTCTCAAAAGTTGCCGTGGCTATTCAGGGTCATTTATGATTCCATAAAAATTTTTGAATGTTTGTTCTATATCTGTGAAATGTGTCATTGGTATTTTAATAGGGATTATGTTGAATTCATAAATTGCTTTGGGTAGAATAGACATTTTGATGATGTTAATTCTTCCAATCCACGAATGTGGTATATGCTTCCATTTATTTGTGTCTTGACTTCTATAACCTGAGCTTTAAAGGAACTGCATTTCTGGTACTCTTGGCAACAGAAGAATGGAAACAGGAGAGAGGAATACTGTTTAGGGGAAAAATGAGAAGAAATAAGTGAAAAGTCATATTCCAAATAGAGAAAGGGACTATCCTGCCCCTCAGATTAGTGATTTAGGGTTATAGATTTGCACAAATGATGGGAGAAAACACAGATAATGAACAAAAACATTAACCTTTTTGATATTTCTGCAATTGATAATCACTTCTCAAATTCATATTCCATTAAGATATATGAAATTTGGATATTTTAATTTTATTGTTTCTTCTTCATTTATTAACTGGATAATTTTATAAAGATAAAATTACCTTTACCAGTGATTTGGTGACTGAATTCCTGTTGGTATAAAAGCGTGATAACTGCTTGATCATTTTCTTTATTTACCAGTATTTTTAAAAAAGTCAGTTAATTAATGTTCTCCAAAGGAGACCAATAAGGTACGGTTTTTTAAAAAGGATCTTTACAAAATAATGGATTTAAAAATATTTCATGTGCTTTAATTCATAGCAATTATTATTCTTATAGATATTCAAATCTTCCCTTCTTGGTCAGGGTAGCTTTTTTCATATTACTTCCTGAGCCCACTAGAAATACCCCTCAGGCTTAAATACTAGTTTTTCCAAGACACCAGTTTCATTACCCATTGGCTTTATCACCTGATACACATATGATAATCCCAGAAGACAGTATAGATAGTTACTATCTAAAAAAAGTTAAGATTTTTTTTTGAGCCATTGTGGCTCAGTGGATTGAGCATCAGCCTGCAAACTGAAAGGTCACTAGTTCAATTCCCAGTCATGGCACATGCCTGGGTTGCAGGCCAGGTCTAGTTGGGTGGATATGAGAGGCAACCAATGGATATATCTCTCACAGATCAATGTTTCCCTCTTTTTGCCCTCCCTTCCCCTCTCTCTAAAAGTAAAGAAATAAAATCTTTAAAAATTATGTTACCTTTAGAATATATCCTATTGTACATGTTTGGTAAAATTACAAATTGCTCGGAGTAGTTTTTCCTTGTATGGTTATCATTATTTTATACATGCATTTTACTTTTAGCTTTAGGGAATAATTTTTGAAATTGATTTTGCTTTAAATTTATTTTAAAAGTTTATTGTTTATTTTTAAGGTGGGTTCAAAGTCAATTTTAAAATTTATAAAACAAAGCATATTCAAAGACAGAAAACTGTACTTGAAAAATAATTAAATGAATTTAAAAAATGTTTAATGTTTATCCCTGTTCTCTCTCTATTCCCCTTTATTCTGGGGAAAACTTTTAAAAAGGGTTTGTCCAGAAGGTATCCAGCCATGTAGTATGAAAAGTAGAGACAGTTACTGAAGAAGACACAAGATACGAGAAACACTGCATATAGGACAATGATGCCTTAGTCCCCTACAAAGTAGTCACTTTGGGATCTCACACAGTTCTCCCAATCACCATCAGCTGCATCATAATTTCCTGAATTTCATCAATGGTTGGAAATCTCTTTTCTTTCAAAGGTGATTTTAGTTTTAAGAAAAGCCAGAGGTAACAGGGCACCAAATCTGGGCTGTAGAGGGGCTGAGTCCCCTGGATGATTTGATGTTTCACCAAAAAAACCCTCTGTGTGAGACATAATTCATGAGCAAATGCATTATGTGATGAATCTGCCAATCATCAGTTTTCCATAGCTGTGGCCATCTGAATCACCCAAATAATTTCTGCAGAAGAATGTTCACATTTAATGCAAAATTTGATGAAGATTCATTGTTTTACTCAGTCATTTTGAATGCCAGAGCCACGCAGTACACATGCTTACTCAGCAGCAACTACTGCTCCTACTGACTAGTACAGTGAAGTCATCATTGTTCATGCATGCACATTCTAGTCCACTCTCCTTGGTCACCAGGTTACACTGATATCACACAAACCATTATCATTATATTAACAATGTTTAGACTTTCACCAGACAGGCCTCACATAGTCAATTTTGTACTTGTTTTTGTACTACATATTTTTTAATTTTATAATTTATGTTACTATAATATTATAATATGAATTTTATAATAATTTTATATATTTATATATATTTCTTTAGACAAATAGTAGCATACTATAGATGCTGTTTATCACCTTGATATTTTTCACTTATCTTAGAGGTCAGTCCTTATTAGTGTACAGAAATATTCCTCATTACTTTTTTTCAAGATTTTATTCATTTATTTTTTAGAGGGGAAGGGAAGGAAAGAGGGAGAGAAATACCAATGTATGGTTGCCTCTTATGTGTCCCCTGCTGGGAACTGGCCTGCAACCCAGGCATGTGCCCTGACTTGGAATCGAACCGCAATCATCTGGTTCACAGTCCCACTCTCAATCCACTGAGCTACACCAGCCAGGGCCTTCATTACGTTTTTAAAGTATATTTTATTGATTATGTTATTAATGTTGTCCCAGTTTTTTTCCTTTTGCCTCTCTCTGCCTGGTAACCCCTTCCTTCCAGCAATAACCCACTTAGTTCATGTCCATGGGTTGTGCATGTAAGTTCTTTGGCTTCTCTATTTCCTATACTATTCTTAATAAACCCCTGTCTATTTATTCTTATTGATTATAATTAATACCTGCCCCATTTTCCCAATCTCCCTCTTCCTCTTCCCAGGTGATAACCCTCCATTTGATCTCCATACCATGATTCTATTCCTGTTCTGGTTGTTTGCTTAGTTTGTATATCTTTTTCGTTTGTTTTGGGTTTGTTTTGCTTTTAGATTCCATTGTTGACAGTTGGACTTTGTTGCCTTTTTGATGTTCATAGGTTTGATCTTCTTTTTCTTAAATAAGTCCCTGTAATGTTCCATGTAATAATGGCTTGGTGATGATGAACTCCTTTAACTTGACCTTATCTGAGAAGCACTTTATCTGCCCATCCATTCTAAATGATACCTTTGCTGGATAAAATAATCTAGGTTGTAGGTCCCTAGTTTTCATAACTTTGGGTACTTCTTACCAAGTCCCTTCTAGCCTGTGAAGTTTCTTTTGAGAAATCAGCTGATAGTCTTATGGGAACTCCTTTGTAAGTAACTCCCTGCTTTTCTCTTGCTGCTTTTAAGATCTCTATGTTTAAACTTTGTCATTTTAATCATGATGTGTCTTGTTGTGGTCCTCTTTGGATCCAACTTTGTTTGGAATTTGTGTGCTTCCTGGATTTGTATGTCTATTTCCTTAGCCAAGTAACAGAAGTTCTCCTTCATTATTTTTTAAATAAGTTTTCAATTTCTTGCTTTTCCTCTTCTCTTTCTGGCATCCCTATGCTTCAGATATTAGCATGTTTGGAGATGTCCTAGAGGTTCTAAGCCTCTCCTCTTTTTTTGAATTCTTGTTTCTTATTTCTGTTCTGGTTGAATGTTTATTTCTTCCTTTTGTTCTAATTCACTGATTTGAGTTGTGGCTTCCTTCCCTTCACTGTTGTTTCCTTGTGTATTTTTCTTTATTTCACCCAGTGTACCCTTTGTTTCCTTTTTTGCCATATGCAATGAGTTCTTTGATCACCTTGATCACCAGTGCTTTGAACTCTGCATCTGATAGGTTCGCTATCTCCCTTTTGTTTAATGCTTTTTCTGTTTTTTTTTCCTGTTCTTTGATATGGGCCATATTTCTTTGTCTCCTAAATTTGGCAGCCTCCCTGAGTTTCTCTCTGTGTATTAGGTAGAGCTGTTTTTACTCCTGTCTTAGTAGTGTGTCCTATGTAGAAAAGGCCTCTGTAAGTTGTGTAGGATAAATCCTTAGGTAATTGCCAGGGTTTGGCAATCTATTTCACCACTTAGTGGCTCTGTGTGGGCTGAGGAATCAGAGAAGGGACAATGCCACTGCCTGGCTTCTGGAGGCTTGCCTAGCAATTGTTCTTTTTCCAATCACTTCACCCACTTCCCATATGTGGCTGGTGCCCTACCAGCTGTTGCCCTCATGGAGAAACCCAGAGTGGGTGGGTTTGTAGAGAAACCCAGAGTGGGTGGGTTTGTCTACAAAGTTTGAGCAGGCACTCTAAGTGGTGAAAATCCAGCAGTTTCTTCTGCTGCCCCAACTCCCACTGATTTTTACAGCCAGAGGTAATGGGGGTTTATGTTCCTGGTGCTGGAACCCTGGGCTATCTGGCCTGGGGCTGGGATCCCTCACTCCCAAGGCATCCCTCCTGATTTTTATCTACCACATGTGAACATGGGACTGTCTGTTCCACCTCCAGGGCTGCTGCCTCTCTGTGCCGCGCTGCTTCTCCTCCTATCTCCATGATTCTGCCCCTCCTCCTTGTCTGGATGAATGTGTGTTCTTTAAATCCTTGGTTGGACTTCCATACAGCTCGGTTTTCTGACTGTTCTGGATGTTTTTTGTTTTTTTGATCTGGACACAATTCTTTCTATGGCTGTTCAAGAAGGCAAAGCATGTCTACCTCCACCTCCACCTTGATTGGATTCTCCCTCATTACTTTTCATAGCTGTACAGTAGTGTGTTGATGTACATTGGTTTATTCCAGGTTTAATGGACATTCACTTTGTTTCCAGCCTTCAGCTATTGCAAAGAGAGCTTTAATAAACCACCTTGTATATGTACTACTGGTGTGTGTTGGAATAGGCTCCTATAAGTGGAATTGCTGTGTCAAAGGTACGTATGTATGGCATTTTGTTAGATAGTTCCAGTCACACTCTTTAGGGGATATGGCACTTTGCATTCCCACCTGCAGTGTATTGGAATACTCATCTCCTAACAGCTTCACATATATTTTGCATTGTCAAACTTTTGTATTATACTCAATTTTATAGGTGAGACATTGTCTTGCAATACAGGGTAGATTAACCATTGTTCACAGCCACAGAACTTTTAGTGTTTTTAGTTCTTTTTATTATTAGAAGTTTACCTGTGATACAATTGCATTTTCCCCGGTTATTTGTCTTTTTTACTTTATGGTGTTTTTTTTCTTATAAAAGATTCTTAAATTTAATAAAGTGTGTCATTTTCCCCTTTATTTCTTCTAAATTTTGAATTATAGTCAGGAAAGTTTTTCCCAAACACCAGTTATAGAGGAGTTAATGTACATTTTATTCTAGTACTTGTTTCGCTTTATTTTATTTCTAACAGTAAACTCTCTGATTCTTTTGGAATTTACCCTGGTTATAAGGTGAAGAATTGATGCACTTGTATTGTTTCCATGAAGGTATCTTCATTTAGCCACCATTGAGTTCATCTTCTCACTGCTCATATGAGATACTAACTTTCTTGTGTACTGAATTTTCATACATAGTTGAATCTATTTCTTCTCTTGTCCTTCACTCCTCCTCCCCCAGCCTCCAGTCATGTTTCTGTTCTCTTTTTCTTAGTATTAGAATAAAGTCTGCTCCCTCATTTAAGGATGATTTTGTACCTATTTAATGCTTTTAGAACTCACAAGAAGACAAACATAAACATGCAGGTAAATAATTTACATCTTGCAAAATATAATTTTTATGTAAATGTGCATCTTTTGCTCCTTGTGCCTTTAACATAGAGACCATGACCAGATTCTACATCAAACCCAGCTATGAGGTGTTGGATATTCCCACATATATTATGCAACCATTAAAAAAGTGTTATCCAGCCCTGGCTGGTCTAGCTCAGTGGACTGAGTATGGGCCTGCGAACCAAACAACTGCAGTTAGATTCCCAGTCAGGACACATGCCTGGGTTGCAGGCCAGTTCCCAGGAGGGGACACACAAGAGGCAACCGTACATTGATATTTCTCTCCCTCTCTCCTTCCCTTCCCCTCTAAAGATAAATAAATAAAATCTTTAAAAATAAAAAGAATATGTGTTATCTAAAACAGTGGTGGAATTGCTCCTTATGGCAGGCTGAATCATTGCTAAACATTTAATAATGCACTTATTTTAAAATCTGTTATTAGAACTTCAAAACTAGTACTTTGATCCATTTTGTTCTGCAACAAACAACATGAAAGATGTATCACAGCATTATACCTGCAACAAATTTTCCAAATCACATTTAATTGAAAGATATCAGTTAGCAAGTTATTCATCATTCCTATGGACATAGGCACATTCGTTATTGCTGTGTTCTACTTGCCTGTGAGTTACTGGATAGCAACTGTGTTTAACCAATGCCAGGAGGAAAGAGAAAAAAAGAACAAAAATCTCTTGCAATTTTAGAAAACAATAAAGTAGAAAAGAATTTAGGAAACTTCATTATAAATGGTTAGCACAGTTATGGTAAATGGAATCAACATATTTGAATTGCTTTTTTACAAGGTTTATTATGTTCTATCATAAAATAATAGAATGCAATTAATAAATCATCAGTTCACTTTTCTTCTTTTATTTGAAAATGCCTAGGCATATTTTAGCATATCACTTTTAGAGTAGCAAATATCTCTAATGTATAACATTAATAAATGGTGACTAGACTTTATTATAAATATTGCATCTGTTGCCAAGAAAAGTTACGTAGAAAAACAGAGCACTGCAAACAGCAGTTCAGTGATTCTTTTGGTAGTAGAGACATGGGCCTTCTGTGTCATTTTAAGTATCTTTGTACTACTTGACCCCTGCACTTGGAGAATATTGGTTTTTTGTACATCAACAGTTTGCTAGGTTTGAGGAATTAACAGCATATATGTGATGTTGTGAGAGCCCAGGAGACTAACTGGGTAGTGTTTGACCCCATGTGTTTTAATTGAAGAAAAAAGTTGATTTTTTAAAATATTCCCTGCCCTGCCCCACCCCAGTGCTCCCCACAAACAGAAAACTGTACTTGAATAAGAATTAAATAAAACCAAATAAATAAATAAGAAAAAAGTTGAGAACTGAGGAAAATCTGTGACAAAGTTTTTATGTGTGCAGCCATAGCCAGATATTGTTACAAGAAATACATTTTAAAAAATCAAGGTGGTGGAAGAAAATACTTAGATATAACATGAAATAAAAACCACCAATCAAAAAGTATCCATGGACTAAATTATTCTGGATTCCAACAATCTTTGTATTGTTATTCAAAAAGAAACATTTAGGTAGTAAAATATATAAGAATTCAAAATATATTGTTTTCTGGTTTTTTTTTGATACACCAAAGAAGATACCAACTTTATTTTATTAAGGTTGCTTCACAATTACAAAACTACACTCTGAATTTTATATAAAATTTTCATTTATGTATTCTACGTCAATTCAAAGGAAGTTCAAGGCATTGTAAAGCACACAAGATACAATAAAATCAGAAAACCTGATCAACCATTCTTATTTTATTTCTGCTACCTTCTTCCATACGAAATCTTAGGAGAAATATTGCAAAAGATTAAACTTACTTACATAAGGGAAAATAAATTATTTAATATTTTTAACTTTACTAAAAATAACAGGATTTAATATCGAAATGCTACTTCTACTAACTTAGAAGATATTTATGTTGACTTCTAATACTGCATATTCCTTAGTTTGTGACTACCAGATTCTTGAACGTATTAGGAATTCCAACGTGATGAGGTAGAAAATAGATAACATGAAAAAAAAAACAGATTGTAAAGAGGTTAAATAAATGAGATCTCTGAGTTTCTTAGGGTCAAAATCTGCACATCACAGTTGTAATGGACACTTTTGGGAGGTGCTCTCTGGCTTCCGGCCTTTTAATCCAATATGTTTTCTTGTAACTGTTGTGATTGCTTCAGGGCTTAAAATTTTCATTAGAGAATCATTTTTTTGAGAACGAGACTGTTCTTTGTCTCTTTAAAACACAAATACAATGAAAAATACATGTTATCTTGATATAACTAAAAGTCTATCTATATTTTCAAATATGAATTTGTAATTCAGCTCAGGCATTACATAAAAACTGGGCTGATAAAGTGATGGGGAGGTGGAGACATTCTGAGCATGGATCTCTGCCTAAAGAGGGGTAGCCTCCGTGGGGTGCTGCGGCACAAAGACATCCTACTTTGGAAGTGCACAAAGCAAGGATCAGTTCTAAGACATTTGCTCCCACAGTTATCAATTTTATCACATTTAGTCTCTTATTCCCCTTTGGTCTTGTGTTTTCTCACCTGAAATACACTTCACAGGAGAAAAAGGAAACTTTTTAAAAGATAAGCAAAAGCAAATATTTTCACTGTAAGTATTTTCCTTTACCCTCTAAACATTTTCCTTCCTTTCACTGGCAGATTATTACACTGAATGATAAATGTTCAATATCTCTATTTTATTATCTTATAACACTTGGAATCTTGTTTTGAATCCTATCATACTACTGAAACTTCCATGTTGAAGAATTTTTATCACCAAAACAATGCCATCTTTGTTTTCTTCTCTGACTTTTCTAATTTTCACTGTTGGCGCAAAAAAGCAGATATTTATTTTTCATAGTTCTAGAGGCTGTGTTCTGATGAGATCTGTCTTTTCAGCTGTAGATTGCTAGTTTCTAGTTGTAGCCTCACATGGCGAAAGGAAAGAGAGTTAGCCCTCTGTCCTCTCCTCCTGAGGGCACTAATCTGTTTTATGAAGATTTACTCTCATGACCTGATACCCTCAAAATGGCCCCACCTCCTACATTCAGATTGGGGGTTGCATTTCAATGTATGGATTTTGGTGTGGTCTACAAGAACTATCAGTCCTTCATTGTCCCTTATTATTCTTAACACTTTGAAAAAACCTTTACTAACTCCTTTAGCCTTCAACTGTCTCTGAAATTCTGTGAGTTTCCACTACAAAATTTTGCACTTAACTCTATTTTATTTTAAATTGCTCACCATTATTTCATAACTTTGTAATCCAAATGCTCTCAGGGCTCTGTAGATTTTAATGTCATTAGTTCAACCTTACATACGTCATTGCAGAATTTAGGGATCATGTCTGGGACCTTCATTACTTCTGGGACCCCAAGAGATAATTTAATGTGCTCAAGAGCAACACTGCTCATATTTTGCGGCACTAGCCATTTGGAAGTGGTGCCTCAACACGGACGCACCTTCTAGGAGAAGGCCCTGAAGTGGGTGCTGTATTTGCTCCTGTTTTTCTGTCAATCATGGGGATTTTTACTAATAGATTCTTTGATTTATTTTTAGAGAGTCACAACTGTAGAGATACTTGGGAAATAACAGAAAGGTAAAAATGAGCCTTTTATTCAACTTCACGCTAAATTTAATTACTTGGACTCCATTCGCTTACTCACCAAAACTGTATACTTTATGATACAAGTATTACATAATATTACTTAGAAAATCATCTGAACTTTTCCCATCTCTAACATTGCTTCCTACAGAGTTCAAACATAGTTCCTTTTTGGAATTGATGCTGTATCTTTTTTTCTTCTCTTGTGTCTTCCCATAAGTTTGTGTACAAAGCAGCTCCTCTCTCTTATTAGTCCTGCTTTCTTCTTAGATAAAACTACTAAAAGTCCTCATGTAAATTAGCTGATAAAAATAAAGATGAAAATGTGCAGGAAATAAAGATGTTACAAGCCATTCCAAATTTTCTTTCCTTTTTCTTAGGAAACTCAGTACATACTTCTATCTTGCCTTCCAGTTTGGTTGAGAAGATATTTAGGAGAAGATCTCTGTTTTCCTTGTTCATCAAAGTGCCTGATGCAATGCTTTGCAAGTAGCAGTGTGCAATGAATACTGGAGTGCTTGATTAGAAATAAAACATTTTCTGAGGACACTTTCAAGCATCAAGTGAAAAATTATACAGAAAATAATGAGAACAATCTAACCCAGAGATTTTATTAATCTATTTTTCTACATATAATTTTACTAAAAATTATTTTATTGTCACTATTGTTGGAGATTACATTATGAAAACTTGACAAATTTGTGGTTTTTAGATTCTTCAATCTAAGTAGGCTAACCTTGGTAGAGCAACCCTTAAAGTAACTGGTACTTAATTATCATATCTTCCTGAAGGAAAAAAACCCAAATATTTTACCACATTTGAAGGTTCAAGGGGATGTGCACACATCTGCACGTGAATGTGTGACCGCACTCAGCCTGCCCTGCACCCTCACTGGGTCGGAGAAGCTACCCTGGCTGCCTGCACGCCTGGGTCGCCTGGGTCGGGGTATCCTTCCTGCCCAACCCTGCTCCGCTGCTGGCTCCGCCCCTCTTACCCGTCCGGTTGAATGGTTCATTGTTGTTGGACTTCCGTATAGTTCAGTTTTCTGTTCTTTGGCTGTGTCTTTGTTTACTAAACCTTTGTTGTATTCAAACTTGGTTGTGGGAGAAGGCACAGTGTTTCCACCTATGCCTCCATCTTGGCGGAAGTCGAGAGTTTACATTCTTTTTCTTGTACTAAGCTTTTAAAATCTAATGTGCACTTTTTATTTAAAACATCTTTCACTTAGGATATTATATTTTCATTAGATATGTTGATCTGTATTTATATGTAATAAAATGTAGAGTTGCAAACAGAAAAATATATATATATATATATGTTGTTTGAGTTGTCTAAACATAATTTAAAGATTTACAATAGATGAATGAAATATCAGAGTTTGGATTTAAGAGTTTTTTAACATTGTGTAATTTTAATTTTAATTGTATTTTTTATTGTCCTATTACAGTTGTTCCAATTTCCCTGGTTGTTCTGCCCATTTCCCCCATTCCCTGCTCTCCTTCAGCCAATCCCCACCCTATTGTCCATGTCCTTGGTCATTATAAGTGTTTATGAACTAGGTAGGCCCTTCCCCTTCTTTCTTCCCTTACCCCCATCTCTGGTCCTTGTAGGTCTGTTCCCTTGTTTCTATGGCTCTGGTTCTATTTTGCTCATTTGTTTGTTTTGTTGATTAGTATTTAAGTTTTTTTAATAGACTTGTTTTATTTTTTTGTCCACTTTGGCAAATTTTATTACATTGTATTTTATTTTTAAATATATTTGATTGATTATGCTATTGCAGTTTTTCCACTTTTTTCTCCCCTTTATTCCCCTTCACCCTGTACCCCTCTCCCCATCATTTCCCAAACTTAGTTCATGTCCATGGGTCTTATATATAAGTTCTTTGGCTTCTCCATTTCTCATACTCAACCTTCCCCTGTCTAGTTTGTACCTGCCATTTATGCTGCTTCTTCCCTATAACTCCCCCCATTCCCCCCACTCCCACTGATAACTTTCCACGTAATCTCTATTTCTATGAATCTGTTCCTGTTCTAGTTGTTTATTTAGTTCGTTCTTGTTTTTGCTTTTGTTTTTTGGGGCTAGGTTGTTGATTGCTTTGAGTTTGTTGTCATTTTATTGTTCGTATTTTTGAACTTCTTCTTTTTCTTAGATAAATCCCTTTAACATTTCATATAAGAGCTTGCTGGTGATAAACTCCTTTAAGTTGACCTTATCTGAAAAGCACTTTTTCTTCCCTTCCATTCTAAATGATAGCTTTGCTGGATAGAGTAGTCTTGGATGTAGGTTCTTGCCTTTCATGAGTTCAAATAGTCCTTTCCAGCTCCATCTTGCCTGCCAGGTTTCTTTGGAGAAATCAGCTGATAGTCTTATGGGAACTCTCTTATAGGTAACTGTCTCCTCCTCTTTTGCTGCTTTTAAGATTATCTCCTCATCTTTAATCTTGAGTGATGTAATTATGATGTGCCTTGATCTGTTCCTCCTTGAGTCCAATTTCTTTGGGATTCTCTGGAAGTCTATTTTCTTTGCCAGATTAGGGAAATTCTGCTTCATTATTTGTTCAAATAAGTTTTCAATTTCTTTCTTTACCTCTTCTCCTTCTGGCACCCCTATGATTCAGATGTTGGAACATTTAAAGTTGTTCTGGAGGTTCCTAAGCCTCTCCTCTTTTTTTGAATTCTTATTTCTTCATTCAGTTCTGGCTGAATATTTATTTCTTCCGTCTGCTCCAAACTGTTGATTAGAGTCTCAGTTTTCTTCTTGTTATGGTTGGTTCCCTGTATGTTTTCTTTTGTTTTGCTTTTCATAGTCTTCACTTTTTCCTCTATTTTGCGACCTGCACAACCATTTCTGTGAGCATCCTGATTATTAGTGTTTTGAACTCTGCCTCTGATAGGTTGGCTATCTCTTCATCGCTTAGTTCTATTTCTTTTCTGGAGTTTTGATCTGTTCTTTCATTGGGACCATGTTTTTTCTGTCTTGGCATGCCTATTACATTATAATGGGTGGAGCCTTAGGTATTTGCCAGAGTGGGGCAACCCACGTTGTTGTGTTGTAGTACTGTTTGTGGAGGAGTGGCCAGAGGGAACAATGCTGCTTGCTCAGTGCTAGGCAGGCTTTCAGTCACTTCCTCTGCTGCCCACAGCAAATTGGGCCTGTCTGCTGCTTCCTGGATGGGCAGGTTTGTGTACATTCTAGAACCCTGTGGGTCTCTCCAACAAACACTTCTGTGAGGCTGGGAGTTTCTCTTGGTACCTCAACCCCCACAGGTTTTTTTCAGTCAGAGATTTTTCAGGCTTTAATTCTCTGTGCTGGAACCCTGGGTTGTGTGGTCTGTCTCACTCAGTTGTTCCTCCTGGTTAATCTGCATGCAAATGTGGGACAACCTGCTTTGACAGCTACCACCTCACCCAGTCTGCCAGCTGCCTCCTTGCCACAAGTTGTCTCTACCCTGGCTTCCCATCACCCCCTCTTACTGGTCTGGATGAATATCTCTTCTTTAACTCCTGGGTTATTGGACTTCCATGACGTTTGACTTCCTGGCAGTTCTGGTTACTTTTGTCTTTATATTTGTCATTGCCCTTCTTTTGGTTGTGTGAGGAGGCAAAGAATATGCCTCCATATTGACCAGAAGTCTGTCTTCAATAGACCTGTTTTAGAGCAGTTTTAGGTTCACAGTGAGACTGAGAAGGTACAGAGATTTCCCATAAATGTCCTGTCTGCAAATTTAAATATTCCCTCCTATTATCAATATCACCCACCAGAGTGATACATTTATTGAAATTGATGAAATGTCATTTTATCATCAAAAGATAGTTTACATTAAGGTTCAGTCTTAGTCTTCTGTGGTTTGGATAAATATACCCACCATTATTGTTTCATTAAGAGTAATTTCACTGCCCTAAAAAGTTTGTGTTCCACTTATTTATTCCTCTCTCCACCCATTTCCTGTCAACCACATATCTTTTTACTCTCCATAGTCTTGCCTTTTCTAGAATGTCATATACTTGGAATTATGCATTATATAGCCTTTTCAGATAGGTTTGTTTTACTTAGTAATATACATTTTAGTTTCCTTCATGTCTTCTCATGCCTTGATAGCTTATTTCTTCTTGGTGCAGAATAATAATCCATTGTCTGAACATGCCAGTTCATTGATCCTTCACCTAACGAAGAACATTTTAGTTGCTTCTATATTTTTGAGATTATGAATAAAATTGCTGTAAACATCTGTGTTTAAGTTTGTGTGTACCAGTAAATTTTCAACTCCTTGAATAAATCCAAAGGAGTGCATTGCTGGATAGTATGGTGAGAGTATGTTCAGTTTTATAAACATTCTTCCAAAGTGGCTGCATCATTTTGTATCTCACAAACAGAGAATCAGTGGTTCCTGTTGCCACACAACTGCAGCCATGTTTGGTGTCATCAGTCAGTTTTCTGGATTTTGGTCATTCTATTAAGTGTGGTGGTATCTGAGTGTTGTTTTAGTTTGCATTTCCCTGGTGACATATGACGTGGAGCATTTTTTTAAATGCCTATTTGCATTTTGTATATCTTCTCTGAGGAGGTAGCTGTTCAGTCTGCATTTTTTAAGCAAGATTTTTTTTATTTCTCGTTGTTGAGTTTCAAGAGTTCTTTGCATATTTTGAAAAACCATTTTTTGTCAATTATGTCTTTTGCAAATATTTTCTTACAGTCCATGACTTGTCTTGTGAATTCCTTGACAGTTCTTTCACAGTTCAGAAGTTTTCAGCTTTAATGAAGTCCAACTTACCAATTCTTTCTTTTATGAATTATACCCTTGATGTTATATTTAAAAAGCCATTGCCAAACTCTGGGTCTTCTTGATTCTCTCATGTGAACTTTTAGGAGTTTTATAGTTTTGCATTTCACATTTAGACCTATGATTCATTTTGAGTTATTTTTTTCTAAAGGACTTTGTTGGATAGATTCTTTTTTTTTTGCATATGGATATCCAGTATTATATTTAAATTTAAGGTAATTAAAAATAAATAAAATTTGTACTTTAGCATCTCACTTGCAGCAGACACATTTCAAGTATAGTAGTGATATACAGCTACTGGCTAGTCTAGTGTTTACTGTAGGTATAAAGTATTGGGAATTGAAGTCTTCTAAGCTTCCTACAGCTCTTCAGGAATCAGATCACTGATAGCATTATTTATTCAGGCATCCAGTTTCCCCTTTAAGTACCTTGGCATAAAGGTCTGACTGATTCAGTTTCTCTATGGATGAAAATGATTTCAGCTTCTCCTTGGGTGAGTTTGGCTTCTTTGCTGTAGTGTTCCAACCACTTTTTGTTGTCCCCCTTAGTAATACAGGTGTGTTTCTTTCTTATTCCTTTTGTAGTTTACTCAACATGATCATCACATGTGAGTGTTACACAAATTCCATTAAAATCATTCTTACTCCACATAGCTACATGCAGTGGTGCCACATGAATCCAATTTCTTCTGGCCTTTCACAATCCCAGATATTAAATAACTCATGTAATAAAAAAAAACTACTTCTTCCTTTACAGACATTCTGTAATAAAAGATAGATCTTTTTAAATGGTGATAGGGGTTGGAATCTTTGCTTCCCAGACTTCTAATGGTTCTACAGCATATTAATTTTACTAAGCTTTGATTGAACAACCAATGCATAGCATTAGCATGAATCAAAAGTTCAATGGATAACTAAAGTTATTTTTGTTTTACTTCTTTGGCACTAAAGTCCACAGTTTAAAATATAACTTGAAATTTAGCTAGCAATATTTTTTCAACCTGTGGTCAAAGTCATCTACTTTAAAACCGACTATGGAACTTAAAAAAAGGGCAGAACCCTGGACCTCCCCACAGAGATTCTGATTCAGCAGCTATGGAGTGGAGTCTGGTGGTTTATCTTTAATTCTGATATTCACCGAAGTTTGAGAACTGCTGGATTAGAGGTTATTTTAACGACCTAAATGAATTTAGAATTTTAACATTGGTTCAATTTTCTGTTTCTATTTGGTTTAAAGTATTATGTTTGATTTTCACTTCATGAGTTGTCCCCTTATTTTATGGTTGGGTGGCCTTTTCTTTTGACATCGTAATCATACATGTGTGTAGAAATGGAACAAGCAATAATTAAGGTAATATAAAACCCTTGAAAATTGGCATTTTAATTAGCTACATTATATGTCCTTTAGAAATAAAACCTTTTAAAAAGTAAACAATGGGCCCATTACAAGTTATATATAGAGAAATTTCAGCTAAAGCCTGGCACATTGCTATATCTATATTTAGATTGTACAAAGACTTCTGTTTTTTATTTTAAATTTCTTACCTGCCCATATGTTTTTAAAAAACACCTGAGACACTTTAAAAGGAAATGTTTTTTAAAAAGTTATTTTAGGAAGTGATTCATTTTAGTTTATTTCATTTGGTAAATAATGTTAAAATGAGTCATATTTCATTTGCAACTTTAGTTACTTTAATAATTTGGATGTAATTTTGTTTAACACTATTTACATGGTTGCTTGTAATGCATATATCTTTGTTTGAATCTCTATGTTTTTAATTGTTTTGTATTTGTCATTTCTACAGTTTCCCCCCCTCCACCACATGTGTTAAATTTGGAGGTTTTGCCAAGTATAAAGCGAAGCAAAGAGAATGAAGTATATTAATTATGGCAGGAATAACTAATATGCATATCAGTAACTGTATGCAATTATGTATAGATTTTCAACACTGCCTTGAAAATTCTCTATATATTTTTAATTGATTGTTTTCCTACTCCCTGAGAGTATTATTTTATACCTCATTTTTTCCCTCATCTTCCAATTCTATCCTTCACTAACATAATTCATGAAGGAAAAAGGAAAATAGTAGATTAGAACAAATTTCCTCATCTTTTGACCAGGACATAGACATATGCTTACTCCCATTGTCACTCAGATTATTTATTTTCTTATTAAAATGCACACAGTGTCTCTAAACTTATTAAAGGGCCATCCCTCCACCAGTAATCTGGATTCTATACCTTTTCATCTACTCAAAATTGTGACTCTCACGGGTAGCTTCTTTCCTTCTTACATATTGTCTCTGGCTCTTATTTTTTTATATATATATGACTGATTTTTATTTTATTTATTTTTCCCTCTTTTAAAAAAATTGTTGTTCAAGTATAATTGTCTCCATTTTCCCCCACCACTTCAGCCCACCCCAGCCGTCTCCACCTCCCACCCTTGATCCTACCTACCTTTGGCTTTGTCCATGTGTCTTTTATGTCCATTGATGATCCTTACCCCACCCCCACCCTCATGATCCTCTCCCACCTACCCTCTGGTTGCTGTCAGTTTGTTCTTTATTTCAATGTCTCTGGGTATATTTTGCCTGCTTTTTTTGGGGGGGTTGTTGTTGTTTAGGTTCCACTTATAGGTGAGATCATATGGTATTTGTCTTTCACTGCTTGGCTTATTTCACTTAGTATAATGCTCTCCAGTTCCATTCATGCTGTCACAAGGGGTAGGAGCTCCTTCCTTTTTCTTTTTCCGGTGCATAGTATTTGCTTGTGTAAATGTACCACAGTTTTTTTTTTATAAACTCATTTACTGATGGGCACTTAGGTTGTGTCTAGCACTTGGCTATTTTAAATCATGCTGCCATGAACGTTGGGGTACATAGTTTCTTTTGATTTGGTGTTTCAGGGTTCTTAGGGTATAATTCCAGCAGTGGAATTGCTGGATCAAAAGGCAGTTCCATTTTTAATTTTATGAAGAATTCCGTACTGTTTTCCACAGTGGCTGCACCAGTCTGCATTCCCACCGACAGTGTACTAGAGTTCCCATTTCTCCACAGCACTTTTTTGTTGATTTTGTTGTGATGGCCATTCTGACCAATGTGAAGTGATTCTTCTCATCTCTTTGATGGCTAGTGATGCTGAGCATTATTTAATATGTCTCTGGGTCCTCTGTATGAAGAGCTAACCACTATCCTTCATAGACTATTCCCAAACATCTAGCAAGAGAGAGGACTCCCAAACCCTTTTTATGAAGCCAGCATTATGCTAATCCCAAAACCAGATAAAGACATAACAAAGAAAGAAAACTTTAGGCCAATATTGCTGATGAACACAGATGCTAAAATCCTAAACAAAATATGACAAACTGCATCCAGCAATACATTAAAAAGGTCATACACCATGATTAGATGGGATTCATCCCAGAGATGGGAGGATGATACAATATTTACAAATCAATATACATAATATATCACATGAACAAAAAGAAAAACAAAAATCATATGATCATGTCAATACTTGAGGAAAAATCATTTGATAAGGTACAGCACCCATTTATGATAAAAAATACTCAGAAAAGGGTAGTAGAGGGAGCATACCTCAACATAGTAAAGGCCATATGTGAGAAACCTACAGCCAACATCATTCTCAGTGGGCAAAACCTAAAACCTTTCTCATCCACTAAGATCAGAAACAATGCAAGGATGTCTGCTTTCATCACTTCTATTTAACATAGATCACTGTGGAAGTCCTACCCACAGTGATCAGACAAAAAAAAAAAAAGAAATAAAAGGCATCCAAATTGGAAAGGAAGAGGAAAAGCTGTCATTGTTTGCAGATGACATGATAGTGTACATAGAAAATCCTATAGACTCTGGTTCTTACTCTTAACTTTCCTGTCCAGAAAAGAGTTCTATATTTTTTGAAATGTCTGTCCTAGTTATTCATTAGATTTCACCTTCAATTATTTCTGAGTGAATTTCAATCACCTATTTAATAAATGTTAAAGTTTGTTTCTTTATCTATACCTACCCCCTTGATTCTCTATCTACTCTTGCTTGCATCTTTATCTTTACACATCCTTGCTTATGTGGTATTGACCTACTTTGTTTTTCAGACTACAGGCTTCATGATAGCAGGGATCACATCAGTCTTCTTCATTTCTGTTCCCTGGCTCTTGGAACAATTGTCAGCCCATGAAAATTTCCAAGTATTTATTGAACACAAAGAAATTTCCACTTGGTGCATTGTGGTATTTCATAACATAATAATTCCCCTATAGGTATTTGTCCCAATTTTCTCTACTGCAAACAGTACTTCATAGGACCTTTTCTATATACATTCATGCTATAATTTCTGTAAAAATGATTTGTTGAAGTGGGAATGCTGGGTCATTTCATAAGTGTAACCTTTTAAAATTGTGATATTTGGAAATCAGAATCTTAATACTTATTAGGTTGATTTTAAATGTAAGAGGAAAATCACCATTTGTTCAGGCCAAATTCTTTCTCCAGGGCTATTCCTTCCTTACACAGGTAATGAGATATTTATTTTTAGCACCAGGAGTGTACTTCAAAGTGTGGACAGTGATATGTCTTTGTTTCTTCCAACACAGTCTTTTAGTAGCAAGTATGAATTAATCAACTTCTGCAGACAACTTTGCCTCCTTTGCACATTCTCTTCCAAATGCTGGCTTATTTTTGTCTCTGGGGTTGGCTGTGGCTGTTACTGTTATTGCTCCTTCAGAGATCAGTCCTTCTTCAGTTGACTGCTCCCTATGCGTATTTTTTTTTTGCTGTGATTAATGTACTCTCTGTCCTTTTTGGCAACAGCAGTGTTTTTTTTTTAAGTTTTCCTGGTAGAAAAAGTTACTTGATGCTAGGAGTTTGGGCTGAGCTCAGGCTTCCTAATTTTTTCAGTTCTTTGAGAAGAATCAGGACAATGCTGATGTTCAAATAGCTTGAATATATTTAAGACATGCTGAAACCAGCATTGTGATACACCTACATGTCTTTTTCCTATTCAACATTGTTCCAGTTCCCTGTATTCCTCTATTCTCTACATAAATACCCAATTCTCCTTTAGGTATGTGCCAAAGCATTCTCTGATTCCCCCAGGTGGACAGAAGCAGTCTTTCTTATAGACCGTTTGTAATTATCAGTATCAAGAGCAAATATGTTTTATTAATTTTGTTTTTTCCCATGTCTCTTTACCAGACAGAATCTCAACCTTTTGAGGATAGGGAACATGTGGTTAAAGACATCTAGCTTTGCAATCAGAGAGATCTATGTTTGAATTCATTTTTACCACTTTCTAGCTGTGTGAACTTGGGCAAACCACTTAACTTCAGTTGCCTCATCTATAAAAGCAGTATAATTTTTAAAATGTCACAATGTTACATAGAATTGGTGAGATAATGTCCACAATATGAGGTATGACCAGAAAGTATGCAGCCATGCAGTGTAGAAAAAAACAGGCATTTATTGAAGAAGATACAAAGTACAAGAAACATTGTACTTAGAACAATGATGCCTCATTCCCTTCAAAGCAGGCATCTTGGGATCTCACACAGTTCTCCAATCTTTGTTGATTATAGTGTCTACATGTTCAATATTATCAGGTGTTCTGCTTGTTGCAGGCCTTCCAGAATGTGGATCACTTTCAACAGGTGCTTGATTATCTTTGAAACATTTGTATCACACTTTTATTTGTACTGCACTCATTGCATCATCCCCAAAGGCCTTCTGAATCACCTGAATAGTTTCTGTAGAGGAGTGTTCAGGCCTAACACAAAATCTGATACAAATTCATTGTTCTACTCATTCTGTTATTTTGAATGTGACAGCCACACAGCACACATGTTCCCTCAATGGCATCTATCACCCCCACCGAATAGTACAGTGAAGTCATCATTGTCCAGGCATGTGCATTCCAGTCCACTCTCCTTGGCTACCAGGTACACTGATGTCACTCAAACTATTCTTGTTACATTAACAACAACTTGGGGGGACAGGGCTGAGAATATAAGACAGAAAACTGTACTTGAACAAGAGTTAAATTAAAAAAAACAATAGCTGGACTTTTCCCAGGCAGATCTTATATGCTTAGAATGGTAACTGGCATGTTTTACCTCTTCAGTAAATGCCAGCTACTATGGTAGCCATGGAAATGCACTTCTTAGATAGCAACTTACAGAGCATCATTGCCCCATAGCCTCAGCTGCTGTGCTCTGTAGTGCACAGGTTTGCCTTGAGGATGTATCTCCCACAGGCTGCTCCCTGCTGATAATGAATGTGGTGGGGATACAAAGGCTGTTCCTTTTTTGGAGACTGAGAACACTCCAAATTTCTCTCCAGGACACTCATAACCTTGCTGACTTTCTAGGAATTTCACTGCAATGGAAAGTTTTCCCACCACATCTCTTTCCTTTTTAAGGTCCTTCAAAAGCATCAGGTCTACAATATAGACTGATGGCTTTCCCAGACTCCTCTGCTTCCCTCCCCGTGTTCCCTTACAAAAAAAGGGGAAAAGTTCACAATGTGGCCTAGAGTCAGCAGTCCATTCAGTGGTCATTTCCAAGTAACCAAGGGCATATCATTGAAATTGGTGTATTTGGCAGTTGAATCAAAACCCACATTGGGTCATTGTTTAGTGCAATAAGAGCTATCACAGTGTGGGTGAGGAGGAGATTAGTGCCATTATTAAAACCCTCAAAGACACACTAGTGGTGGTGTTTCCATATTCCTGTTTATTTTGCCACATTTATCTTAACATTTGTCTGTTTATTTTGTGTGGGATTACAGAAACCCCGTCTTGTAGAGTAACTGTAGACTATTACAGATGTAATCAAGTAGGTGTCTTATGGTTGCTCTGGCTGATGTGCTTTCAGTGTTAGAGCCAATTCTTAAGGTCTTAGGTACGTGGTGTATGGCTTAGTGATTTGGCAAATTCACCCTTCTCCACACCAACTGGAAAGTAGATCAGAAACAGTTTGCATATTCTGCTCTAGTGCATGTTAGCTCTTCTGCTTCTGTGATCATATAGTCCAAAGAGATCTGAACTACATGAATATGCACAGAATGTTACAGAGGTTCATGTCAGCAATGACACTATGCTGATTGGACAGAATGAGGAAGAGGTCACACAGTCTCCAGTCTCTAGCTGGAGACTTTGTGTAAGACATCTGTAATCTGAGGGTGAGAGAGAAACTCTTGGAAGATTCAGGGATCTGCCACATTTATGATATTCATGGGTGCAATGATCAGAGGTGTGCCAAGATATCTCCTCCAAAATAAAAGATAAATTGCTGTATCTTGTGTCCCTGTAGTGAAAAAGAAAACACAGTACCTGGCAGGTCTTTTTTGGCTTCTGGAAGCAGCACATTCCACCCGTAGGAGTACCATCTTGGTGCAAAAGTGGGTGACATGGATAGTTGCCAGCTTTAAGTGGCGTTGGGGTGAGAAAATAGCTCTGCAGCACTTCCAGGCTGCAGTGCGCTAGCCTAGCCATGTGGGCGCATGGTGCAGCTGACTAAGGTGTTTCAGTGTTGGTCATGGAAAGAAGTAGTGCAGAGATTATGGCAAGACCTACTTCTCTGCAAGAAGTAGTGCAGAGATTATGGCATTCTCCTAGTGGGAGAATTCAATGTGAGCTCGTAGAATGTGGAATAAGGCCATGCTTTCTGTGGCAGAGATTGCACACTCTTTGAGAACTAGCTCTTCACACGTTACTGGGCCCTGGTAGAGATGGAATGATTGGCTTTGGAGCAAATGCCAAGGGACCATGCATCTGGAATGTGCATTGTAAGCTAGAGTTTGTCAGACCTGTTAAGTTAAAGTCAGATGGACCCATCAGCAGCCCATTCTAAGTTGGAAATGGTATATTGGGAGGAAGCCCAAGAAGGATCAGATCCTTTCTGTGTAGGAGAAAGCTGCATGAGAAAGCACATAACCCCATGTCACCACCACTGATTGTACCAGTGTTCCTTTCCTCAACCTTAGCTAGGTGGGGTCTCGCACAAACAGCTAAAGGAGTAGGAAAGAAGCCTGAATTTGGCACATTGTAGGATCTTAGTATGCCATAAGTGAATGCAAGCTATTGGTTTAGTGTAGGTAACTAAACCAATTTTTGTTTAACTACTTTTGTGTAGTTATATAATGATTATTCCTGTTTTATGGATGAAGAAACTGAGGCCACGTGAATCCCATAAAACTCATTACCTATAGTTAATGAATATGGCGACTGGAAAGCAGATGTCTGCTTCATGCTATAATGTGCTTTCTGTGACACCTTTTTGCTTTTTATGTTTACCACAGGGTGTTATCTTCATTTTGGAAAGTTAATCATGTTCATTATTAGAAATGAAATTATAGCACAGTTCATGTTCCACTTTTAAAATGTCATGCCCCATTTGCTAACCTAAAAACTGGTATCCATATACACTGAGACTTTTTTCAATTAGTTGCAAAAATGGGTAAAGATTGGGAGGAGCTGTGAATTTATGCATACTAATGAAAACTTAAAATAAAATGTTTCCATGTGCAACTTCTAGTCTTGTTGGATAACTTTACTTGATTGAAAATTACTTGAGAAAGATGAAATCATAAATTACCTTAAATTTACTGAAAGCCTGTGAACCACCTATATTAGGTGTGAAGCTGATTAAGTTTCATCGTGAATGAAAATAAGTTGAGAAAACAGCATGGGTAACATTTCAGATATATCTTCAGAAAGAAAGTTGATAATATCAGTTCCACTGGGTCCAATATGGGATAACAGTGTAAATACCTTTTCACTATTAATATAATTGCAAAAGTTTTATTGAGCACTCACACTTTCCACTGGTTCTACTCCTATTTTTTTATTGTTGTTCAAGTACAGTTGTCTCCACTGTCCCCCTAACCACCCACCCCACCCATCTCCACCTCCCTCCCTCAATCCTACCCCCTTTGGCTTTATCCAGGGGTCATTTATGCATGTTCTTTGACAACTCTTCACCTGTTTCCCCCTGTTATCCTCCTTCCTCCTCCTCTCTGGTTACTGTCAGTTCTTCATTTCAATGTCTCTGGTTATATTTCACTTGCTTGTTTGTTTTGTTGATTAGGTCCCACTGATAGGTGAGATCATAAGCTATTTGTGTTTCGCCACCTGGCTTACTTCACTTGGCATAATGCTCCCTACTCCTATTTCTTACGGTGCATATTCGCCATATTTTCTGCTACTGCCGATTCATTCTTTCATTTATTCCTTCATTCAACACACCTTTAGCTTAGCATATGTTAAGTACTGTGCTCTTGTAGTACAGATTTTAACCTGCATTAGTGATAGAAAACGTACCATGAAATTATGACAAGGTAACATTTTGCAGATAAAGAAAATGAAGCAAACACTGTTGATTAACTTCTTCACACGTGTCAGCTAGTGTGTGAAGGATTTGAAATTCAGACTGGGAAATACAGTTCTGGAGCCAGTGTTTTAACCACTATATTGTTTCTCACAAAGTTCCTAGTGTTGTATCACTCCATTTCTCTGGTTTAGGATATCACTGGTATATTTCTTAGGGAAACATCTGAAATTCCATTAGAAAAATGAAACAGTGGCAAAAAAGAAGAAAGTTTTTGGTGGCTTGTTACCTATTGGTGTGGCCCTATGGGAACTTATCTTGGGCCTCAGGAAACTTTTTATTATTTTTTGAAATTTATTCTTTTTATCATAAAGTGCCTCAAAAGGATTTGATAGGTGTTGTGTCTGTGCAACTGCTATAGAATTTGGCATTGTAGATTTGATGAAAATTATTAAAGACACCTTTTCATGTGACTTAGTAATAGTAAAATAATTTAAATGAAAATATGAATGGAGTCCTCACTGGTGAGGTATCTGATTTGATTGAAACATTGTCCCATAAACCCAAAGGGCATGGGTTCGATTCCTGGTCTAGGCACACGCCTGGGTTGTGAGTTTGGTCCTGGTCAGGGAGTGTATGGGAGGGAACTGATCAAGGTTTCTCTCTCACATTGGTGCTTCTCTCCATTTCTCTTTCTCTCTGTCCTTTCCCTTCTCTCCAAAATCAACAAATGTGTCCTGGGGGAGGGATAGAAAATGTGAATGGACACAAATCATTTTGATATGTGGCAAGGTTATTTTGGAAAAATCTGTAAATATAATACACAATTCAGGTTGAATTTGTATGACTTCATTATCTATAACATTTGGGTAATGATGAGCTCATTTAGAATTCTTCAGGAACATAGGTACCAGATGGCAAGCTATATGCTCCGCAATAAAACAGGCAAATGTGCTCATGCTCAGAGAACATGATGACTGAAGCTGACTTTGGATATCTACCCGATAATACCTTAGTGTGATTTTGGAATGATGTCGTTTTACCGCAACTGTATTTTCATATGTGTGATTTATTTTCATAGGCTCAGCATCTTATATATTAGAAATTAAAATCTTCAAATGATTGAGCTAATCATCTGAAGTGCATGAATTTAAAAAAAGAACAGGCAACTTAGGTTTTTTTTTCCTATTAAAGGCAGAAATAATTCAAGTCCAAGCCAGTGAGAATCTTTTACTGTTTTCTAATCGCTATATTGGATGTGCTTGTCACCTGTAGCATCCTTTGAAATTAATTCAATAACTTAGTTTGCTAAAATAAAAAAATAAACCAAAAGTCCATCGCAGTTTGGATATCCTGGAGTAGAAATCCCATGATTATTTCCAACTGGTCCCTGTTTCGTTTCCCAGTTGTGTGCACTCACGCCCATCTGCTGCTATGGCACCGTGACAGTTCACACTCTTGTTGGAGCCCTGACTTGCCTCACTAAACAGGGGTTTCAAGTCAATGTTCAAATAATTTTATTTTTACTGAGCTTTGTTCTATTAAATTTCACTCTCTGTTTAGTATACTCAATAACAAAACACTCTTAAGCTCATCTGTAATTCACTCCATCAAGACCACTTTTTCTTGAAATAACTTTTTATTTTAGGATTGATTTTTACTTACAGAAAAGTTGCAAAGATAGTACAGAGAGTTTTCACATGCGTCATATCCACTGTATTAACCATTATTAACATCTTACATTAGTATGATATTTGAAACAATTAATGAACCAATATTAATACATCAGTACTAACTAAAGTTTGTACTTTATACAGATCGACTTAGATTTTACCTAATTTCATTTCATTTCCAGAATTCTTACATTGAGTTCTTGTGTCTTCCTAGCCTCTTGTGGACTTTGACTAGTTTTGAGACATTCTTAGTTTTTGTAACCTTGACAGTTTTGAGAAGGTATTTTGTAGAATGTCATTAGCAGAGGTTTGTCTGGTGATTTAATTGTGATTCACCTGGGGTTATGAGATTTTAAGAGGGAGACCAGAGAGGTAAAGTGCCGTTTTCATCATAAGATATCATGAGTACATACTGTCAATATGATCTGTTACTGTTGATGTTGACTTTGATCACTTGGATAAGAATGGTGTTCAAGTTTCTCCAATGAATAGCCCTGTTTGTGTTCTGCATTCTGTGGAAGAAAGTCATGATGAGAAATGCACAGCTGGTTACTCTCCACCTCTTTTTGTCTATTTGTTGATTTTACAGAAAGGGAGGAGGGGAGAGATGGAGGGAGGGAGAGAGAGAATAAGAGAAAGATAGAGGGAAAGTTGGTTTTTCCACTTAGTTATGCATTCATTGGTTGATTCTTGTATGTGCCTGACCAGGAATCAAACCCACGACTTTGCCACATCTGGATGATGTGCTATCCAACTGAGCAACCAGCCCAAGGTCTCCAAATCTTTGAGGCTGAAGTATCTACATCATGCATTTAAAATTCTTTTGCATAGAGATTTGTCTCCTATCTGTCATTTATTCAATCATATATGTATATAAGAGTGGACTTGTGAATATTTATTTTATACTTTGGGTTATAATCCAATACTATTTTACTTATTTTGTTGCCCACATTGTGCCAATTTTGGCTATTGGGAATTATTTCTGTTGGCTCCAATGTCCGTTTGACACACCCCCATCAATGTGTGTGTGTTTAAGCATTCCTTACCTTCTGGCAATACAATATACTTGAGCCTTGTGTTGTATACTTCCTGCCCTGTCCTAGAATTACCCATTTTCTAAGTAACTCTGGTTCTTTTTATTGGAGAATAGTATTAGAAACCAAGACCTGGCTGCTGGTTATACTCATTATTATTGGGGTGTCATTGCTTTTAGGCACATTTAGCTGATAGAGAAAGGAACATATTTAAAAACTTGTGTGTATATATGTATTAATTCATATATCTTTCTCTGTCTCTCTCTGTATTATGCTATCTTAATCTGTTTCTATATTCCATTCTAACTGATGTCTCCAATTCTAATCCATTACCACATAAATCATTCTAGCCTTTCCTTGGTTGTCTATAACTTCCCATTCCCAAAAGGAGAAACCTGATTCCCACCATCTGCTTAATTACTCAATTCCAGGATACATATATAGTGGTTTCAGAATTGCTTCCCTTCACCAACTTTATGATCAATATTATGCATAATTTCTCTACTTTTTTTTGCCTTAGAGTCCACTCATTTCAGTTAGTTAGATAAGCACTTTTCCTTTACCTCCTTCAGTGATATAATTTATATATTTGTAATATAGTTAGAATTTGTGGTCACTACTTACTTTCCTTTTGTGATCCCCTGACTTTCTAAATGTTTTATTTTGAATTTAATACATTAAGGTTCATTCTTTATATTGTAAAGTTCCATGGTTTTGACAGATGCAGTGTCATATATGCCCCACTACAGTATCATACAGAACTTTTTTCTCCTAAAAATTAACCGTGATTCACCTATTCAACCCTGCTCCATTCCACAAGACTACTTTCCAAATTACACTTTGCTCTATCCAACTATCATTTTTCTCTGAAACATTTTACATACTGAGATGCTCTACATCACAATTTCTATTATTATTTTACAGTTGATAGTATAAAATCATGTTTATGTACGTACGTATGTGTTTGTGTGTATGTAAATGTATATCACTACCCAATTCTTTGAGTATGTAGACATGTATATTTATGTATACTAAAAACCCCTCACTTTTGGTTCCAGATTGCACTAACGAGAGGCTAAAAGACACTTACTTTGTAATATGCAACATACCAACCTCTTATTTCATATTATATTTATTTTAATGTCATAGTGTATATTATGGGAACTAGGTTCATTGCACTATCTCATTCAACTTCTCTTCATTAAAGCCTCAGAAATTGAGAGAAATCAATGACCCTATTGCTAGGTGTTTGGTAGGTAGCGATTAGCTAAACATCTAGAGCAGATAGCAGAACAAAGCCTACTGGTTTTATAGAAACCCAGATCAAATTTTCTTGTATTCTAATTTGGCTTCACAGATAGAACTTTTGAAATTTGAGAATCCTTTGTTTTTCTTTGCATTCGTGGTTTTCTTTTCTTTTTTTTTTACTAACACCAGGAAAATATATTTGTTTCCTTTAGAACAAGAGCAGTTTCCTGAAAATATTTTAAAGCCATGCAGAAGTTCATATTTCATTATGAAATTAGGTTTTCTTTAGGTAGGAGTCCTACATTTCAGAGGATCCATATGTGACCCAAACAGTGAACAATTGGGAGCACTAGCTGATAATGATATGATCCTTTCTGGCAGTCTATTTATGTAGTTCTGGCAGAAGTGTAGTGATACATTAGTCATTCTCACAGAGAAGATACTGGTCCAAGCCAGTCTTTTATTTGGGGTGCCATCTGCACCTTTTTTGTCAGTACATTAAAAAAGAAAATATATCCATTGATGAATGCTATTATTTTGTAATCATTGCTTGAGGCAAAGTATACCATTCTCAGAGTATGATAAATACTACACATAACTAAAATTGCTCTACACACCCTTTATTAACTAGAATATCTGTCTCAAAATTTCCCCAGTAAGTTTGAACAGTTTCATTTAATTTAAACTGTTCACAATTTGCTATCTGTAGAGCTATTGGTTAAATGTAAGAAGAGACAGTGAGATCTATTTTTTGCTTCATTAATCATGGAACAACTCACTTGACCCTCCTTGTTTTGGTTCCTTCATCTGTAAATATGGTAAAAAAAAAAGCATGGTATTTGAAAACATGGGAATATTTCTGTTAAGGTTAACAATTAAAGTGAACCTAAACTTAAAGGTTCGTGGTAACACTATGGAGGCAGACCTTTCCAAGTTGGCTGACACTTTTTAACTAAATGTCCAGGTTATAATGTAAATTGTGCACAGCTTATAAAGTCTTTAAAGAGAGAGGTCACATTTTACTCACACTGTGAACATATTACACATCAATACATATTTGTTGTGCTGAATTTAAGCACAGATGGGCTTGTCATAGTTACTTAGAAGAAGTTTCTGACATAGTCGAGAAGAGTTAATAGACATGTTTTGGTATGAAATAGGATTTAGAAGAATAGTTTCTCACCATCATTATTTTGAAGGAGCAAGAAGAAGAAACTATTACTCCCAGGTTAATTTGAGAAACTTTGCAGTGCTGCTGCATTGGTTTAGAGGTCATAACAAAAAGGGTTGCTCAGAATAATGAGTGCCATTTACAGAAGTGACTACTACAGAAATACAAAGGTCTATCTGAAAGAAGTCCAGCCATTGTTAGTATAACAAGAATGGTTTGTGCAACAACCGATGAAACCTGGCAGCTAAGAAGAGTGGACTGGAATGTGCATGCGTGAACAGTGACAACTTCACTAGTCAGTGGGGATGGTAGATGCTGTTGAGTGAGTACGTGTGCTATTGCATTCAAATGATTAAGGGAGTAGAGCAACAAATCTGCATTGAATTTTGTGTTAATCTTGAATATTCCACCATGGAAACTATTTGAATGATGCAGAAGGGTTTTGGAAACAATGCAGTGAGTGCAGCACAAATAAAAATGTGACACAAATGCTTCAAAGATGATAAAAATCTGTTGAAAGTGATCCATGTTCTGGAAGGCCTACAACAAGCAGAACACCTGAGAATGCTGAGGCCTGCATTGTACGGGCTGCGATCAACAAAGATTGACAACTGACAGTGCAAGAACTAGATGCTGATGTGGGGATTCCAAAAAAGTACTGTCCGAGATTTTGATGCAGGATTTTGGCATGATATATGTCATGGTAAAATTCTTTCTGCAGCTTCTGCTAACAGAGCTGAAAGAACATCGTGCTGTAGCTGCAAATGACCTGATTCAAACCACTACCAATGAACCAAATTTCCTCAGAAAGGTCATAACTGGAGATGAATCATGGGTCCACGACTATGATCCAGAAATGAAGGCCCAGTCATCCCAATGGAAGTCTTCTAGCTCTCCACACCCAAAGAAGTTACGGCATAGTCACAGCAAGATCAAGGCCATGCTAACTGTTTTTTGATTAGGAAGGTGCCCATTATGAGTATGCCCCTCCAGGCCAAATGGTGAATAAGGAGCACTGCCTCCTGTTTTTATCATCAGTTGAGAGATAGAGTAGGAGGAAAATGGCCACAGCTATGGGCAACTGGTGATAAGCAGCTTTATTATGATAATGAGCATGCTCATGAGTCATATCTTGTGCAGAGAGTTTGGCAAAACATCAAATCACTGAAGTGACTCAGTCCTCCTACAACCCAGATTTGTCTGTGTGAGATCCCCAGGTGGCTACTTGGAGGGGAACTGAAGTGTCATTGTCCTATGCACAATGTTTCCTGTTTCTTAGATCTTTTTAAATAAACATCTCTACTTTTCATATTGTGTGGATGGATACTTTCTGGACAGACCTTGTACAGTTGAATATTCTAAATTGTATTAGCAAATAAAAAGAAATTGAATTTACTAATGACAACTAAAATCTGTTGAAAAATTGCTTTGCATAGGTATGTTTAATATTTTATCTCTGTTGTTTAATCCCCAGATAGCCCTTTGAAATATTTTCTTATTTCCATTTTACCAGTTGGCAAACCAAGGCCTGATATGTTTTTGTACAATTATGCACCTTGCAGTGAACAGCTTTAAGAGATACATAATATTTACATTACTTTCTTGAGTATAAATGTGGCCTACTAATATATATAAAAATATTTATTTTATTTTCCAAATTTACTAGTAAATGGCAGATGCTTTGCCAGGGATTAAAAATGGGTGAGATATTGAGAAATGGTAATAACCTGTTCACTAACTACAATTAACTAAGAGTTTCTTTTATTTTTAGATCACAATGGCATGTCATTTTTAATCTAGTATTTATGATCTAGCACCTCATTTAAAAATAACCTTCTGATGACTTGCGATTTTTCTACGTATATCAGGTGACCAACTGCCTTGTATAGTAAATAGAATAAACCATTGAGAAATATATTTATTCGGTCTAGTTTCCCAATGCTTAATGAGTGGCTGTTTCTGTAGCTACCTGTTTAAACAACCACTCCTGTAGGCTGAGCAAATAATGACCTCAGAACACCCCAAATTTTGGATGAAATCTCACAGTTGATTCATTTTAGTACATTGTCTTTATTCATTTTAGTATGCCTTCATACATTTGGATCTGCAAATGGCAAATAGCATATTGTTGGGTAGGCTATTGACCAATATGGGTTTTCTTTTGTTTAGTCGATGCAAAGTTATTGGTTATCTATTGAGGGCAGATTAGTTTTAAAAACAACGAAGTGAACCTACTAGTGAATTAGTGTTTTGGGTTTCTTTAGATAAACACCCAGATGTGAAATTGCTGGGTCAGGAAGCAGTTTTATTTTTTTGAGAAACCTCCTTACTATTTTCCAGAGCGGCTGCACCTGTCTACATTCTCACAAACAGTGCACTAGGGTTCTCTTTCTGTACATTCTTGCCAATGCTTGTCATTTGAGATTCATTGGTGATAGTCATTCTGACAGGTGTGGGGTGATATCTCATTGTGATTTTAATTTGCATGTCTCTGCTGATTAGTGACAGTGCTGCATTATTTACAATAGCCAAGGTATGGAAGCAACCCACGGGCCCATCAATAGATGAGTGAATAAAAAAGTGGGGGTACCTATATATAATGGAATATTACTAGGCCATAAAAGAATGAAATTTTAGCATTTGTGACAGTATGGATGGACTTAGAGGGTGTTATACTCAGTAAAATAAGACTAAGAGAAAAACAAATACCATATAATATCACTTATATGTGGAAACTAAAGAAAACATTTTTAAAAACTAAATGGAAATAGATTCATAGAGCCTAAGAGCAGATTGGTGGTTGCCAGTGGGGAGGGTTTTGGGAGACTGTGAAAAGCAAAGGGATTAAGAAGTACAGCCCTGGCTCACGTAGCTCAGTGATTGAGTGCTGGCCTGTGAATCAAAGGGTCACTGGTTCAATTTCCATTCTAGGGCACAAGCCTAGGTTTCAGGCCAGACCTCTAGTAGGGGGCATGTGGGAGGTAACCACACACTGATGTTTCTCTCCCTCTCTTTGCCTGTCCTTTTCCCTCTGTAAAAAATTAATAAATTAAAAAATTTTTTAAAAAGTACAAATTGGTAGTTACAAAATAGCCATAGCAATGTACAATACAGCATTGGGAATACAGTTGATAATATCTGTTAACTATGCCTGGTGCCAGGTAGGTACTGGAAATATTGGAGGAATACTTTGTAAAGTATATATTGTCTAAACACTAAGCTATAAATGTGAAACCAATACAAAATTAAAAGTAAGCTGTGATTAAAAAATCAAAATAAGAAGGCAAAAAATAAAACAAAAAAAGTGACAAAATGAAATAAAACTGAATGAAAAGAAGTAAAATAATTATACTTAACTCATTTCTTCATTTGTTTTTTAGGATACATATTCTAAGCTGGACTTGTACAGTAATACTATAAAATACTAGAAAAAGTTTTCCCAACCCAATATTGTTTGGGTTAAAACAGAGTCCAAGACTGAGAAGAATTTGGAGAAGGTTAGGATCAAAGGACAAATGGTAGCAACTATGGCCCCCTTCTGTGATAATGAGGTTTATGTAAGTAAAAAAAGTTTAATGTTTTCCAACTTAGACTCCTGGATAAATACTATGGGTATTACCAAATATCCCTTGTGTAATTATAGTTTTAAGATACGTATATAGATAGCTATAGATATAAATAATATTTATCTAACTATAGGTAAACTCTAGGCAGTCTGCTTGATCTGAGATACATGTCTCACTTAGGTCAACTTACCTTATTAAATCAGAGTCATTTCCTCAATGAAAAATATCCTGCCACGCTCCTTTCCAGGTCCAGTTACAGGAGTAAATAGTTGCCATGGAATTGAAGGTTAATCTTTTATTCCGTCATGGACTCACTTCCCAGTGGATTACTGTTGTTCAGAATCATGTGTTGATGTATGTAAGGTTGCTTTATATTTTTTTCCTAAATTCTTTTCTTTTTTTCTCAACAAATTATTTAATTTTTTTTACAATTTCCATGAAGAAACAATAAAGAAAATCATGACAAGCACAGATAGCAAATTTTCTCAGCCCTCTTTAAACCTCTTTTATTTTATCATAATATTCCATCATCTTTCTTATATCAATTATATTTTATTGGTTATGCTATTACAGTTGTCCTAATTTTTCCTCCTTTGTCCCCCTTGACCCAGCACCCCTCACTCCCTCAGGCAATCCCATACCATTTTCCATGTCCATGGGTCATGCATATAAGTTCTTTGACTACTCCATTTCCTATACTGTACTTTACATCCCCATGGCTATTCTGTGACTATCTATTTGTACTTCTTAATCCCCTCATCTCTTTACCCATTCCCCCACATCTTGCTCCCACCTGACAACCATTGATATATTCTCCATATACATGGTTCTGTCTCTGTTCTTCATATTTGCTTAGTTTGTGTTTTAGATTCACTTGTTGATGGACATGTATTTATTGCCTTTTTATTGTTCATAATTCTGACCTCCTTTTTCTTAGATAAGTCCCTTCAACATTTCATATAATAATGGTTTAGTGATGATGAACTCTTTCATTTCTTGTCTGGTAATCCCTTTATCTGCTCTTTGATTCTAAATGATAGCTTTGCTGGGCAGAGCAATCTTGGATGTAGGTCCCTGCATTTCATGACTTTGAATACTTCTTGCCAATCCCTTCTAGCCTATAAAGTTTCTTTGGAGAAATCAGCTGATAGTCTTATGGGAACTCCTCTATGGGTAACTAACTTATTTTCTTTTACTGCTTTTAAGATTCTCTGTCTTTAATCTTTGGCATTTTAATACTGATGTGTCTTGGAATGAGCCCCTTTGCATTTATCTTGCCTGGGACTCTCTGTGATTCCTGGACTTGCATGTCTATTTTCCTTAGCCAAATTAGGGAATTTTTTTCATTATTGTTTCAAATATGTTTGCAATTTCTAATAATTTCTAGGGTGTGGCAAACAGTGTTAGCAAGGTTGAAGAAGTCTCAGATATGGCACCCACATGCTGGTTCTGTGGCACTGTGTGGGGAAGACTCAGAAAAGGGACAATTGCCTCTGCCCACCTATCTGTCTGGGAGAAAGCTGTCCTCCCGCTCTCACCTCGATGTCAGCCACTTCACTTCCTCCCTGTATGCCACAGGTGCATTTCAATCATTACCCCAGTGCTGAAGCTCAGAGAGAGTGAATCTGAGTAAGTCCATGGATGAGTTCTTCAAGAAGATCTGCTTGGGACTCCAGAAATTTATTCCACTGACTCAATTCCATTTGTTTTTGCAGTTAGAAGTTGTGAAGATTTATCTTCCTGGTCCTGGAACCCTGGGCTAGAGGGCCTGGTGTGGAGCTGGCCCTTGGGATGGTCTAGCTTCCAAGATAGCCCTCTGAATTTTTATGTACCACACATGGATTTGGGATTAGACCATTCTGCACCTCCACTCCTCCTACCAGTCTGGATAGATGTGGTTTCCTTAAATCTGTAGTGGTCAGGATTCCACTTACCTCAATTTCTGATGATTACGAGTGATGATTGTTCTATAATTTAGTTGTAATTTTTATGTGGTTTTGTGAACAGGCAAGCCATGTGTACCTATGCCACTATCTTGACTGAAGTCCCCCATCATCTTGAATTTTTTTGTTATAGTTGACATACAATATTAGATTAGTTTCAGGTGCATGATAATGATTAGACATTTATATAACTTATGAAGTGATCACCCAAATAAGTCTAGTAGCCAGCTGATACCATACATACTTACTATAATATTAATGACTATATTCCCCACACTGTACTGTATATCCCTGTTACCATTTTTATAGTTGGAAATTTGTAGTTATTGATGTCTTCTTAAATATGTACTTAATTAAGTACTTCTGTACTTACTTATGTCTTCCCTTTTTTTATCCAGTCTCCCAACCATCAAAATGGCAACCATCAAAATGTCCTCTGAATCTATGAGTTTTGTTTCTGTTTTGTTTTGTTTTGTTTTTCATTTATTTTTTTCCTTAGATTCCACATACAAGTGAAATCATATGGTATTTGCCTTCTTCTGTCTGACTTATTTCACTCAGCATAATACCCTCTAGGTCCATCATGTTATCACAACAGATAAGATATCATTCTTTTGTGTGGCTGAGTATTATTTCATTGTACAAATGAAACTACATCAAACTAAAACGTATTTGCACAGCAAAGAAAACCACTAAAAAAACCAAAAAAATTTTGTTTTTTCCCATTTGTCTATCAATGGATACTTTTCATTACTTTGCTATTGTAAATAATGCTGCAGTGAATATAAGAGTCAATGTTTTTTTCAAATTTATATTTTAGATTTTTCTGAATAATCACCTAAAAATAGAATTTCTGGGTTATATGGTAATGTATTTTTAACTTTTTCAGTGATCTCTATATTGTTTTTCATAGTACCTACACCAATTTACAAATTCACTAACAGTGAACAAGGGTTCCCTTTTCTCCACATCCTTGCCAACATTTGTTTGTTGATTTATTATAATAGTCATCTGACAGGTATGAACTGATATCTTCTTGTGGTTTTAATTTTTATTTCCCTGATGATTAGTGATTTTAAACATCCTTTCATATGTATATTGGCCATCTGGTTGTCCTCTTTGAAAAAGTGTCAACTATTGTCCTTTGCCCATTTTTTAACAGAACTTTTTGTTGTTAAGTTGTCTGTGTTCCTTATATATTTTGGATATTAACTCCTTATGAAATGTACCATTAGTGAATATCTTCTCCCATTCAGTAGATTTTTTTGGTTTTTTTTTAGTGGTTTTCTTTGCTGTGCAAATACATTTTAGTTTGATGTAGTTCCATTTCTTCATTTTTTTTCTTTTGTTTCCCTTGGTCTGAAGAGACATATCCAAAAAATATTACTAAATGCAATGTCAGAGAATTTACTACCTATGTTTTCTTTTAGAAGTCTTATAGTTTCAGATCTTACATAAGTCTTTAATCCATTTTCAGTTTATTCTTGTGTGTCATGTAAGAAAGTGATCCAGTTTCATCCTTTTGCCTGTGTCTGTCTACTTTTCCCAATACCATTTATTGAAGAGACTGTCTCTATCTCATTCTATATTCTTAACTCATTTTTTCATAGCTTAATTAGCCATACAGACCTGGGTTTATTTTTTGGCTTTCCATTCTGTTTCATTGAACTATATGTCTCTTTTTATGCAGGCACCATGCTGTTTTGATTACTATAGACTTACAATATAGTTTAATGCCAAGTAGTGTGATACCTTCAACTTTGCTCTTTCTCAAGATTGTTTTGGCTGTTGGGAGACTTTTGTGCATCCATACTAACTTTAGGATTACTTATTCCAATTCTGTAAAAAATTATATTGGTAGTTTGATAGAGAATTTATTGATTCTATAGATTATTGACTTTGGTAGTGGAACATTTTAATGATATTATTTTTTCTAGATTTTAGTATATCCTTGCATTTATTTGTACTTTCTTCAATTTTTTTCATTGTCATGAAAAAAGGCCTCTACCTCTTTTGTTAAATTTATTCCTAGGTATTTTATTTTACTTTTGATGCAGTTGTGAATGGGATTGTTTCTTAATTTATCTTTCTGTTAGTTTGTTTTTGTGCATAAAATGCAATTAATTTTTAATATTAATTTGTATTTTGCTATTTTATTGAATTTCCTTATCAATTCTAATAGTGTTCTTGGTGGAAGCTTTAGGGTTCTCTCTATATAGTATCCTGTCATCTGTAAATAAATGACAGTTTTATTTTTTCCTTCCATTTTGGATGAGTTTTTTTTTTTAAATCTGGGGATGCTTTAAATACACTTCTTTTTTGTCTTTCCAAAATGAAAGTTAAACCTGGGAGCAGCTGTCTTTTCCTCTGATACCCAAAGCCAAAACACTGAACACAACTCTTTCTTTTTTTTTTATTTAATTCTTATTCAAGTACAGTTTTCTGTTTTATATTCCCTGCCCTGCCCCCCCTCAGTGCTCCCCACCTCCCTCCCATTTCTGCCCCCACCTTAATTATTGTCCATGTGTCCTTTATACTTATTCATATGAGTCCCTCCCCTTTTCCCCTATGATTCTCTCCCCTCTCCTCTCTGAACACAACTCTTACATATGTTATAATAGTTCAGTAAAATCTCCCACACTCATCTAGACCACATTATGATTTTGACAAGTAATGAGTACTAAATCTTTAGGAGCTATTATTCTATAAATGTTTACTCAGTGCAAACCATTTTAGTTTTTTTGTCTACGGCCATACCACCCTGAACACACCCGATCTCGTCTGATCTCGGAAGCTAAGCAGGGTCGGGCCTGGTTAGTACTTGGATGGGAGACCATTTTAATTTTTTGAAGCTACTTGTTTGGATTATGAAATATTTTATTCATAATTTCTCAAAATTACCATACAATAAACACAAGAGGTAATAAAGAATTTTTCTTTCTAACATTGTATGTAAGCAAATATACCTCCAAAAACACAATTCCTTAAAAGCAAATGTGTTCATATTTTCAAATCAAATTCTCAAAATTTTTGTTAGTAGATACATTCATGTCTTGTCTAATATTCCACTAATTCTGAGCCTCTTCATTATATAACCCCTAAAAATTTCTCTGTGTCCCTGGAGAAGAGGCAGTGCCTTTTTTACTATAATTCTCAGGTTTGGAATATGTTTCAAAGTACATAGGAGATATCTTATTCAATCATTAAATTGAAGCAATAAGTCTCCCTGTCATGAGGAAAATTGTGTAGTTTCAAGCTCTTACCCATCTTCTCAAATATGTATGCCACTCAATTTATTTATCCATTATTTTGGCTCTGAGCTAGATTTTCACCATCATGTATCTTTTTAGTACCAGTATGTAACTGGTTTACACCAAAAACGCAAGGGAGCCAAAGATGTAGTACAGGAGACTGAGCTTTCAGAAGTACAAGCATTCCTAGGAGAACTTACTCTGATGTTTTAAAAAAGCTCAAAGGGCAAACCTACATTTTATCCTATATTTTTTGCAATGCATGCAAACAAGATTAAAATAAAGTTATGTTGAGAAGTATAAAGCTATGGTACATGAAGTAATGATGATGAATACTGTCTTATAAAAATTTAAACTGCATTTTATATAACTATTTTATAGCTAGACTCTTGAGAACTGTGTACCTACACAGTGGGAGAGTACAAATGAACACCCACACAGATATCTGCTATACGAACAGAACCACCACCACACTATGTGATACAGAGAAGGAAAGTGAAGTACTGAGCATAAGTGGTGTTTAACTTTATTAAATCAAGAGAACACTATTACTGAAAGTCTATATCTGACAAAGGCAAATTACTTCATTGTAATCTTGTCCATGAGCTATTTTATAGCTGCCAGTCCAGCTATAAATGTTGTACTACCAGTCCATTCATCTGAATGTTGTACTAGCCTTGACAATGTTAATTGGATGTTACACTCTGATCCATATTGAGATTCTTTAATTTGTAAGTTTTCAACATTTTTTATTTTTCTTAATTAAATGTATGAGGTAACATTGGTGAATAGAATTATATAGGTTTCAAGCATACAATCCTATAATATATCATCTGCATATCATATAGTGTATTCACAACCCAAAGTCTGGTCTCCTTCCATCACCACTTATTCCCAGTTTACTCTCTCTGATCTGCTCCAACCCCCTTTCTCTCTGGTAATCACCATACTGTTATCTGTGTCTGTGAGGTTTTTTTTCCTAATGCTATCACCTATTTTATCAAGCCACAAATCCTCTCCTCTCTGATAGTTGTCAGTCTGTTTTGTGTATCCATGCATCTGTTTCTATTTTGTTTATTTGTTTTATTAGATTCCATGTATAAGTGCAATAATACGGTACTTGTCTTTCTCTGAGTGGCTTATTTCACTAAGCATAACGCTCTCCAGGTCCATCCATGCTGTTGCAAAAGGTAAGATTCTCTTCTATTTTACAGTTGAGTAGTATTCCATGTGTAAATGCACCACAGCTTTTTTATCCACTCCTCACTGCAGCACTATTTACAATAACCAAGATTTGGAGGTTTTGACCATTTCTTTTGAAATTTTCTCACATGTTCGTAAGAACAACATCTACAGAACTATGACAACTTCAAAAAGTCATCCTGCTAAACAAACTCCTTTGAAATACAGAACTGTGCAGTCTATATGCCTCCCCCCCAAAATCTAGTGATTACTTCACTGAGAAATATTTTTAAAATTTCAGTATAAAATAAACTGGTATTTACATTATAGAAATCTGTTTTCTAGGGTACATGTTCTTTTCATTGAAAACATTATGTGGTATTGCCCTAATATTTAGGTAAAATGTGTTCTGTCTGACTGGTAAAAACGTGACTAGCTCTAAAAACCATTAATGTTTCATCCTCCTACACAACGAAAACTCTTTAATTTGAGCTCATCCTAGAGTTTAGGTCTCAGATATGCAGTCATCTTGGGAGAGAAACACATTAGACTGCCTTTGCCATCATGTGTTGCTGCGAATGAATTTAATAGATCTTTCTTTGCTAGCCCTTAACACAGAAACTCAGATAAAGTGGGTTTAGGGAAAGTATAATTACTTCAGAGAAGTATAGAACAGACTAGGAGGGAAATGCTAAAGGTTCTAAAAAAACCACGGAAACATATAAACTTTTGTCTACAATTTCCTTTTAACAAATTCCTTAGCAAGAAAGCAATGACAGATTGTGTTGTTGACAGATTATTTTAGTATAATCTATATTATTTAAACAAAATCTATGAACACAATATGCCTTCTTCTTTGGGGCTGTGGGGACATTTTTTAAATGTCAGTAAATTACTGGTGGAAATGGGAAAAATTCAGATACATAATTTCTTTTCATTTCCCTGTGTTAGGTTGACTTTCATGTAAGTGCTTGGTAAGTAACTAAGAAACAATAGTATTGTTACCAAAAATAAGAAAATATGAGTAGCAATTACCTTTTTGAGTTCCCAGGAACAATTGCATGGAGGGTCAATCATGCTATTGGTTACTTTTAATACCAAGTTATTCTTAAGCTTATAGAATTTCTAGTTCATATTAAAATATGCTAAATTACTTTAGACTAGGCTTTGCCACAGCCAAGCTTTGTGTGTTCTGTTTTTCCCCACCATTCCCCTAACACTGCTCTAGGTAATGTCACCATTGACTTTTTCTAAAAAGATTTTTTTTAATTTTTTTAGAGAGAGGGGAAGAGAAGGAGAAAGAGAGGAAGAGAAACATTAATGAATGAGAGAAACATTGATTGGTTGTCTCTGGTCCCTTAACCAGGGACCAGCTCAGCAACCTAGGCACATTCCCTGAGCAGAAATTGAACTAGCACCCTTTTGGCTTGAGGAAAGATGCCTAACCAATTGAGCTACACTAGTCAGGGCACCATTGACTTCTAACATGGCAAATTGAGTAGATGCTTGCCAGTATCCTCTTCATACCGTCTGATGCTATTGGTTCCTTCCTTCCTGATGCTTCATCTTCCTAACAGTTCTGTGACTCTATGCTAGTCCCATTTCTCTTAGTTTTTTGCTACCTAGTATCTCAGTCTCTTTGTCCATATACTTACTATGGATGAGTAAACCTAGGATACATATTTTATTCTTCTAATTTTACACACCTCTAAATGATCACACCCATTCTAAGATTTACTTATCATTTATATTGATCATTTCTAACAATTAAGGAAATGGAACCCGTAAGGCCAGCCCCTGTGAGTTCAGATGTGAAGACTATCTAGTGAATGAAACTTGGAACAAAGGAGGATAACAGCACATCATCTCCATATCTTACACGAAGCCTTACTTCAGATCATCCCCTCCTCTCACTATGTGCCAGACATTCTAAGAAAAACTATAAAACCACAATGAGGTATTATTTCACACCTATCAGAATGGCCGTCATCAATGAATCAACAAACAAGTGCTGGTGAGGATGCGGAGAAAGGGGAACCATTTTGCACTGTTGGTGGGAATGCAGATCAGTGCAGCCACTGTGGAAAACAGCATGGAAATACCTCAAAAATAAAAAAAAAGGGTCTGCCTTTTGACCCAGGTATCCTATTACTGGAAATAAATCCAAAGGAACCCAAAACACTCATTCAAAAGAACATAAGAACCCCTATATTCATTGCAGCATTATTTACAATTGCCAAGATGTGGAAACAGCCCAAGTGTCCATCAGTAGATGAACTATGGAATATTTACATGATGGAGTACTACTCGGATGCAAAAAAGAAGAAAGTTTTACCCTTTGCAACAGTATGGATGGACCTGGAGAACATTAAGCTAAGTGAAATAAGCCAGTCAGAGAAAGACAATCGCCATATGATGTCCATCAAATGTGGAATCTAATGAACAAACTGAACTAACAAGGAAAATGTGGACTGATTTATAGATGGAGAGCAGGATGACAGCTGGGGTAGGGGGTTAAGGGGTAGAGGAACTGAGCAAAAAGGAAAAAGGGCTCATGGATAGCAGTATGGTGATTTCTGGGGGTAAGGGGCATTAAGGGACTAAATGGTAATGGAAAAATATAATAAAGATTAAATTAAAAAAGAAGAAAAAATATATGGATGGCTGCATAAAATAAATCAAAATGTCATGATATTCTACTTGTCTAGCCTAAATCTACTCTTAGGAGTGATTGAATAACCGTTTCCTAATTGTTTGGGTCTACTAAACAGGTCATAGGAAGTTCATCTGGTCTAGCAACTTCCTAGTATTACTCAAGAATTAAAAAAAACACGACAAGAACAGATGCTATTTTAGGGGTCATGCCAAGAAAATGTGAAGCTTTGAAGCTTCTCATTTCCTTGTAACAACCACCATTGCCTCTTCAAATTTCGAAATGAACGTTTGTCAGTATTAAGTCTAAGAGACAAGCTATTCATTCTACAAATTCATATTTGATAAGTGTACATGACAAACCCATCTTAGAATGTTCTCCTTAGGGTAAAACCTTTAGGTGGTTAGCTCAAAAGAAATTGTTATTGTATTGGTATGGAGCCTCTACTTAATGGAGCTTGTAGAATGTAACCACTCAGATTGTATTCTTCAGTGCTCTATGGGTCATTGCAGTGCTATGGATCAATATGGCTGTTAAATGTTTTCCCTAAGATTGGTTATCCCAAGGGTACAGTTAATTTAGGAAAGGAGATAATCAGAACTTTCCCCTGGGGCCTAGAAATAAATGAAACAAGCAGTAAGACTTTCTTCTTTTAAAATATCAGAATGTAGTGGATATCTTTTCTTATAAAATATACCTTACTTTCTGAGCTTTCTCAAATGTCCTCTGATTCCCAGCCATGCTGTATATGAAGTATGCCTCCAACAGTTATTTGCTATGTACTGCTATGTATTGATGACTACCTGGAATAAATATGCTTAGAATAGTCTGAAGACATTAAATAGTTAAAATAGGGTGGGGGAAAGCAAATAGGAGGTAAAGAGAAGGTTGCCTAATGATCTCCTATTGATTTTCAAGGTCTTTTATAATGCCTGAATGCCCTCCCCCCTATTTTTTCAGATAAAATTACATTCCTTAAATAAAAACCTCATTTTGTTCGAGCCAGTTTGTCTTGGGGTATATATTTATGTTTGTTAACTAGTATTCTCTGCCAAAAACTCCATTTAATCTGGGAACAGCATGATTATTCTTTTGGAAATCATCCTTTTCTTTGCTTCTCTGTCTTTCTCTCCTCGTATCGTTTCTGTGGAAGACACGATATTTGTGTATAAATCCTATGCAATCGCCATGGTTGACTACCCCCAAGGTTGGCACCTGGCCAGGTCTAGACCAGTCACAGCCCTTCCCTGGGAGCTCCGCATCTGGGGTGAGGAGACTATTAGACCACTTTCTGTTCCTTGGAAAAAATTTTCAAATATAAATTTCAGCAAATTCAAGCATTTTTCCCCATTAATGCAAATCTACAGTAAAAGACTTTGAAGCCAACACATGAAGCACAGTGAGGAGAAAATACTAAAGATGTTCATGTTGCTTCTAGGTAATCTTATACTTGCTGCATCTGTGACCTTTTTGCCCTTTATTTGTGTAAACCTTTTTTAGACTTTCTGAGGCAAGAATTCTCATAAATAATTATGCTTGATTATATTGGGTTTTGATTAGTGTAACCAGATTTAGCAAATAAAAATACAGGGTGCCCCTGTTATATTTGAGTATCACATAAACACTACTGTTGCAATATTTGGAATATACTAAAATGTTGTTCCTTGTTTAGCCTATATTTAAGTATAAGTGGACATCCTCTATTTTATCTAGAACCATAGTTTTGATCACTTGCAA